>NC_061145.1:7743106-8065803 GCF_905220365.1 Vanessa cardui
ATTCATGTCGTGCTCAGCGGTGAAGGAAAACATCGTGAGGAAACCTGCATGTGTCTAATTTCATCGAAATCTGCCACATGTGTGTTTCGCCAACCTGCATTGGAACAGCGTGGTGGAATATGTTCTAAACCTTCTCCTTAAAGGGAGAGGAGGCCTTTAGCCCAGCAGTGGGAATTCACAGGCTGTTGTTGTTGTTTCAAAAATTCAAATCATTATTAAAAATACATTGGTAAAGAAGGCATGTTATTCAATACATGTATAATTACAGACGATATAGAAGCATGGAGCTAATGTTTACTGTTCCTGATGATCCTACGTAGTCGCAACGATCGAATCGTATGGTATTTAATTTACAGGAGTTGGTGACGTCATTCCAGAAGTACAACTATTTGAAAGCTCCAATCGAGATGCCTCTGACGCCTCTCAACAATAACCTAGCCGTGAACCTAGATAGGCAAATATTGTACAACCACAGTCATAGCAGCCTTTTCGGTGCGGACGTGAGCACGGAGCAGAAAATGATGGTCGAGGCTATTGGCAGACATCTTGTATACGGTGAGCCTTGTGTATATTTTTAGTGCTTAAATAAGACGTTTTCAATTATTGATATTCAAATAGGTTATTATCTCGTTACAAAAATATCAATATATAAATAACTAGTGACCCCGGTTTCGCACGGGTGCAATACTGATACTAAATATACTAAAACAATTGTTTATTGACGACATTACAATATTAAAAGTGTCTAATACACTTCTAAAATGATTGGTGTTTCTTAACTATAGTATATTATTCATGTATTATATACAAAATTCTTCCTGTTGAAACAAAGTCCGTTGTGTAATTTTAAAGATCGACGTATAAAGAGGGACAGACTATGCTAAGGTTATCTAACATCTAACCACTTTAAAGTAATAATATGAATTATTAAATTCCTGTAATTTTTTTATGGTATAGGCTGGCGGACGAGCATATGGGCCACCTGATGGTAAGTGGTCACCATTACCCATAGACAATGACGCTGTAAGAAATATTAACTATTCCTTACATCGTCAATGCGCCACCAACCTTGGGTACTAAGATGCTATGTCCCTCGTGCCTGTAGCTACACTGGCTCACTCACCCTTCAAACTGGAACACAACAATACTAAATACTGTTATTTGGCGGTAGAATAACTGATGAGTGGGTGGTACCTATCCAGACGAGTTAGCACAAAGTAATACCACCAAGTAATGTTATGTGATTAATTTAATTTTAATTGAAAAACAAAATTATTTTACTGATATATTATAGCCATCATTTATGCTCAGAACTAGTTAGATTTTAAATAGTAATAATGAGGATTGATGTAATTCCAGACGCGGCGCAGTCGACAGCCCTGATGTGCACGAACGTGGTCTCGTACGTGCTGCTGACGGAGCAGCGCCAGGGCTGCAGCCTGGCCGCGCTGCAGGCCTGCGTGCACGCGCGCGGGCGGGCGCTGCGCCGCGCCGGACGCGACCTCGGGTACTCGGGAGAGCCCCACCTCGTCGTGCGCAGAGCGGTAGGCCTCCACATTCATTAACAGCCCCGGCTATGCCCCCCCCCCTTTGATCAAAAATCAAAATATACTCCGCCACTCAGCGACGTGTCGCATTCATTAACAGCCTCCGGGCTAAGGGGGGGGGGAGGAGGGGGATCTTGATCAAAATCAAAATATACTTTACTCAAGTGGGCTCTTACGAACACTTTTCAATCGTCAATTAACAATTAAGTGAAGCTCCCACCGGTTCGGAAAGTAGATTCAAAATCAAAATCAAAGTATACTTTATTCAAGTGAGCTTTTACAAGCACTTTTGAATCGTCAATTAGCAATTAAGTGAAGCTCCCACCGGTTCGGTAAGTAGATTCTACCGAGAAGAACCGTCAAGAAACTCAGTAGTTACTCTTTTTTTCAATATTTAAAAAAAATAGAGTCATGTTAGTTAATACAATTATTTGAATTAATATTAATATAGAAGAAGGTGTGAAACGTATTCCACCAGGCTGTTCCAAGCGGGAATACACATGTGGCAGAATTTCTATGATTAATTAGACATATGCAGGTTTCCTCGCGATGTTTTACTTCACCGCCGCGTTCGAGGTGAATTTTCAGTGGTGCGTACACTACGACACAAATTAGATGTAGCATCGGAAAATGCAATGGAATGAAAATAAAACCGATTACTGCCGATTTACATAACCAATAGAAATAGATCTCTATCGCGCCATTCGTCGCTATTTGTCGCTATAGATTCTCGCGTCAGAGAAAGCAAGTGCATGAAAATCGACGTGTCAAATTTACGAATATATTAGGTCATATGACATTACAAGTTATTACTTTTGTGCAAAGATCATATTCGCATGAGAAATAAATTTTGATAATTTGGGATAGCGTACTCAATTCGGATTTGATCGGTTTTACGAATTTTGCCGATGCGACATCTAAGTTGTGTCGTACTTATACAAAAGTGCTAAACGTGACTGTGACTTTGACAAGAACTAGTATAAAACAGACAAATTAAATTGTCGTAGTTGTCTGTGTAGCCCACAATGGAGCTGTCTATACCGCATATTATTGTCTTTTCTGTTCGGTCGTATTATGTTCAAAAATGTCAACTGTCGTACTACGTCGAGTGCTGGACCAATAGGCTATTTGACTGGTTTTTAAAATCCATTTTATATTATTTAGTAGAGGTTAAGGAGCCCAGTAAAAGTTGTGTTTTTTTATTTGTAGTACATATTTATCGAAAAATATCTTATTAAAAATTCCATATTTAAATAACGCGCGAAAACGCTACTTGGACAATATGGCGCTGCAAAGGGGTTGGTGACGTCACTTTGCAGTGTTTTAATCTTTGGTACATATAGTAGAAAAGCAAGGTTTACAACAAAATGACTTTATCGTAGGCCCGGCCAATCAGGAGCGTTTAGTGTCACGTGACAAACGTTTGAAAAAAATGCATTTTTATTCATTGATTTTTGAATAACAACAACAGCCTCTAAATTGCCACTGCTGGGCTAAAGGCCTCCTCTCCCTTTGAAGAGAGGGTTTGGAACATATTCCACCACGCTGTTCCAATGCGGGTTGGTGGAATACACATGTGGCAGAATTTCTATGAAATTGTCACATGCAGGTTTCCTCACGATGTTTTCCTTCACCGCTGAGCACGAGATGAATTATAAAAACAAATTAAGCACATGAATCAGCGGTGCTTGCCTGGGTTTGAACCCGCAATCATCGATTAAGATGCACGCTTTCTAACCATTGGGCCATCTCGGCTCTCCGATTTTTTTTTTTTTTTGAATAAATTAAGTATTATTTTCAAGTTTCGTTTGTAAATAACCATTATTAAACTTATATTACAATAATTCACAATTTATTTTTCGCCTTGCCAAATAGCCTATTTGATCTCTACTTGCGTTCCGCAGCTGGACATGCTGGGCGCGGCGCTGGTGCGGGGCGCGGCGGGCGCGGGGGGCGGGGCGGTGCGAGCGGCGGGCGCGGTCCCGGCGGCGCTGGAGCTGGCCTACTACGCCAACGCGCTCGTAGCGCACTACGCAGCCTCCGCCGTGCTGGGTGAGACCCCACTGCTTATGTTCTAGTGTTCCAACGCTACTGATACCAGTCACCAGTCGACACTGGTGACTGGTCAAACAACACCAACAGCCTGTAAATTCCCACTGCTGGGCTAAAGGCCTCCTCTCCCTTTAAGGAGAAGGTTTGGAACATATTCCACCACGCTGTTCCAATGCGGGTTGGTAGAATACACATGTGGCAGAATTTCTATTAAATTTGTCACATGCAGGATTCCTCACGATGTTTTCCTTCACCGCTGAGCAAGAGATGAATTATGAAGACAAATTAAGCACATGAAACAGCGGTGCTTGCCTGGGTTTGAACCCGCAATCATCGGTTAAGATGCACGCGTTCTAACCACTTGGCCATCTCTGCTCGGTGACTGGTCACCGCTGCCAAATTTTAAAAATTCCTTACATCGATAATGTACCCCACCTGGCAAATTGAGAGTTAAGATGGAAAATTTCACGTAATACGATATTATTCTTAGATAACAATTTGATATGCATAGTTTTGCAATAGTGATATAATTGGTATCGATGCCATGCCATCGACATCTCGTCCTATATAGCGTCAATTTAATATAAAAGTTGTTTAGTGTTCTGTACTTTACTTCAACTGTGATCAATCAATCAATCAAAGTAATCTTTATTCGAGTAGGCTTTTACAAGCACTTATGAAACGTCATTTTGCAATTAAGTGAAGCTAGCACCGGTTCGGAAAGTAGATTCTCCCGAGAAGAACCGGCAAGAAACTCAGTAGTGTAGTACAGTTACTCTTTTTCTATAATACAATATAATATACATATTGTTATTGCAATAATTCTTATGTAAATTACAGTGACAGCATTAGAGAGCTTAGTACACAACAAGAGCACAGAGGAGGTGACCGTGAGACATTCGGAGCTGATGGAAGCAGCGCTCCAGCTCAGCGAGATACTGAGCCAAGAGTTCATACTCTGCGCGCCTTGCACCAGGATAGAGGAGAGGCTGTTGGAGGCTTTGAGGGAACTCGTATCCCAGGACATACTCGTTGAGACACAGGTCATTATTTTGAACAACAATTTATTCAAGTAGGCTTTTATAAGCACTTTTGAATCTTCATTTTACAATTAAGTGGAGCTACCACCGGTTCGGAAAGTAGATTATACCGAGAAGAACCGGCAAGAAACTCAGTAGTTACTCTTTTTTTAACATTTAAAAAATACAACGTCATGTTAATTAAATACAATTATTTAAATTAATGTATCCTGCTTGGAAGTCAACAGGTATTAACTCCACGCTTTTTTATCATCAATAATAAATACTAATTTTTTTATACTCTATTAAAGATATAAAACTGATAATGTTTGTCCCTTTCAGAAAAATCAGGTAATTAATATTTCGTTGAAATATCAATCAGTAAAATCAAACAAAAAGTTTGCATTCTAATCGATATATATATTATAAAACAAAGTCTCTTATCGCTGTATGCCCCTATGTATCTTTAGATCTTTAAAATTACGCAACAGATTTTGATGCGGTTTTTTTAAATAGATAAAGTGATTCGAGTGAAAGGTTTTGTATACAATATAGTAAAGAAAATGTTATGTAAATAAAAAAAAATGTGGTATATTATATGTTCCAAACCTTCTCCTTAAAGGGAGAGGAGGCCTTTAGCCCAGCAGTGGGAAGTTACTGTTGTTGTATATTTAGTATCAGTATTGCACCCGTGCGTGTCGCTAGTATGTTATAAATATTTAAAAATGTTTCCAGACACCGGATGTGTTACAAGAACAGCGCTGGTCACAGAAGTTCGCTCGTACGTTCGACGACGATGACGACGAACGACCGGACCCCACGCGACTCATCAAATACAAGCTGTCCAAGAGCCCGGAAGCGATAGCTGAGAGGTACGACACTGACCTAACCGTAAATAATAATAATAATCAATACACGAATTCAAAAAAAAATTATTTAAACGTCCCTCACATTAATTCCCGTATATTGAGCCATTTCTTTTATAACAGATTTTGTAAAACTAGGTAGAAATTCTGACCGATCAAATAATAATAATAATCAATACACGAATTCAAAAAAAAATATTCAAACGTCCCTCACATTAATTCCCGTATATTGAGCCATTTCTTTTATAACAGATTTTGTAAAACTAGGTAGAAATTCTGACCCATCAAATAATAATAATAATCAATACACGAATTCATAAAAAAATTTTAAACGTCCCTCACATTAATACCCGTAGATTGAGTCATTTCTTTTATACCAGATTTTGTAAAACGTAACTAGGCAGAAATTCCATTATATTGAGGATATCGTTATTATACATCACGATCAGTATAAAAGTAAACGATTTAGACATATGTCATGATAGCCTCATTTCAATCAAAAGATAAAGAATTTTATTTGTACTCAATTTTAATCGTATGTTTTTATTATATAATTTCAGTTTAAAAAATGTTCAAATTATATTTTTAATAATATTCTAATGCACGATCAGACTACCTGTAAATAGTAGAACTTGTACCTATAATTTTGTATGTGATATTGTATCTACTGTTGGTCCATAGTCTACCCGTGCAAAGCTGGATCAAATAACTGGTTAATCATCTTCTCAGATTTACTGTTTAAGAAACAAAAGGTCCAACTTAAACTGGTCAAGTAATGTATATTGTATCGAAATAATTCCAGGCGTCGTCTACTGCAAACGATCCGGCCCTTACTGGAGGCCTACTCCGCTACATGTCGCTGTCTGCGCGATGCACCTCAGAAGGAGCTTGTAAGCTCCACGTTGGACTCATTGTTGGAGAGCTTTGCGCAGAACAAGATGATCTACGGTTGGTACTTTTTACTAAAGACTTATTTTTAAAGGCTGAAATCAGAAACCTCCTTCTAGTGTTAAAATAGGATCCAAACTCTTATGTGGTTATGGTTATGGTGGTAGGGCTTTGTGCAAGCCCGTCTGGGTGGGTACCACCCACTCATCAGTTATTCTACCGCCAAATAACTCACTCAGTATTGTTGTGTTCCGGTTTGAAGGGTGAGTGAGCCAGTGTAACTACAGGCACAAGGGACGTAACAACTTAGTTCCCAAGGTTGATGGCACATTGACGATGTAAGGAACAGTTAATATTTCTTACAGCGTCATTGTCTATGGGTGATGGTGACCAGTTACCATCAGGTGGCCCATCTGCTCGTCCACCAACCTATACCATAAAAAAAAAAGATAGTAATAACAATAATAAATATTTAACTTGTAACAAGAAATCCATACAGTAACAGTCTGTAAACTTCCCACTGCTGTACTAAGGCCTCCTCTCCCACTAAGGAGAAGGTTTGGAACATATTCAACTACGCTGTTCCAATGCGGGTTGGTGGAATGCACGTGTGGCAGAATTTCGATGAAATTAAACACATGCAGGTTTCCTCACGAAGTTTTCCTTCACCGCCGAGCATGAGATGAATTATAAACACAATTAAGCACATATATATTGGTGCTTGCCTGGGCTTGAACCCACAATCGTCGGTTAAGATGCACGCGTTCTAACCACTGGGCCATCTCAAACAAATAAAAATCAGAACAAAATTTAAAGCTCATAATCCAAATAAAAAACAAAATAGGCAATTTAATTTAAAATTGTTTGTTAGTATTAATGAGAAAGTGCAAATTAATGATAAACTTCAATTTCAGGTGAAGCAGTTTCGACTGATGCTATAAAGAATTGCCTCCGTCTCTTACGTCAGTGGGGCGTCATAGAGATGTACACAGACAATCGGGAGAGAAAAGTACGGATATGTCCGCCATATAAGAACAAAAGCAATATTGACGATATTTGTGCTAATATACACAAGTTCAACATTGACACACCGTTGCTCAAGTGGCAGCAAGTGAAGTGAAGTGATGTAAAGTGAAATGACAAGTGTAGAGTGTTATTATAAACCAGTTTAGGCACATTGGAAATAAGCTACATACAAACGTTTGGGTGAAGTTATTTTTAATATATTTTTTATTTGGCATATTGAAATACATATAGAGAGTTCTTTTGTAAATGTAGTACTTAAGTACTAAGCTAACGAGTGATATAATAAAATGATTGCAATGTTGTATGTTAAAATAATCGAGGAATCTCACAAATGCTGCATTTATATCGTAAAAAATAGATTTCAATTAATTTCACTTGAAGCAATATTTCATTATGTTTACTTCTATCACACAAAATTCAATTAAACTGTAAATCTGCTGTTTAAGTCAATTTTAAGAGTAAAAAAAATATTAGATTAACTTTTGGAATATATACTCTATGCTATATATATATATATTCAAATTAGGATGTCAATTTGAAGTAAATACAAACCTTGTTTATTATATGTGATGTTTGTTTTTCAATGTGCCGTGTGAAAATGATTAACTGGCTGTGTAACAATACTTTCCAGTGATTCTGACGTGGTTACGGCGGTTTTTGTGATCTAGTATAAGATAACTATATATAAAGCTTGTCGCAGTTGTCTGTCATATATCATTTCATAGGGATACTTAGAATTATTTTGAACGAAAATAAATTACAAAAAACTTAATTTTATCTATTTATATAAAATATATATATACTACTACTAGGTACTAACTATTTTATCATGAAAGGTAGTATAATTTTTTGATGATGATGGAAAAATGTCAGCTAATTAGCATTATAATAATCATTATTACATCTAAACCTTGTAATTGAAATTTCCTTTGCAAAAATTGTAAAGATCTAATCGGAATAATTTATGTAAAAACAAAATTATAAAAAAAAAAACTGTCATAATTGTTTTACTGCAAACATGGGTTACTGCCACACTTACTTGGCACTGTTACTGAGGCGATCTGTAATTGTTATTATAATTATACACATGAAGCTTAATGGTTCTAAGTGTGGCAGCTAGCGTTGATTTGCTGCATAGCATGCATAGCTAGAAAACAACGGAAATGCATTTTATTTATTTCGTAAATCAGCTATTGTTACTTTTATACTTAATCGTAGTTGTAACAGGATTCATAAAGTGATTGAGTATAATTATTAAATGATACGCGATAGACTTAAATATAACAGTTAGCTGATCACATCTTGTATATAGATTGGAGATTTTGTTCTCGAGTTTCAACTAAAAATAATATGAATGTTTTGTGAATACTTTTCTATGAACCAAAAGTAGGAAGTAAGCAAAAGTATACTATATAAATTTAGTAAGTAAGTAGTGAATAGTCATGTTACTATATTTAGCATTTGCTTTACAGATTTGTTGGTAAAGATTCTAAAGTGATTGGAATATTCTATTAAAGACAAACAATTTCACAGTTTTTAGTCTTGGATGAAACATTATGTAGTTTGTTTAAAGTGTATGGCGACATGTGTTCATTTTTTTTTTATTTATTTATTCTTATGTAACATTCATATGTACATGCTACAAAAAATGTAAAATATATCTTAAAACTAGTGGAATAAATGAATTCCTCTATGTAAATATGATTACTTTATTTTTTCTGTTGAGGCATTATTTACTCGCCTTTTGACTGGTCGATTAACCTCGCAACAGTCTCGCCAATTGTAGACATTTATTAAGTACATAACTTGACTCGGGCAAGGCACATCTCGACCGATCGATGAAATGATCTCTTCAACCTATTTGAAATAAAAATGCACATCGGTAATAATATAACATAGAAGGGTATGCATTCATATTGTCTAAACATGTAAAGCTTTTTAAAAGGTATATATAAAACTTTAAATTCAAATCACTGAATATAATAAAAAATAACTATATATTAAAAACAAACAGAAATTATAAATTAAATTATTATAAAATTAAAATAAGCAAAAGTTAAAGTAACATTTTCTTTCTTTAAATATTTATGTCTAACGGACAAAGTAAAGAAATTTTGCATATCGATTTATTAAATGTTTAACAAAAACATAAATCAAACGTAAGAAACGAAACAAAATATAAAAATTAAAAATAAAATTATACATTACAAACAATTTTATAAGAAGTATAATGAAAGATTAAAAAAATTAGAGATTATAGTCATGTCAAAAATGTATAGTGTCATGAGGTTAGGACAATACAAGAAATGTAAGATATTATAGTAATGAAAAAAAACAATTTTGTGACATCAGAATCAAATAACAAACATTAACTTTATCAACCTAATATAAGATTAATAAATTTAAATTATTAAAATTTTTATATAAAAGTAAAAACTCAATGATTATTGATTCATTTTTCATTTGTGCCTTGTCTCAAATGTCTTGGATTCCAGATTTATAATTTAATTTTGGAATCTAGAAGCTAGTAGTTCAAAAAGAAATTGTTTTTCCGTATCGGCCCTTATTTTGGGCAAATAATTTTGTAAACGTATTTGCGCTTCTGCTTTGTTTTCTCGGTGATTAATTGATTTCAAATGATTTTTTAATCCTTCCAAAGTATCTTCAAAGAAATTGCAGTATCCACAATGATAAGCTGTTGGTGTTACCTGTAATATTAATGTTAAGAAAAATTCTAAACCATTTATTTCAAAAGTACAATAAATTGTTAAATATATTGTGCATCACTTGTGTTCTTTCACTTCACTTATTATTATTTTTTGGTAGAAGACCCAGGTAAGAAAATCAGCAATTTAACTGATGGCTATAGGTTCTCCCCTATATACACCACTGAATTTTTATTAGTATTCATAATTATTTTTCTTACTTAATAGTGAAGGAGAAATATTATTAGTAAATTCCTTAGATGTGTCTAATGCATTTTACCTACTAAGTTATATTAAGCAGCTTGGTGAAATATGCACTCTTCTCGAAAAGGGAGTGGGACTATGCCCAGCAGAGAAATGTGTTTAAACTGCTACATCATATAATTAGTATTAACAAAGTCTAAAATATATCTTACCTCTCGCACAAATTCCGTTTTGAAATCTATAATAACAGGTATTTGTTTAATTTTTTTTAAATGTATAAAATTGAACCTGTGTTTGTCAAATGTGTTAGAACCAACTGTAGTTTTACATGCCTGACATTTAATTTGGCCTAAATTTGTAGTTATCAAATGAAAACTGAAAAGGCTTATACAAATTTGATCATTAATTATAAAATCCTTGTGAAAAATCCCACTCACTGTACATGAATCACGTATGAAGATATCTGTTAGTACTTTATTCATTGTAAATTTATTTGTATTTGTTTTAATTGCAGACTTTTCTTTATGAGTTGATTCTGCCACATGTTCTTTCATCATTTTCAATGTTGAAGTAATTTTGATATCACACAATTTGCAGTATGTGCCATTACGTTTATATTTCAATTTGTTTTGTTTAGCAAATTCTATTGCTCTACTTAATGCTTCAGATGGTGTTAATAATTCATCTTCTGTATCAGCTATTTGAGAGTTTTCTGAATCATTAACATATGCAACAATTTTATTCTGTGAATTGGAGTTGTCCATGGGGCCTTCAGTACCAATTGCATTTTCCAAATTAGTATTACTGGTAGATTTCTCTGTTTCATAATTATTTTTATCATGACTAGGGCAATCAGATCCAGTGACATGCTTTTTAACATTTTGACATTTCAAGTAATTATTTTTGTGTTCAGATTCATTAAAATGTTCTTCTTTAGATTCTGCTGTTATTAATGAGTTGCAAATCAAGCAGTTTAATGTGTTCTCGTCAACCTAAAACAAAGTTGTGTACTTTACTACTGATAATTGTGGGTTCAAGCCCAGGCAGAGGCACTTTATTTTCATGTGTACAATTCAAATCATACTTGGCAGTGAAGAAAACATTATGGGAAAACCTGCCTGTGTCATAAGTTCCATGAAACATATGTATAATAACAATAATAAGAAACAGCACAATTTACTGACAGCATATAACACTATTATATTAGTGTTGAACATTTTATGCCATTTTTTCCTAAATAATACTAACTTTCATAGTTACAAATATATTATTTTATTATATAGCAGTAAATAACTTTTAAAGTTGATATCAACAATTATTTGCTTTTATTAAATACTACTAAAATTAAAAAAATAAAACCTACCTTGCGATAAACAAATTTGTTTTTACTCAATTCAAATTTACTTTGAATAAGATTTATTATGTGAGAAGGCTCATTCCTGTGGTCTTCTTCATTTGAATAATCTTCATTACATATTAAACAGGATCCATCAGCTAAGCCCTGCCAGGCACTCTGCTCGATTAATAAATCATCAAATGCTACAACTCCTTGCTCAGTGTCTTTTAATTGTTGGATATTTTTATTGTTAACATGAGCAACTTCATTGATATGGATAGTAGTTTTTGATTGAGTTTTTAATATCAGGTTGCAAATTTCACAAAAATATCCCATTTTTACCTACAATAATAATAATATTTATTACTGGTAAATCAAATTGGCTCATGCTCAATTGAAGAATGTAGGCTGTAAATTTAGAGTCAAGTTGGGTTCAAGTTTTATTTCTAGTAATTTTTTAGTTAATAGTCGCTGAAAAACGTTAAGATAAATGCCGTTTGTTCAGTCTTCGCCCGAACTCTGTGCGGTCGTGTTGACTATGCCATCCCACACGATTAAGTGAGGACAGAGGAAATATAGGGTGTACTGGTCAGTTAGTCACCATTTACTATACCCCCATGGGCAAGGAAGTTCAAGATCAGTAATAACATAAAACCACAAATTCACAATACCCAAGTAAGGTAGGTATATACGAAAATAAAAAACTTGTAAACACCTACCTTTCTGATGCGGTCTTCTTGATATTTTTCCACATAGCTGGTAGATGCAAAAGTCTTTTGATGAGCTGAGTCAGTGATATGCTTCTGAACATCCTTTAATTTGAGGTATGTGTGACAAGTTAGACAAAATGAATCGGCAATCCCCGTTATGACTCCAGACTCCATGGCCTAAATTGTAATCAAATGCGTCATTAACTTACATTTAATAAATAAAATATTTATTATACAGTGCAAAGCAACAAATAAAAATAAATATAATTAAAAAAAATTAACAAGCAATCTCACGTACTGTTAACTGGAACTTCGAAACTGAACTGTATAAAGAA
This sequence comes from Vanessa cardui, assembly GCF_905220365.1. Classification (NCBI taxonomy): domain Eukaryota; kingdom Metazoa; phylum Arthropoda; class Insecta; order Lepidoptera; family Nymphalidae; genus Vanessa; species Vanessa cardui. The sequence continues at coordinate 7,755,795 of NC_061145.1, forward strand.
TTTGTAAATAACAAGTATCAAGCAAGTATCTAGTAGATCTATTTGTTGCCGATTTGCAAAACACCTTTAAAATTATTTATTTTTGGGTAAGTCCCGGCAACTTTAATCAGTATTGCTAGAAATATGTAGTGAACATTCGTTCAGTGTTGCCACCTAAGCCACTTTATAGCAAGATCTAACTATATCTGTGATCGTGTTTGTTACGACAAGTAAAATTTGTGGCTAAATATTTTATCTACTTTTTACTTGCTTAGATCTTGCCTAATAAATCATAAAAATAGAGTAATCGAAATTCAGTTTATAAAATACAATATTAAGCTTCTGATCGCATATCTGAGTATACATATAATAAAATTGGAGTGTGTGTTTGTAATAGTAAAATAACCCGTTTTTTACTCAACGCATATGTATACACGATACACATTATACCAAAATAACATATTTACTATTTTTGTCTGTCTGTCAGTCTGTTCTTTTTTTGGGTTTATCTCTGGAACAGCTGGACCGATTTTGACGGGACTCACTGAAAAATAACTGATATAAAAAGGAGTAACTTAGCTTAAGTTACACAATAATATTTTTTTTGTTAAATTCAAACTTTTACAAGGTCGTGGGCACAGCTAGTACATATATATACGAGCTTTATCGTCTTTATTAATTTTAGCTCAACATAAAATATAATTTTAATATTTTACATGATAATAAATGTATTAGGATTAGCCACTTTTGCGGGAAACATATTTCACAATCCTGTGCAAATCATTCAAAGGCTATCGATAGTTCAAAACAATCGGCACAATCGATAGTATTGCTGTTAATAATAGTGTTGTATTTATCAAAAACAATACTATCGTTAGTACCGTCGATATCATGAATTTTTCGCTGTCCACTATCGATAGTTCTTTTACAAAGTTCTATTCCAACAATAATAGAAAAAAAAGCCAAATAACTTCGACAGCTAACAAATGCGATATCATTGGTCGATGAAATGGCATTTTGAACATTGGCAAAACTCTTATCATTTAGGAAGATAAAAGGTGAAATATATAGTTAAATGGAACAGTTTTGTATTTAAATAAAGATATATTCATTATAAAAGATATGAATATGTTCCAAAACCTTCTCCTCAAAAGGGAGAGGAGGCCTTAGCCAAGCAGTGGGAAATTTACAGGCTGTTGTTGTTTGAAATATGTAAAATTAACGTTTGTTTATCTTTATTCCTACTTTTATCGGAATAGGCTATACGTGTGAAAAAACAAACTGCACAGACAAATCGCTACCTTATATCGATGCCGTGTGTCGCCGTCATAACATGCTATAGTCTGTGAGATAGACGTCAGTAAATGGTTTATTGGTTGTCAATTCCTCACTTGTCATTCTTGTCAATTACAATTAGTCAGTAATCAGTATGCTCGTTGTCGGCGTCGCGATGTATTTGTAGTGCCTTGTCGTTGAAATAATATCGTAAATGTTTTCTTCCTAAACATGCGTAATCTTTTATTTTGAAAATAATTATAATTTGTTTAAGTGTAAAATGCCTCAAAAAACTTTTAGTGATAAAATGTTTAAGTGTAATAGTTTTAATGTGTTGTGCTGGCTTGTGTTTTACTTAATTTTATTAGCCCTGACAAAGGATAGCGCAGATGCTCAAGTAATACGTAAGTTAAATTTATCGATTTACTTCTAATATTTTAATTTGATATACTTTTTATTTTATAAGGTATGTGAACATCATGGAAATTATATTTTTTGAACATTACAGTTAATTATTAAAAATAAGTAATATGTTATACTTATTTATTACTTATGACTTAAATAACCAATCAGCTACTTTTGATATTGTTAGGATGATTCTTAATAGTTTTAGTGTATTAAAAACAATAAAAATTGTAATAAAACTTTCAAAGAACTGTTTTACTAGTAGGAATGTATCTACTTATATATAAGAATACCTAATTTTAGGAGATTTTTATAAATTTTTATGTGATGCATTTTTTTATATGTAAAATATATTTTTTAACCAAGTTAATTAAAAGTTACAACATTGAAATTAATAATTGACACTTCACTAATTATAAAAGCATTACATTATTTAATATTAAATTATAAGCCCTTGTACATACTTTTGGCATAACAGTTTTTTTGTGGCTTTTATTCAGTGACAATAATAATTTAACATATTGACTGCGATTAGTTAACTAACATTTATAACTAATGAACTACGAAATCCAACCCCACAGTTTTTACAGTATTTCATCAATGATATTGCTCGTTTAAATTTTAACGGACTAGGATCACAAATTTGCATTTAGAATCCATAATATTCTTAATTGAGATAGGGTTTTTAATAAATGTTCAAAACATGGCACACATATTAAATATTAAGCCACCAGTTAAGATCTTTCTTTAAATTAATCCCTCGTAGGAAATCAACAAACCTAAACTCCATATATATATAATCTAGTAATGTGTAATAAGCCTTGTGTATTAATGTTCTTTTTTTAAACCTATGTCTTAAATTTTTAATTGGAATTAACACAGTTATATGTACAAGCTCAAGTGAAAACAAGGAAGGTCTTTATAAAGACTATAGGGTGTTACACAAATTAGCTGTTATAATACCATTAGTTAATTTTTATCCATTGACTATTGCTGATTATATAAACTATCACAATTGTCTGCACTATTGTAAATATACATAATACTTGTGTAAAAATATTGTTACTATATTGCAAAAATTGAACTTTGTTAAAAATAATTCGTAAAACTCATTCTATTTTCATATGGTACTGGGGATGTTTTTCGTCAACGATATTTACCATTTCAAATCTTTATTAAGACTAAACAATAAATATTTTTATTGAATAGATTGAACTGTGAGTATTGCATTATAGATCTGTATATCAAACAGTTTTATAGCCGAACCAAAACTGTTCCAATATTTATAATGATATTAATCAATATTGATGATTCAAGAACAACCAAACAAAAAAAGTAAGTAAAGTAAGTAAGTAAATATTTTCTTAATGTTATTTGGAACTGATAAACTTGCGCTTGTTTCTTTTCAAATCAATATATGCAGAAATAAATATGCATTTAATACATTAACTAGTATGGTAAAAGCGCGGTATCACAGGATATCCGGCCGTCAGCGTCCGTCATTGTGCTGACCCTTAACTGAATAATATTGATAACAGTTACAATTTTTTTTTTCTTTTTCTCTTCTTAAAATTCGAATTAGTTTTAAAAGTATTCTAAAAAGGTTGATATCATAAAGGTACCTCTTTTCGACTTTTATGTAACGTTAAAGGTAATAGTTGTATTATATACTAACGTACGTAAGTACACTCTTGGGTTGTAGTGTGATCTACTTATCAATAAATATCCTACATGCTGCTAGTTGCTCCTGAGATTAGTGCGTTCGAACAAACAAATCTTTCAACTTAATATCGGATCGGAAGCGGTATTGCCAGTAAATAAAAATCGTTATCTTGATTCACTCAGCTGTAGGGTTTTCTGTCAACATAATATATAATTTATAGTATTCTAAGCTAACAATAAGAACAAAGCACTTACTGGTACGATTTCTCTTGAAACACTTTTTTTTTTATAAATCAGCCTTTATGCCATATCTATTATAATTTATTTCCGTCGAACGGATGTATTGACTTGCTGATTCATACAAAACATTATGCTAATTAGTATGATACCTAGGAATCGCTATATTCGTGATACGCATTGAAATAAAACTGACTGTCTATGGACATAAACAATTTACGAATCGATATTTTTAGGTCAAATAGATAGAGAGAATCTGATTCAAGCTATATTATGTAAACGTTATTTAATTTTATTTATTAGGAAGATGAATATGAAATTCATCTTTTCACGCTTATAGTCTAAATTTAAAACGAGGGAAACTGCGAAGCGCATGTATGTATATGTACAATAATGTTCTTAAATAAAACCTTCCTTATATGGTATATTATCTGTGCCCGCGACCTTGTACGCGTTTGAATTTAACAAAAAAAATTCTATTGTTGCCTAATTTTCTTCTTATTATATCAGGCTATCTGCCAGTGAAAGTCCCGTCAAAATCGGTCCAACCGTTCCAGAGATAAGCCGGAACAAACAGACAGACAGACAGACAAAAATTGTAAAAAATGATATTTTGGTATATGTACCGTGTACACATATTATGCATTGAGTAAAAAGGGCTATTTTAATATTACAAACAGACACTCCAATTTTATTATATGTATGGATAGGTTTAGAAAATTTTGCAGTTAGACCTTATGTTCACTCATTTAATTTAAATGTAGAAAAAATCATAGATAACTAGCGACCCGCCCCAGCTTCGCATTTGGTACTAGATATGTATCGTTATGTCAGAGCCGGATTTAAAAATCTGGAGGCCCCCGGGCCACAAAGCAGTGGGGGCCCTAGACAAACAGAAGCGTAAACAACCTAATAATTATATTATCATGAAATAATTACTTTTTTATTTCAATCAGTAAGCTATGATTTATTTACTTGTATTGCTAACTTTTAAAATATTAAATAATAACATTATTATAATTTGACTATATCTCGGTATTTGTTAACTTGCTGAAAACTGTGGCCCCCACTAATGTGGAGGCTCCAGGGCAGTTGCCCCGGTTGCCCTCCCCTAAATACTTCCCTGCGTTATGTTATGACCAAATTAAGTAAAATCATTATAAATTGTAGCCTAAGTGTTATATTGTTGTATAACCTATATTACTGTAAAATTTCGTCTCAATCCGTTGAGTAGTTTTTACGTGAAAGAGTAACAAACATAAAAACATCCATTACAAACTTTTATTAATAGTTATAGGTAGGAGTAGGAAGCAGGATAAAAATTAAACATAGTATATTATATATTATTTGGCTTCGTCTAACGGTGTATTGATATTCATTAATTCATGATATGATGGAAATGAGTGTCAATGAAAGCATCATGACCGTTTCATAATAAAATATTACTTCCTCATCATTCTGTCAACTACAACCTAAACGTGTATTCTTTTAAGGACTTCCCTTAACATAAAATTTATGCGGAATAAATTCTTTGCCAAGAATAATGTTCAATATATTCGTATAGTATATCTCCATGCAATTTTTGTAATAATTTATTTGTAGTATATACTAATAGCGCCTAATAATACAAGACTACTTCACTTGATTTCTTCTATTCTCTATCAGTGCTGTAGCTAGGTGAGGAAGAGACTCGTTGCATAGAAAAATGATCCGGCCCTCACCCTCTCTTTCCCATCCCTCTTTATCTAATAATTAGCCTTTAAAATTATAGATACCCAATAAGAAATCTTGTGCGCAAGGTCGTGTTTTTCTAGCTGCCCCCTTCTAGGTCCCCCTGAATTCCGGGGCCCTGGTTCACTGCATCACCTGCCCTATGCCACTGTTTTCTATAAATAACTTACTTGTAAAGTTTCTACAACTTCCCGGATATTCAGAACGCCTTTTTTTATAAAGCCACTAATCGTAGCCCGCGGTTTCGCTTGCGTCTTAGGGGGTCGATTGTCAGGTAAAAAAAGTAGCCTATGTCCTTACCTGGAGTTCTAGTTTCTTTCACATCAAATTTCATCAAATTCGGATCATTGTTTTGTTTGTTAAAGACAGTCAGAGTTTCATATATATAATATTGGTATAGATAACTTATACCATAAATTAATTATGATCTCGACAAATTATATCACGTCTGTAATCGAGTAGTATGTACACCGGTTTTCATGGGTACGCCACTCCGAGGTCCCGGAATCTGATTTTCCATATCTAGCTACTTACATTGGGATCAGAGCATTGTATGTATGTGATGTTGTCCAATATTTATTTATAATGTCAAACTTCTGTTTTTGTTGCTCCAGTGATTAGAGAGAGTGATCCTGTAATTTCGAAGTCTCTAGCGGTGCCTAATGACTTTCTTTTGTCTTTACGTACATATTATGGAGGTAGGTACGTTATTCGTGCACATTGTAGTCTGTCTGATGCAGAAAAAAACTTTCAAAGAAGTTTTTTCAATATGTCTTTGTACTGTGCACGGGTGTTCAGTTTGTTATGTTTGGTAGACACTTTTGGAATTCAGTTGCAAGTATTTACATAAACTAACAAATTATGTTCTATAAATCTCGTTAATTGTTGCTTCAAAGATATACTTTCCGATGTTCTGCTAAGGAGAGTAAAGATAACTTCATAGATGAAATAGTAATTCACCTAAGTCACGTCAATAGGTTATATTCGTATACTAGAATCTCTGAGACATGCTAATTTTTTTAGTATTTGTATTACATTTTATGTAAATTGGTTGACTTAATTCCTGTAGGCATTGCTAACCTCATTGAGCCCTGTTCTTTTCCTGTAAGGAAAAACTCTCGACCATTTGAACAGCCATTTACGCCGAACACTGAACCAATAAATCATAATTAAAATAATCTTAACTAATAGTTGCCCTCGGTTTCGCTTGTATTTTGTTGATGGATGTTGGTTGTTATGTGTTAGACAAAATAATAATAAATAAATAAGTCTATGTCCTTTCTTGGAGTTAATGTTTGCATCAAACCAAATTTCATCAAATTCGATTCAGCGGTTTGATCGTGAAAGAACGACAGACAGACAGAGTTAATTTCTCTTTAATATAGATAATATGCATTAAAATAGGCTCATAGCACTTTTGAATCGTCAGGTTACAGTGTCGAATTAAATGTAAAATTGTCACCGGTATGGAAATTATATTCTACCGCATCTATAACCTTGTTATGAATAAATAAAATTAGTAATTATCAACGTTTTTCCCTTGCTTTTTTTAAAGCCCTGACAACCAATACGCGCATACAATTTATTAACGATTAACTGACTACAGGCACAAGGGACATAACATCTTAATTCCCGAGGTTGGTGGCGCATTGGCGATGTAGGGAATGGTTAATGTTTCTTACAGCGCCATTGTCTATGGGCGGTGGTGATCACTTACCATCAGGTGGCCCATATACTCTCCCACTAATCGATGACATAAAAAAGCGGGAATAAACCAAACAAACAGATTTTATAATAATGTTAGAACTCTGAAACATTACTTGTAATCCAAGTTAAGTAAATCCAGACAGTGCAAGCCGGATTCGCGTACGAAGAGTTCCGTACCGTTATCTTAGCAAGAACAAAAAACACGTTTGTTGTACAGCGCCATTGTCTATGGGCGGTGGTGACCACTTACCATCAGGTAGCCCATTTGCCAGGTTAAGCAAAAGCGTAAAAAAAAATTACGACGGAAAATGATCTTCAACCTTGTGGTTGGTTCGTGTCAAAATTGTGGTTAAACTATAAAACGTATTATATAATATACAAACAACACGGTGATAAGTAAGGCCATATAAGGTATTTCGATAAAGTGGACGATCAAAGCACTGACGCTAAAAAGAAACTTATGAAAGCATTCGTTCTTGAGACGACGCTCTCATTGTAGACATATTTATGACACAGATGTGGCAATCCCTTTTATTATTTACATTGTTTTTATGATTATTGGTCGATAGAAAATATTATGTGACGTAAATGTTTAAGTTATTCTTATAAACATTATACTATTAAAAGGAAATTAAGTCGCTACATACTCAAATAATAAAACACAAAATTTGGCGCTAAATATTTAATGATTACTTTAAATCAAGATAATAAAACATATCATTGATTTTTAAATGGCGTATCTTGATTTATGTTAAATTATCGATTTAAGCTTTCCTTAAAGATTTTAACTTAATTTTTATTGTTTAGAAACGGATATACAATAATCAAAGTTTCAAGCGTGAAATTAGCACAAACTAGTCGTATTTACTTATACTGCTATTAGAGACTATTAAATATTTATTGGTGTTCTATTACATAAACTAATTAAACCAGACTTAATTATACGCATCAGTGTTTATAGCCTGTCTAGAATAATTAAAGTATATTACACTACAGTCCAATAGCAATGCTTATAAAAGCTCATTTAGACCGACAACAATAAAAATTAGAAAACATTCGAAAGGCAACGCACCCGCTTCGTCAACAGCTGTTTATAGATTGACTATTTTAATATGATCCCGTTCTCCTGTCTCATCGCACACGTCCGCTCCGTACGAGAGCTCAAGTAATAATGGCTGTTTTATTTCTGTATCTAACTGTTTTCTGGCGGCTATGGGAATGATGACTTCCCCGCTGCGACACGGTGCGTTTCCTCGTGACGTCACGTCCGATTACTTTTAAATGAGATATGTATGTTCTTAATATTCTCGTGAACGCTTATACTTTCCACGGATGTCTTGTTTGTAAAATATGTATTAGTCATACGTGTAAGTTTAAAGTCACGTTTACTGATTTTATTCGATTCGCTGATTTAACTTTTTTACATTTTATAATACAGAGTATTGTTATGTTTTTTTTTTTTTAAATAAATTTCACACAATTTTATTATATTAATCTGTATATAATATATATTAAAGGTAGTATATGTGTACTACCTTGTTGTTGTAAGTATTGTTTGCAACACAATTTTGTATTATGTATTAAGATAGATTTGTAATGATATAGGCTGAGAATATATGATACTATAATAACATGTACATATAGATTTTTTTTTAATATATATTTTGTTTACAAATGTTTAAATGTTTAAAGCCCTTAATCAATCCTCGCGAAGTCCGAGTAGTTGGTAGTTAAACTAAAAATATAACATTATAATAATGATATTTACAGTTGTAGTTATACTTTTTATGGTTCCGTATGGACAGCGGAAACCAGGACGGGAGTAAGACACCAACATTTTGTTTGTCTGTCCATCTGTCATATATATGATATATTTGATGTATCTAATGAACAGTTATAGTTGGACATTTGAAATAACCTCGGATTTTTTATTCATTTATGGCCAACAACAAATCGTAAAGAACAGAGTAAAATCAATATTTATGACGGTTTCTATACATCAAGCGAGTTATTTTGCGTTCTTTTAGATAATGCTACGGATCTCTTCTTCTTACTTAACTTTAGTAACCTGACTGTTTCCTTGTACTAATATTATAATAAATCTGGTTATTTAGCTTAAACTCGCTGAAGGCTTTTCGAATTAGTTACTTCATTATGAAGAGCATTCATTCATTCATTCATTCATTCATTCATTCATTTATCAGCCCACTGCTGTCCACTGCTGTACACTGCTGTCCACTGCTGAACATAGGCCTCCCCCAGAGCGCGCCACGTTGCACGGTCCTCTGCGTCCCTCATCCAGCTTCTACCGGCGATCTTGTAAATGTCGTCGGACCAGCGGCTCGGAGGTCGTCCTACATTACGTTTTCCAAGAAAGCATAATTTTTATGAAGTTCACTTGAACAATCTATACTTGTATACTAATTTTATGAATGTATAAATAACTTTGTCTATCTGTCGGTCTGTCTTTTTCACAAACGCTGAATCGATTTTGGTTAAACTTGGTATGAAGTAAATTTGAACTCTAGGAAGGACATAAGTTACTTTTCTTGCTTAATACGTGTCACACAACCCCCCTAATAAGAGCGAAGCCTTGGCATATAACTAGTCAATATAGGCCTCGAATTATTTACTTTTATTAATTTGTAAAAATACATGGCTAATGACGCATCTATAAAAATCATGTAAGCAATATGTAGCTCAGTAAAGGAAGTATATTTTTAAATTATTCGTTTAATAACATATTACTCACAATCACATATTCGTATTACGATTTGGACACGTACTTTAAATTGCTGATTTTATATTTATATTTTAAAACGTTCTACGTAAATATTTAATTAAGAGTCTCGTGAACAAGACAATCGTAGACAATTTCTTTTGCGTTTGTAATATTAGACGAGAAATATATGGAATTATAAGAATAAAAAATATGTTTCATACGACGCTTTTTCATCTCTTCTGACGGGATACAAGTGTTCTCCAAATATGGAGGGTCCCTTGACCTATCCTATTTTAGAACTTTAAGGGGCACACGAGACGTCTGCCGTCTTAAGTATTCCGAGAAAAAAAAAATAGATTTTTATATTTCGAACATTCGAAATTTAAACTTTTACTTATATTGTCGTTTTTTATAGGCACAATCAGTGAATCTTTTTGTGCTTAATGATATAAATCGTTAAGCTATTTTTATTAGTTCCATTCTAGAAGGTTAGCGGTCATTTCACGCAACAGCGAATAAATGGGTAGGGCGGATAATTTATAATTATATTTTTAATATAACTTTCACACGCATTGCGATCGAGTGGGCTTTACATATTAAAAAAATATATATTGTTGTACTTTACCGTACTGAATAAAGGACATAGAATATTCAAACCATAATGGACTAACCAAGAATTGCGTGCTAACTCAGTCATTAATTTTTAATCACTCAACGACTCTTAAAAATGAAAATTTCCAATAGATTTTTTTTAGCGCCAGTTCTTAAGTTTTTTTTTGACAAAAGGAATGGGATCAATTTATTCATTTTGATCAGTGATAGTGATTACATTATACATAACGAATGGTCCTTTTTGTATCTAATTACTAAATTATAAAATTTGATAAATAAATCACTTTATCCGGATATTATTCATCATAGCAGATCTATGATACTAATACAGGCTTGGACGAAGAAAAAAATTTGAAAAATCCGTGCAATCTTTATTGATGTTTTTAATTATTTTATTTTGGTATAAGTTGGCGCCATATGCTTTGCTAACATTGGGAACTAAGATGTTATGAGTTGCTTTTAGTTACACTGACTCACCCTTTAAACGGGTACACAACCATACTAAGTATTATTGTTTGTCGGTAGAATATTCATTCAGTGAGTAAGCTTGTAAAAAGTCCTGCCATGATGTGAATATAAAATAACTTGAAGGAAATTAGTTTTAAAGGAACTAGTACCCAATAGATATTATCTACCAATAGACAACCAGAGATACAGTTCGAAACGGGTTCGAGAATGAACTATGACAGATGTCAGTATCATTAACGTTTGACACATTGTCATGTTTACGAAGCAAGCTAATGTATTGAGCTTACAACGAACATTAATTATTATTACTATTATAAAAAACCCTGGCTGTCTAATTTTACATTTGAAACATACCTTGAGAATACGAAAAAAAAAATATTTTTTAAATTCTGAAAGTTCTTAATTTGAAAAAGTTAAATAATTGTATTTTTGACCAATCACAATACATTGCATTGTTGTTTCGTTTGAAAGGTCAGTGACCCTTTGTAATTACAAGTACAAGGAATATAAAACTTAGACCATGCTTGGCAGAGCAATGACAATAAAAGGAATGGCTCGTGCTTACAATGACAACGTACCAATTGTCCGTCTATTTCCCTTGGAAACATAATTCCTTTACAAAGAGTATAGCATTTACATACTCGTTATAACAGTTATGTATAAAATATTATTGTCAGAGTCCTTTGAACTTTGTCTCGTATCAGCTGATATTATTTTAATCTAATATTGCTGTTGTGGTACATTCGTTTAAAGCTCATAATTGTTTGCAAGCATTGCGATGAAGTCAACCGTGCACGTGCGAAAACTTCATTCGGTTATTGTGCCATTATCATCCTTATCAAACAATCGTAAATGTTATATCGCAGTAAATGTAACAGTTTGTTAAACCATTTGTGAATAGTGATTGTAGTACAGCCGAAATGGCCCAGTGGTTAAAATACGTGCATCTTCTATGATATGAGATTCAAACTCAGCCAAACACCACTGAAATTTCATGTGCTTAATTAGTGTTTTTAATTCATCTCGTGCTCGGCTTTGAAGGAAAACTTCATGTGCCTAAATTGTGTAATTCTGCCGTGTATTCGGCATTGGACCAACATACTGAAATAAGCCTCACAACCTTCTTCTCAAACGGAGATAAGGCATTTGCCTAGTCGTGGGACAAGAAATTCTATAAAATAACTAAATAATACTGAATTTAATTGTTTTTATTTTTTTATTTTTATTTCGTGCATATGTATATTACGTACATTACATTTACAAACAAGTAATAAATATTCTTAATTAGTTTTCTAAGTAGTTGTCTCATGTGTGTGACTTATAGAAACGACTTAATAAATAAAGGATAGTGAGTAATCTGATAAATGTATGATGATTAAGATTGTTTGTGAATATTTTTATGCTTAATTAAATTGTTGTTTTAATTATTTTATTTCTATAAGGTCCAGTAATGTGCCGCGATTTGTTAAGGTTAGAGGCAATTTCGCGCAACAGCGACGCAAATGCCTTGTAAAAACTGGTAACGTAATTTAGATAATTCTACTGAATCAATCATCGTCAAATTACTCGAGACAGAAAGAGAGAAATCTGCGTGTAACAATTCACACGATATAAAACGCTAGTAAAGCCGTTACTATATCAACTTTCAATTATTTAGACAACAAAATATTGTATTAGTAATAAATATTTCGCGATATTTTTTTAATGTGGCAACTCCTAGCTTAGGTCACGTGGTCATTGTGCCACTTCTGCTATACGAACAGTATGTGGCGAAACGTGCGTTTGTCTGATTACAGATAAGCAAATATTCAACAGGACATCCGGATACCTTCATTGGTGTTTGACGTCATTATTATTATTATTATTTTTAAATGCAATAACTTTTTAAATGTGTAGAATCTTCTCGTATTAGAACCTTCATGGAAAAAAATATGAAAACTATTTTTTTTATGAAAGTTTCATCTAAAATATTTTATACATATTGCTTAGGTAACAATGTCTTTTGTTATGTCATTGTTGACGCGGTTTTATATAAATTACAATAAACGATAAACCACTGCGCGACTGAATCAAATTGGATGAAATTTTGTATGAAGCGATTTGTACGCTACATCGGTGACAAGTACCAAGTTTATTATTAATCGTTTTCCACATGCTTTCACGGATGTTAAGTACCCTGTGTGATTTTCAGTACCTGTATAAACATGTATGCAAAATGTTGACGATGATCGGTTGACTAGTTAACAAGTGAAAGCGTAACAATCAACTCGCTTTCGTATTGATAATAATAGTTAGACGTCACGGTGGAGTGTACTCAAACTCATACTCAAACTCAAACTCAAATAGCTTTATTCAATGTGGAAGCATTACACTTTTACCACCAGTTCGGAAAATGATAAACCCTGACGAAACCGGCGAAAGAAACTCAGCGTGTCTTTTCATTTTTGTCAAATTAATTATATACATATTGTATATGAATATAAATAGCTAGTTACCTTTAAGGTTAAACACAGGTCTTTGACATTAGTTAACGTGCCATTACAAGTTGATAGATACACAAATGATGAGTTTAATTACCATAAACAGTCACGAATGGATACTGACCTGATTCGAAACTAGGGCCGGTCAGGGCGCGTCGGCGTCTATGTAGATCGAGTGTTAATTCACACGCCATACTTCAGGACAGCGAGATTTATTAATAGGGCTCTTTCAATTGGCGGGAACACTGATTGGATTTTATTTATCTGTGGATCTATACTATTTTTGACGTTTATTAAAAAGTATGATTGTATTATTTTTATTTGAGTAAGTAATTATGTTTTTTAATATGTCGTTTTGTGGTAATAAATATTGATTGTGTAAATCCTGATACTAATTCGGGTTAAAACGGGTTCCATACTGATACTAAATATATAACAGATTTTGTTTATTTAGGTAATCACATTGGAATCTTTTAAAATTATCAGTGTATCTTTACTTTATTCTCCATGTATTACATACAAAAACCATCATCTCGAATCACTCTATCTATTAAAAAAAACCGCATCAAAATCCGTTGCGTAATTTTAAAGAATTAAGCATACAAAGGGACAGACAGCTGTAAGCGACTTTGTTTTATACGATGCATTGATGATTATTATGATAGAGAATATTTGAAAGTTTGCAAGTAAATGTATAATCAGAACTGTGAACAACCCGATCGCAAATTTTACAATCAAATTGACATTTTAAAATGACGATTCAAAAGTCCATTCGAGAACCTACTTCAATTTCTTTTTCAACTTTTTTTTCAGTCTATTAATAAGCAAACTATTTCATTTCAGGCTATATCATTTCGTTTATATAAATTTTCTTTTTTTTAAATCAACGTTTGTAAAATTAATTCGTTTTACACTTAATGTTAAAATTTGTAAATCACGCAATGTTTTGATGTGTTGTGCTAAAATTAAATTTGCACGGAAATCGATTAACTGTTTGCGATGACTAATACTGTACGTTCGGAAAACAAAGTTGAAGTCTCAAGACTAAGTTTAGTTCGGCACGTTTTTATTGTATTGAAAATGCATATCATAGCTAAGCCTTATTTATATAATTATTCCGTTGGTCTGTATGTCACTGAATTTTATGTTTTTTTTTGTGTGTGTGTTTGAGTGGTGTTTGAGTGGTGGGTTATTCTGCTTAAGGATAATAATAAAACCACAAGTAGTGCATGTATGTCAATTTTAAAATTGATGTATTCCATATTCTTACCGACTTTGTGTAGGTTGTGTATTCAACAAATTTTGGAAATTAAATTAATTTTAAAATAATTGAATATGTTAAATAAATTTGGTCTTAAAGTTTCAATATATTTTTAGAAAAAGATTCTACGCTTTATATTATAAAGATGAAATACTTAATTGCTTCTTCTTCTCTGCTAAATACTTAATCCTTCAACCTCGTCCTCAACATCGGTCTTCGGCTTAGTGCTTTGAAGAAAGATGGATAGAAAGACAGGTGAGCAAATGGTCAGAGCTCAAAGACATTCGCATACATATAGGGACTAAGATGCTATATTCCACGTGCGAAATAACATTCAACACTCACCCTTCAAACCGGAACAGATTGATACAAAGTACTGACGTGAGGCGTTAGAATAATATTCATAATAAATATGAAATTTTAGTAAACTATTGCATGCTGGCGTGCTGCCAAGCAACGCAACAGCGTGTTTACTACTAAATATATACATTGTTTTCAATATAAACAAAGCAGGTTCAATGTTCCCGCCTTAACATCGATTTTCGCGAAAGTGTAAACAATTATAATTGGGCCACGGATTCCGATGCATTTGACGAAAAGCAGACAGAATAATATTAAAAATAAAAATTAAGCGTTCCATATTTAAAAAAATGTATATGTATAAGTTTTTTTTAAATAAAAATACTGGCCAATAACCTAACTAAATCAGCCTAATCTGATGCTAAAATATAAACAGCGAAAAATTTATAAGTCGTATCTTAGATGAAGAAAGTGAGGAACGTGATATTAAGCAAATTAAGGCAGTTTGACCCGTGGTATGTTTGAGAGACTTTATTCGATTAAGGTCGAGTTAATTAAAGCAGGACAATGAAACCCTACTTAACCCGTGTAACTAGAAGGATTGGGTAAGGAAAGAGAGGGGAGACGGGGGAAGTGGTTTTGTGTAATAGCCGCTGGTTTTTTGTAGGCATCTTAATATTATTATTAGCTAGATGTAAGACATTATTTATTGACATATGTTTATATTTAAAGTTAAAAGACTGACTTCGAGACCATATGCCAGATTTCCGTTAAAGTTAGTATAGAATTTACAGACGAGATTTTTATTGTATTTTTTTATAATGTTTTTTCGTAAGTTGTCTTAAAGCTGACCTTTTATATAAACATATAATTTTATTGTTTTTGGTCGTATTATACGGGCTCAGGCATCGTTGAAAAGTTGAGACTATACAGTTTTGGTTGGCAATTGCGTAAAAATTTCTGCCATAATACGATGTGCGTTCAACTTTTGTATCAAGCAAAGCAGTGATGGTTCAGTTATTTTCGAGGTTATCGATACAGGAGAGCTGGTTCATAAGCTGTTAACGGGCACTAAATTTTTGGGTGACCACCGAAGTCTAAACGTGCTTAATATGTGTTTGTAATTTGCATTGCGTTCGGCCGTTAAGGACGACATCAGTTCTGAATTGTATGTCTGGTATATTCATATACACTAACAATTGTATGTATTTATGTACTTTGTAATTAAAAAATTCTCGATTGAATATACTTTCCGAACCAGCTGTAGTTTAACATTCAATTTAGTACTGTAATATGCTGTTTCAAAAAGCTTGTATGGACCTATTTGAATAAGGAATACTTTGATTTAATTAATGATGCAAATTAAATAACAAGAAAAAGAGGAGAGTGAGTTTCTTTCATCAGTTCCAGGGTATGTGGTAGTTAGTTTTTAAAAAGCATTAAGCGACAAATGCTACTCTATAGAATGTATTCGAGGATGTATTTTGACTTTGGTTTTTTGATATGGGAAGTTTCAATAGGTTGTTGACTTGTAGAGGTAATAGCCTGAATTGTGATACTTAAACAGCCATGTTCAATTGCTCAGTCGGTCGCATAACGGTTTTTTAAGTACTGTGACTATTTAGCCGACACGCCATTGCTTTAATTGTTTTTCCGCTCTTTGTCCGATAACAAATAAGCAAGCGTTACAATAATTTACATTGTGAACTATTAATTTATCGATATAACATTGTAATCAGAGAGCTGTTTTGAAAACAATGATTAATTTATTTAAAAGTACACGCACGGCACTATTTTGCTGTAAACTTTAGATTTAAGTAAATACCGCTAGGGAAGTACTCGAGTAACAAATACAAGTGTATGAATACTCATTTATTGTACACCACTTTGAAAATAATAAATAATATAAATGATATAAAATTATGTTATTGGTGGGACTTTGTTCGAGCCCGTCTGGGTACGTATAGTCAGCAGCACGCAGACAGCAGTATTTATTATAATTTGTTCCGGTTTAAAGTGTGTGAGCCAGTGTTAGAAGCAGCCACAATTGACATAAAATCTTAGTTCCCAATGTTAGCGGCTGGGCAATATAAGGAATGGTTAATATGACAAACCTGATGTTTATTAGCAGTGATTACCGCTTTATTTCATGCGGCTGATTTGCCCGTCGGTCTTATTATATTGAAAAAAAAAGAAAATACAGTACATTTTACACAGATAATTTAAAACAAATATATGTTTCTTTATCGATTTTTAAAATGTCGAAATGACATTGACATTTTGATTAATGACTTTGACAGTTCAGTCATGATATATAACCTGTCATGTCAGTGTTAACTTCCGCGCTGGTCTACTATGTAGCTTTTATGGTCGCGGACTCCAGAACAGGTCAATAAAAAAATGTATTGCCAAGTTATTGGATTATGAATTAGTCTCTATTCCATACTAAGATTTCAATTGTGTTTGGGTAATTCCAATGCACTATAATATCATTTTATAGGTGATAAAAATATCCGCAAAATTCGTAATAATCGAGATATACAACAACACAAACAACAACAGCCTGTAAATTCCCACTGCTGGGCTAAAGGCCTCCTCTCCCTTTGATGAGAAGGTTTTGACGACATATTCCACCACGCTGTTCCAATGCGGGTCGGTGGAATGCACATGTGGCAGAATTTCTATGAAATTTGTCACATGCAGGTTTCCTCACGATGTTTTTCTTCACCGCTGAGTACGAGATGAATTATTAAGACAAATTAATCACATGAAACAGCGGTGCTTGCCTGGGATTGAACCCGCAATCATCGGTTAAGATGCACGCGTTCTAACCACTGGGCCATCTCGACTCAATCGCACATAAAATCCAATAACATGACAGTTCAACGGAGAGCAATAGCGAGGGAAAAAGTCGTATGCGATATGAAAAGTAAATACACAAACTGTATTTGTTTAGTTTCATTAATTTTATCCGAACGAAGCCGGGTTTTCATCTAGTTGTTTAAAATTCGTCCGGTTACTAAGGCTCGCGTTGTATGAATGAATGCTGTGTGATAATATAATGTCCTACATTTTAGCACATCTATGTAAACAACCGCATTGTTGTTACCGAATGGCAACTTGTTGATACAAAGTAAATATGACTCACACATACTATGTTTCTATTTCACACACACACACACACACGAAATTAATCATCATTGAATCTCAATAGTCATTAAACATACTTTATGTTTTTTTTTTAATCGCCAGTAGTAAGTACATTACTTGTTTTAATAAGTGTGGGTGTGTTGTTTACAGTTTTTGCTCGAGTTTGAACGTTTTAATAGACAATTAACCCACATTAATATGGATTTATAGTACATGTCTCGCACGTGTGTTTACTGTTGTTATATCGTATTGTAGGGTACTATTTGATAAAATCACTTTCACTCTCGACGTCGAATTCTATCCCGAATGTCAACACTGACAACCGGATAGTAAATCTATATTATCTATAGTAATGTTATAAATATGAAAGTAACTCTGTCGCTCTTTCACGACCAAACCGCTGAAGCGAATTTGATGAAATTTTGTATGAAGCACACTTGAACTGCAAGAAAGGATATAGGCTACTTTTTTTGCCTAACACATGACAACCAATACCCTAGGCGTGAGCGAAGCCGCGGGCATTTACTAGTGATATATATTTTTGTTTTTTTTTTTCATATGCTTTTATATACAGACCTACCGTATTAAAAACCCAATAAATCCGATTGTAATGTTAATTGTATTTATTCAATGTCGTCAAAATAAAAATAGTTTTTTTACTACTTTTAAGTACAATGTTGATGACTTTTTATAGCGTTTGTATGGATTGGAATTAAGTAAATGGTTTCCATTAGGTTTAATTATAGTAATTGTAAGTAAATTGTTTTATATTTAACTTTTATATGGTACTTACGTATAAGGTATAATAACACAAGGCCGCTGACATTGGTGTATTGTCCGTTCGTTGTGTTAATTGTGTTATGACCAGTTAGCTAAGTAGAGCTGGTAATATTATTTTATTTATACTTTTATATATACATTATACATGTATATTATATCTTAATTGATTGATTTGAATGTACATAAGTCACAATTGATTATTCATTTAAAATCAATTAAACAAAAGCCTGGAAAACGATCACAGAAGTTTCCTTGAAGTAGATTTTGAACGAAGAGCGATTTCGAAATGAATGACTATGAATGAATTGATCGTTATGATTGATTTTGGTTAAATTACTGTTTCGTTATTAATAATTAAAGTTTCTAGTTTTTTTTTGGGCATCCTGCGTTGTTAAGTTCTCCCAAATATAGCGATCGTTTTAGTGGAACATTTAGTAGCGAGGTAGAACAGAGAGGTTTGTATAAAAACCTGCATGATTGTGATTGTAATGACATCTACATATTAATCTCAAACAGATATACCACAAATTTATGTATATATTAGGAACCAGGTATATACAACATTTAGAGTGAAGAACAAACAAAAACGAAGAATTTATTTTTCATCCGGCTACGTTGCAATTGAGCCGAGATGGCCCAGTGGTTAGAACGCGTGTATCTTAACCGATGATTGCAGGTTCAAACCCAGGCAAGCACCACTATATATATGTGCTTAATTTGTGTTTATAATTCATCTCGTGTTCGAGCGGTGAAGGAAAACATCGTGAGGAAACCTGTATGTGTCTAATTTCATTGAAATTCTGTCACATGTGCATTCCACCTACCCGGATTGGAACAGCGTGGTGGAATATGTTCCAAATCCAATAGAAAAGGCCTTATCTCAGCAGTGGGAAAATGTACAGGCTGTTACTTTACTTTTTTACTTTTACTAGGTTGCAATTCTCGGCTTTTCTCTACTATAATATGCATGTATCTTACATATAAACTTTCCTTTTGAATCGCTCTGATTCTTTAAACCGCTTTAAAATCCATTGACATGAAGGGGAGCCGACAAAAATGTTTGATTCGGAGTCATCTTCGACATTCATATTCATGAAATAATACAACAAATCTATAGCTTAATTCGTATATTGATTTTTCCTACAAATTTTATAATGATGTCGCCGCATCATCTCTGTCATATCCCTCACAGCTGACATTTCTTTTTTTCTAACATAATTCTCACTGGCCATCCAGAATCAAATCTCTTAACTAAGTGATTTCAATCAGAGTATTTAATTACCTGGATGCTGCGACATATATATATGTTTTTGTACCAAATTAAAGTAACAAAAGTTTAGCCGTACAGACCAAGGAACTCTGCGTTTCATCATTAAAATATTAAGTATTGAATGTTGAAGGGTCTATAATCTTAAAGGAAAGAAGTTCGAAACCTTGTTCTAAATTTAAACGGTCGAGATGTCAGAAGCGTGATCTATATTTGTTGCCGCGCACTGCGTCTGAGCATCTCGATGCGAGACAAAACTGCATTTTGGATAACCGAAATAGAAACACGGACAATTGTTAGCTTGTAAAGGTGGTTGGGGCGATATACCACACAAAAGACTTTGTAATCAGCTCGAATGCATTATATTCATTGTTAATCATAATCATAGTATAAAACAAAGTCGCTTACCAATGTCTGTCCCTATGTATGCTTATATCTTTAAAATTACGCAAAGGATTTTGATGAGGATAGATTGATTCGAGAGCAAGGTTTTTAGGAATACATGAACAATATAGTAAAGAAACACTGATTATATTAGGAGTTTCTAATATGATTTCGTAAATAGGCAAATTCTGTAGTATATTTAGTATCAGCATTGCCGTGAGAAGCGAGGGTCACTATTGATGTAATATATCAAAATGTATGATTGTGTTCGTTTATTATGAGTCTGTAGTTGTGGTTGGGAGTTAGTTTATGGTATCAGTGCACCGCCACAGGTGGCGATCGAGTCTTGTTAAGTAACTATTGTATTGAATAAATAGATTGCAACACATGTTGGCCTATTATTGGTAGTTCCAATAAAATATCGAGCTATAGGTTTTTGTGAGATAATAACTCTCCGCCTGCAACTTCGCATATGGGGAGAGATGGAAAAATATATTACCGGGATTTATTTGTGTATTTTTTGGAAGAAATTAGGTATAGTACAAAAGTTGAAAACGGAAAACAGTCAATAACATACCTAAGCAAGGTTGTATCCCTATTTTTATTACAGAATATAATCTATCTCTGTGGATAATTTCATTCAGATACGTTCATTTGTTTTGCCATGATTGAGTTACCAACATCCATCCATCAGCAACTTTGCACTTATAATATGTATTGTTAGTGAGATACTTTTTTATCAAATTTTAGAAATCCTTCGTCATAATGATATTGTTTTTTTTTTATCTACCTATAGTTGTTATTTTTAATGTAAAACACGATACTACGATATAAGATTTTTTTAATAAATCTATTTTGTCGTTTGAAAGATCAAGTTGTTATATAACAAAACAATGTATTATAATTATATGATTGATATATTCCTTAGGCCATTTAGTCCCAAACAGGTGATCAATAAAACCTTCGTGATAAGACACACCTGTCTGCGTATGATAAATAACAGGCGACCTAGTTTATTCAACTTTGTATTTGCTCGTTTTAAAGTCTCGATTCGAAATTCAAATATTTTTTTTTTATAATATGCGTCGCTCTTCTTAAGAAAAATGATACTGGCTGCTAATTGACAAACAGGTTTAAAAAAGGTGTTTTAGAAAAGAGATCCGTATATAACGTAGATGAGGTTTAAGTTAGGATTCTTGAATATTTGCATTAATAATGAAAGTGTATATGAAACTTTGACGTTTAAAAATATATATTTAAAAAAAATTACGTTTAAATTTTCTGTTTTTATAGTCGATTGTCATTTATTACGCTAAAATCATCGGAGATGGTCTGGCTTCTGTTTTTGAATTTAAGTCCGTTGTGAGAATATATTTATGAATTACTCTCAAAAGTGGGTAATGTTTTGTGGTTATATTCATAATTCCTGTATTTAGAATCGAGGAATTTCCGATGTCTGTTTCGTATTTTGTTTACGCGTTACTAATTTAAGGCAAAAAGAGAACAAAGCCGCAGTTTATTACAAAAAAAAACATTTAAGGAATGTTCCTATGGAAAAACCCATGTAATATAAATAAGTGATTAAACTACGCTCATTATAATATTTTTATTATATACTGACTTTTTTGTATACGGCAAATTCACATCTGGCAATAATAGTAAAAAAAAATAAACAAAAGAAAACGCTAGTGAACCGTCATCACGGTTTCGAGTAAATAAAAACAACAGATGCACGGTATCTCATTGCACCGTGACGTCACGAGGGACCGTTAGTGTTAAGCTTGGTGTTCACAGTCTTCGTGATAAAGGGATGAATTATGTGTTTAAACGTAATTTAGATACGATAGATTCGTTGAAACTGAAAATATCCTTTAGTACAACAACAACAACCACAGCCTATAAATTCCACTGCTGGGCTAAAGGCTTTCCCTTTTTGAGGAGAAGGTTTGGAACATTTTCCACCACCCTTTCCAATGCGGGTTGGTGGAATACACATGTGGCAGAATTTCTATGACATTTGTCACATGCAGGTTACCTCACGATGTTTTCCTTTACCGCTGAGCACGAGATGAATTATAAAGACAAGTTAAGCACATGAATAAGCGGTGCTTACCTGGGTTTGAACCCGCAATCATCGGTTAAGATGCACGAGTTCTAACCACTGGGCCATCTCGACTCACGACCTTTAGTACAAACGTCACATGAAATTTCGATTGGTGAGTTTTTTTTAATGGAATTTTGTACCTACTAATTATTTTTAAAAAAAATAATATTTGAATTCGAATTGAAAAAGTAAAAACTTACGTCGGAGTGAGCGTATCCCTGGAGACTGGTCAGATATATTTTTTAAATTAGAAATTAAATATAGCAAATAATAAAACAGCTACGTCCACAATGTCAAATAGACTAAAAAAAGATCGAAACTGCCTTTATATTAAATACTCGTAATACAAAACAAACCGATTAACAAATCATTTATATTTCTGTCATTACTTATCACGACATTACCTAATTTTTTTATTTGACGTATTAAGTAATTAATATCTATTTATATTAAAAAAACTTGGTTATCATATAAAAAAACAAATAACTACAGTGTATTCTAATTACAAGAGTATATAAGTAGTAGAGTAAATCCAAATAAAAATAATTGAGATTGTTTTCACGCGACATCATTTATTGAAAGAAATAAAGAAAAATGAAAGATTTTTATTAGGATTTTTATTAGAATTATAAAAAAAAATAAAAAAAGAAAAACAATAAAAAAAAAAGATATTAAGTTATTATAAAAGTACTTACTTCTACGAAAAAAAATGTACAACATAACAAAACAGTGATAGTTAAAGTGTCCTAAAGGTGTACCATTCAGCTTCCAAGTTGGGTTCCAAGAATCCAACGCTGATTTTCAATGGTACCTTAATGTTAAATGCCAATCAAATGCAAGATAATTCTTATTAGGAACTAGCTGACCTTGTACGCGTTTGAATTTACAAAAAGAATATTGTAGCTTACGTTACTCTTTATTATATCAGTTATCTGACAGTGAAAGTCCCTTCAAAATCGGTCCAGCCGTTCTAGAGATTAGACGGAACAAACAGACAGACAAAAATTGTAACAAACCTTATTTTGATATATGTACGGTGTATAATGCGTTGAGTAAAAATAGCTATTTTAATATTACAAACAGACACTCATATTTTATTATATGTATATAGGTATTCAACGCTCTAGTTTGTATTTCATCAAAATCTTTTGAATATATAAAAAAATAAAACAACATGAAATGTAAATTGACATAAACACGGCGCCTGCTAATTTAATATATGTATAATATGACTATGTGTATATATGTATAATATGACTATATGTATATATGTATAATATGACGTGAATTCGAGTGAAGCCACGGAACAAAGCTAGTAATTAAAAGAAACTTGCTTCAAATCTCAATTCTTGGGTCGAGAATCGTATGAGTGAATATAAATCATGTTTTATTTCTAGATTAGTTGTAAAGAATGCAATAATGGCATGACAGTAGGCGTTCGCTTGTTACTGCAATTACAACCAATTCAATCCAATGAGTATTGTCTTAGTGTGGCAAGTCTTTAACTTACTCGTCCTGAAGGTATTTATATAGATGAGTGTGAGCTGTTTCAAGGTAATTAATTCATACTCTTGAAACTTCACGTTTATTCAAAAGTTATTTTTTTTTTCGAAAAATATGATATATTATATATAACGTGGTAGGGCTTTGTGCAAGCCCGTCTGGTTAGGTACCCACTCATCAGTTATTCTACCGCCAAATAACAGTACTCGGTATTGTTGTGTTCCGGTTTGAAGGGTGAGTGAGCCAGTGTAACTACAGGCACAAGGGACATATCATCTTAGTTCCCAAGGTTGGTGGCACATTGACGATGTAAGGAATAGTTAATATTTTTTATAGCTTCAGTGTCTATGGGTGATTATGACCACTTACCATCAGGTGTCCCATATGCTCGTCCGCCAACCTATTCCATAAAAAAAAAATGATAATATATATTTTTTTAATATTTAATTGTAAACTGCATATCAGCCGTAGCACAGCTCTCCAACCGGCCAGTTACTTTTATCCGCTCACTAAAATAAATTCTTTGTTAAATCGTAACAATTTAGTAAATTGCAAATAAAAATCCTGTTTGTTTTTCTGCTCATCTTTGAATGAGACGATAATCGTTTTTTTATGTGCAACTATCGTCCCAAAATCACTGGGACAAAAACAGCTTACGATTTTACTGTATAGATTATAAATTAATGCCAATCCGCAGGCGATATTTATTTATATTTTTTTTTATTGTGGTTATGTGCTTGTCCAAACATAATGAAGCGTTATTAATATTTTTATGATTTTTAAGTTAACGTCACGTCTATTCTCATCGCAGTTGGAAAGATAACCAAACCATAGATTAACGTTAGCCACGATTTTTAATAATTCAGCTATATTGTGCAAATACTAACAGTTTATGACTAATATATCTCTATAAATAATACAAATCTATTCCACTACACTACTTATATCCACTTTAAATTTTACATTCATAGTTTTGATTACAATTTCGTCGAATTTCAAAATGCGTTTCTCCCATATCCATAGTGGATATCAAAGATCAATCAAGCTGTCGACCAATGATATCACCTCAATTCGATGTCATATATAAATATAGTTTAGATATGTATTATGACATACCTGTTGACTTCCAAGCAGAATATATTAATTATAAATAAATAAATATGAGACATCATCACATACATTCACAATTTAAATAATTGTATTAACTAATATGACTGCATTTTTTTCAAATATTGAAAAAGAGTAACTACTGTGTTTCTTGCCTGTTCTTCTCGGTAGAATCTACTTTCCGAACCGGTGGTAGTTTCACTTAATTGTTAAATGACGATTCAAAAGTGCTTGTAAAAGCCCACTTGAATAAAGTTTATTTTGATTTTGATGCTTATGAGAATGTTAAATTTTCTCTTATATCTCTATGAGCGTAAGATACAGGGCCCTTGAACGCCGTTCAGAAACTAGGGCAGGAAAGTCCCAATTTACTACAATACGATAATAACCGTCAGGTCTACGAGTAGGCAGCTCTGCGGTTACACTCGTAAAGAAGCATGTTGATCTTTCCAATCAGAAATATACGGTTACCTTCTTTTGTGTTGGAACTTATGTCGTAATAGACAATTTTTATCTGTGACGTGTTTGGACAATTCATATAAAAAATATCAATGTAATTTCAGAAAAATTTGGAATATCAGATCTTGTATTCTTTGTTTTCCAAGTTCAGAAAAAGCAGTGTTTTTTGATTTTCGAAAGCAAATTAATTTCATTATTGTATAAAATCAATAAGTTTTTTGGAACCCGACCCGAGGATCGAACCCTGATATGCGCTCATTCGCTATATTCATAGTAAAATTGATTACTTTGATAGAATAATCATTGTATGAACACGAGGAGCAATAAGTTTACAACGCAAAATTTTCGACTCCGCAACCTCAATAAATCCTTCTTGCGTCAAGGTATTCGGTTCTATAATAAAATTCCGCAGATATTTTTAACTTTGCCTCTTCTTTAATTCAAATCGTTTGGTCAGTACACCTTAATAAAAAGACATATTGAACACAAGCCTATTGATACTTGTTGATTTTCAGGTAACTAACTACCTCTAACTACACTAACATAACTCTATACTAATATGTTGAAAAAGAGTAACTACTGAGTTTCTTGTCCGTTCTTCTAGATTGAATCTATATTTAGAACCGGCGCGGTGGTAACTTTACTTAGAATACAGATCTGGTAAATGACATGATTCAAAAAGCCTACTTGAATAAAGTAGTTTTAGTAAAAATATTTTTTGTTTGTAGCTTGGTTTTGGCTAGACCTGTGAGGCATTATTTCTTGACGTATTTAACCCTTAAAAGTGTCCAGTAATTTTAACTTCGTACATAATATTTTTAAATTAAAATAAAAGTTTAGGACGTACCTGATACACATATTAGTCGCGTGGTTCTCAACTGATAACAATCCCTTTAAGCAACGAAGCATCTATAAAAATATTATAAAAAAAAAGTAGAATTTGTATGAATTTGTATGTATGTAGGATGTAAACTTGGAAACTAATGATCTAAATCTAAGCATTATTCACATATGTGAATACACAAATGTGTACATACATATAGTATATACTATGGCATAGTATATGTAGAATATAAAGTCGGGTCAACCATGTAACGGCTTACTTGGTAATAATCACATATTGTTATATGTTCCTAAAGTATCATATCGCTTTACCTTTGCTGGACTTTATTCGACCTTCGATAAAAACATAGAGACTCGTTCAAGGTGATTTCGAGTTTTCTCTTTAAATGGTAACTTACGGTTGTATTTAGAATATATTGAATTGACTCACTCTGCGCTTAATATAGGTGTTATTTAATTTATTTTACCTGTTAACAAGACATAAATCCTGTGTTAATTGTGGACGAAACCTGCAAACTGTATTCTTAAGAAGAATGGAGGCTTTTGCCAAACTAAAACGTTTATACGTTAAAATTGATGTTCATTTCAGTTCCTCTCGACTCTGCGCGGGTGTATTATATTAATAATGAAAATGAAAATTATATGAAATTATACTTTTATGCCCTTTATTCGAAAATAATCTTTCTTCATGTGAGTTGTAGTATAGACTTCATCATTAGTTTCGGAGATTACAAGAAAAGAGCGTACTCTATTCTTAAAGGCCGGCAACGCACCTGCAAGCCCCCTGGTGCTGCAGATATCCATGGCCGGTGGTAGTCACTTTCCATCAGGTGAGCCTCCTGCTCGTTTGCCACCTATCACATAAAAAAATAACCGTCTAATTACCGTCTTCCTAAAGTGGTCGTCGATTATTATAATTAAAACCGTTATATTTACTATGAAATATTTATATATTATATGAAAAAAAAAGGTTGTCAAAACTTTCGAAATACCTAAATGTTTTAAATAGACGCGTAGTTTCGCTAGCTAGCTAACGTTTCATTCGAGCAGCATAACGACGAAACTACGAACTAACTTCAAAATTTTAGACCCTTTTTATTTTAAATATTTTAAGTGCAAAAAATGTTGGTGCTGGTATGTTCCTACGATACAAACATTAAACATAAAAAAAATCGCTTTTTTAGAACTTTTTTTTCGAAATGGTTGTATGTTTTCTATTTCAGGATAATAAGATTAGGTATATCTCATTCGTGTAAAAGTTTTCATCACGCGTTTTGAGAATAATTGTCGTTTAATTAGTTCGCAAGCGGTTCGATGTCGATACAGTGACACATTTGTTACGGTTAACTCGTTAACTCGTATCGGTCTTTCGTGCAACCGTTAAGCAATCTGGGAAATTTATGTTATTTTTCTCATACGCTTGTTGCGAAGTATGTTTTGCTAATGTTACACAAGGATCGAGAACTGTTATCGATATTTTATTGAACTATTTTATATATAATACTTACATATATCA
Organism: Vanessa cardui; assembly: GCF_905220365.1. Lineage (NCBI taxonomy): Eukaryota > Metazoa > Arthropoda > Insecta > Lepidoptera > Nymphalidae > Vanessa > Vanessa cardui. The sequence goes on from NC_061145.1 coordinate 7,783,747, forward strand.
TTTGTGATTACTATAGATTTATTTATTGATTTTAAATTTGAAATTTTTAAATGATGTTATGTTTGAGCAAGTGATTGGTAATTGTTTTTGTATTCAAATGCATTTGTCAGACCCTCGCACACCTCCTAGTTTAATCTATGTCTTTGTTATTAAAGAAGGATCTAAATATACACAATTAATTCTCCTGGCTATTTCATCTCATATTAAATTGTTTAAATAATATATGAGACAAATAAAAAAAAAACCCGCTGAGTTTCTTTCGCCGGTTCTTCTCAGGTCAGGGTATTTTCTTTTCCGAACCGGTGGTAGTGTTTCAATTGACCATCAATAAGAAAGTGTAATGCTTCTATATTGAATAAAGTTATTTGAGTTTGAGTTTAATACTGGAGAAAATATCGCGAAGATTACTTTTGCGCTAGCTCGCTCGATGCATGCTTGTTTGCAACGTTTTCGTTCGATGTATTGGTGCCCATGTGAAATTATTGTCGGATCTGATGTGTGAATGCTAATGCATCCACGATCATTTATGCCCTGTGTAATTTCATCAATATAGCATCAATTGCTGGCTCAATGGGCTACTGGATTACGCTAAAGCTGCGAACGTATTAAACTTGTATTTGAAAAAAAGTAGCTGTATACAGGAAAATCGTGACTTGAAAATAAAATGTATGTCAAGCAAAAGTGTGAACTCCGCCCAAAACGAATTTAAAGAAGCAACGTGTAGTCGTTGTTTGAAGAAAAAATGATTACATTTTTTATCTTTTATAGAATTTGACACGATCAATCGGTCGATACGTGTCAAAACAAGTCTATAAAACGATCAAAAAAAAATTTGATTGGCTATCACGTATCTGATTTATATTGACAGCGGCTTGAATTTTGGCGCAATTATTATGGGACGATAGTTCCACATAGAAAATCGGTTATGGTCTCATTTTGAAGAGCTCCGGCCATAGATGTGCACAAAAATAAAGAAGACTCTTGAAAACAGTTTACTAAATTGTTCTTTAATTTCAGTGACTTTTTTTAATCACTGGCTGGTTAGAGATCGGAACAATTGCTGTATAAAAATAAGAAAAAAAAAATGAAATGGACAAACAAAATTAAAGAAAATTGGTATCGACTCTAATTCTTGAATAAGAGAGAACCACTAGTTCCTAATTATGTTTGTTACGTCACTATCAAGTGTCAAAAGATAATTCGTACATGACTCGTTTCTAAGTTCACGTCATACACACGAACAATTGTTCACTTGCAATTCAACAAATGACTATGACATAACTTTACTCTAAATGACTAGTGTATATAACTGTATGAATTGCATTTTATTACAGATGATAATGTATCTGATCTCTAAAATACGTATAGTTTAAAGTTTAATATTATGTAAGAAAAAAAAAATAGGCGTCTATACTAAGAAAAGTATGTAGTAGTAAGTAAAGAAGAGTAAGGAATATGAACCAGGATTCTTGAGGTATAATGTAATCTTTTTCAAGAAATGTAAACGATGAAAGATGTTATAAAAAATATCATACTTTCCGATTTCGGTCTGATTTTTCTTGCTTTATAATAAGACTGTGTTGATAACCTCGCAAGCACAACAGACTCTTAATATTAATATTCTTAATGTGTGATTGTGTTATTAAGTATTCCACCACACTTGAGGCGTTAAGTGTGGTGGTATAATGTCTGAACCTCTGTCTCCAGAATAGGCCGTGATTAATTTAAAAAATGTCATCTTACTCTTTTTACAATTTAAAAGAAACCGTTACTACTTAACAAGTATTATTATTATTATTAAAATAATGTTCAGGTTAATCATGACACTTAAAGTATTTTATCAGTCGATCTTTAATAGCGAACTAGATAATCGCCACGAAATACGATCGTGACATCTCAGCAGAGTATAAAAAGAAGCTTCTTTACATAGTCCGGAACGGTATGTACTCTTAAATCTTTTCAACTGTGCAACGGATTTCAATGCGGCTTTCATAAATAAACAGAGAGATTCAAGATGAAGGTTAAATATGTGTTACTAGTAGTCGCCCGCGGCGCTTCTCGCGTTTTAGAGTTTGGTTATTATGTGTTAGGCAAAAAATGTAGCCTATATCCTTGTGCGTTAAAGTTTACTTCACACCAAATTTTATTAATATCGGTTTAGTGGTTTGGTCGTTAAAGAGTAACAGACATACAGAGTTACTTTCACATTTATAATATTAATAAAGATACACATTGATATACAAAAAAAGGTTCTTCATATATCAATTATAATACATGTAGGTATACTATAATAGAAGAAAGCTAAGCATTTCAATTTAAGTAGCCAGATAAAAAAGGTTTTGTTATGTTTGTTATCATAATATAAATGAATAAATGTACCCTTATTGTACCTGTTTGAAATTGGGATGGCCAGCTAAATGCATATAGTTAATAATATAATTAAACACTTATAGAATACACAAATTCATATAACGTATGTATATCACTATATATTAAGATAATGAGGAGTGAGTTCTTACGGAATACCATTTTTATGACTCAAAAACCAATTTAATGTAAAAATCTCTATTATTTCTCTAAGTGTGTTTTATGTTACGAAATAATGATGTAGATAACAGTGTATATTTGGTTCCCGTTAATGTTATTAGATTAATGGACCAGCACGCTTAATGCCGCTTGAGTACCGCTGCGCCGTGCTCGGATTTAACACTCATAGTCATGAATTACATTTGATTTAATTTTCATAGTTTTTGATGTATACTGTGCTCGCCTCGGGAGTGCGATTGGTATGCAGTGAGAGCTAACCTCAAACTCAAATTCCTGTATTCAATATAGAAGTATTATACTTATTGATAGACAAATTCAAGTTCGGAAAGGAAACCTGACCTGAAAAGAATCGGCGAAAGAAACCCAACGAGTCTTTATTTTGTTAAACTAATTAAATACATATGACGTTCTCTTATACCGTGGTGCGAGGTGTACTCTCTCAGCTGGCGTTCACTTCTCCCTTGTGCGTGTGTGACACGCATACTATACATATATATCCCTACTATAAATAAACTACCTACTATATATAAATATTTATCATTAATTATTAATTCTAGTCCTGAAGACAGTGATATTAAACAAGGGTCAGACCTCTTAGTCCTCACAGCTGGTTAGTAAATAACTTAGTGGTGCAATGATATTTGATTTATTATCAGTTGGGTGGTCTGTATAGATCTATATTTACTGGACTGAATTTATTGATATTTTGTTTAAGCAACGTTAAACCCCACGACATAAAAGTAGAGGACCTCGCTGCAATCTACTTATTATGTCAGGAAGGTAATAGCTTACACCTAAAACTGATATCATAAACATATAATGGACGAAGCCACAAATTGTAGCCGTCTTTTATAAAATACTAGTATTTAATACAAGACGGCTTTAAGAGCCAAAGGGAAAGCTTAAACCTGAGTTCTTCGTAGCAATTAACATTTCAATGATTAAGTACGCTAAAGTTTACCCCCCAGGTAATACTCTTCATATGGTCCTGCAAAGCCTCGCCGTGTATCGCCGAAGGCTTTAACGTATGGCCGTCGATAATATCGTTAATCTTTTAACTATGGGCTCGTAAAATCAGGATATTGGGCCCAGTCAGTGCGGTTTGGGTACATTTATGGTAGATCGAATTGGATACAAATTGATTATAATTTTTATTGCATTTTTTTTAACTAAAAGAGTAGTAGTAATGCTCTAAATTTGTTAAGGAATCACTAATACTCCTATTTACCTCTCCTTTAAGTTTAGTACTAGTTAGAAGTGTTTATTAGCAGTTGGGACCACAATAGCCCAAGGAATCAGGATGGATCTGGAAATCCTATCCCTAAGAAGGTGAAATAGGATTTAAAATTTCAGGTAATATAATGAATTTCCACGCGAGCAAAGCTGCTACAGCTTGTTATTATACATATAAGCTCGCAGTTTCACTCAATTTAAATTTTAACTATTGATTGATAAGCGTGACTATTGACGAGTTGTTTCTTGTGTTATATAAATTGAATGTGATTTTGTTCAGAAGTCGTTAACATCTCGGGTCAAGACAACTCGAAGCAATGTGTAAATATGGAGCTTATAAAACCGGTGAAACCTGAAATAACGCATCCCGAAACGGCTCATCGGATACGTACTGGGGCTAATTCTACTAATTTATTAACTATAATAAACCTCAGATTAAATGTAACTATGGGTTAATTCTGCTTATTTATTAAAATAACTTTAACGAACTGCTATTGGATTGTCGTGTTAGTAAAACACTTATGTTCGATGCAATTCAATTCAATCAAATGTCAAATTGTAAGTAGAATCGCTCCCCTATGCTTCACATAACTTTAACGTAACAATATAACCTTATCATAACATTGTGTAATTTTTATTTTGATATCCTTAATAAACATTCGTCCAATGCTAAGTTCGGTAAGCTCAGAATGTGCTCCGATAAAACTAAAATTCTTGAAAATTCGTCAGTTTTAGAGAGTAAATAAGGTCTCGCTTAATTTCTAATCTAATCTCGCTTAAATACATACTCTATGATTTTTCTCCATAAAGATTCATTTTTTTGACATTGTAATTGTGTTATCTTGAAAATATTAGCATGTGTTAAGGGAAATTATAAAAGAATGTGTTTTTATTGAAAGTCGAGATTGCCCAGTGGTTTGACCGCGTGCATCTTAACCGATGATTGCGGGTTCAAACCTAGGCAAGCACCACTGATTCATGTGCTTAATTTGTCTTTATAATTCTTCTAGTGCTCAGCGGTGAAGGAAAACATCGTGAGGAAACCTGCATGTGACAAATTTCATAGAAATTCTGCCACATGTGTATTCCACCAACCCGCATTGAAACAGCATGGTGGACTATGTTCCAAACCTTCTCCTCAAAGGGAGAGGAGGCCTTTAGCCCAGCAGTGGAAATTTACAGGCTATTGTTGTTGTTGTTGTGTTTTTATTAAACAGTAATGTACAAATTCGCTAAACACCTCGTATAATTATTATTATAACGTACACAGATAGTGTAACTTATAACTCGTTTTGTTGTCTTGTTCTTTCAAATATGAAATTACTGATGACAAAATGAGAGAAAACATGTACCTAACTAGTATTATATAAAGCATTTGTTATTGTTCGTAAATGTATGAACAACGATAGAGGGTTTATATATTACAAGCGACCTGCCCGGCTTCGCACGGGTGTAATGCTAATACGCAATATACTACAGAATTTGTTTATTTACGTCATCACATTAGAAACTTCTAAAACTATTAGTGATTCATTATTATATTGTCCATGTATTTTGTATTATATACAAAAACCTTCATCTCGAATCACTCTATCTTTTAAAAAAAACCGCACCCAAATCCGTTTCGTAAATTTAAAGATCTAAGCATACATAGGGACAGACAGCGGTAAGCGACTTTGTTTTATACTATGTAATGATAATAATGAACTATGCTATCAATCAGGGCTTGTTAATTCCTCGAATGCATTGTTATCAAGTATATATATAACGGCCACGCGCCATATATACGTAATCGTACTAATGGTGTAATGGTTCTGCGAGACAATAGAATAATAATCGCTGTGAACACTCAATTGTCTGAATTGATGGCGATCGTCGCTTCGAAATTGGTAACACGTGAAATTTATTTAGACAATTTTTAACTACATAGACTATACAGTAGTAAATTGTTGGATTTCTTAGATATGAGCTCGGTAGACTTTCACCAATATGGTCATGTCGATAACTCGATACAATTAGTGGAACTCAATGGTAGACCTAGAGATAGAGGTATATTTAAATGGCATATTGACCATTTTTTTTTTTATTTGATGGAGCTTAATATTTCGTCATTATTCACGAGTGTTTCTTTTACGAGTAGTTCAGTAGTAGTAGTTCAGTCTCCCGTTTTAAATATTTGTAGTAATAAAGATAACCATGTTAATTTGAAATCTTAGAATCGTAGCTTTAAATGTTCTAAGGGTTTTATAGTTGAATGTGTTTTGATAGCGTGTTCGGAAATTATCGTAATCTAAAATGTGTAAGATTGTGTCCACTAATAACAAATAAGCATGGCGGAATTAGCTCCAAGTCTTTCCTTGTTGGATTTATTTGAGCATAAAATATCACTAATATTCGAAGTTATGTTTTAATTTGTTTAAGCAGTATTAAAAAATCTAGTGTGGAGAAATTAGCGGCGAAAATTGAATAATATTTTATTTCTTTCTTTCATCGTTATTAATACATTTAAAAGAAGAAGACGCAATATTGTTAGTAATCACTCCCCTAAACGACATTTATAATTAAACTCGTCAATGTTGTACATTGTTGTAGAATTTGTAGAGGAGTATTGTCTGTAAGGGTCAAATGTGAAGCTGATAAAGTATATATAAAGAATATTATTACATAATAAGTTATGTTAAGATAAAACGTTAAAAATTAACGTTTACTATTTCTGTATAACAAGCTAAAACAAGTACTGTAAAACAAGTACCACTGACGATTTTCTTTAAAACTATTTCTTTATTTGAATAATTTATTATACAACAAATTAGTTGATAAGTATAAAGATAAACACAAAATATGTTTTAAATAGTTCGCAAAGGGTATGACTGTGAAGTAAATAAATTAATATATGAAGTTGGAAATTGGAAGTTGGTTGTAAACTATTTACTTGGAGAACTGGTAAAGCCATCCTAGACCTGAATTCCAGTTGTAAAGGAATCGCTGTCCCATTAGATTATGAGACTTTGAGACTGCACCTGAGTTTGCTCACACAATTGCACTATACTGTGTCCTGCGTAGTTGGCTGGTTTATTTTGGTTGGTTGGTTGTCAAAAATTCCAATGGATGATTTGTTCTAACCGATAAACAAATAACACTTGTCCTCACTTTGCATACACGTGCTAATATTTGTATGTAATGCTAAACAACTATCAAACAACGCGACACTAAATATACTACAGCGATTTCTTTGTTTATCATTTCAAATTATTATCATTTTCATAGAGTTCATTTATCTTTTTGAATGCATTTTTCTCTTGAAGTACAATTACAAGTACTAATACTAATTCGTTAATCCGTGTACGATTTCAATATTTCAACCGAAACAATGAAAATCAAAAGTGATTTCGAAATAGGTACCAAAATTGAATAAGGATCTAACATACTAAATAACTTACTAATGTTGATAAATGACTCGATTAATTAAAAACAAATACGTTGTGTGTATACTAACGCTTGAACTCTTTCTCTTGCTGATGTGGAGTTGGTGGTGGCTAAAAGAACTTCTTTAACATATATATATGTATAGGTACATGCATATAAAATTAATTAGAAAAAATCACTCTAAACGTGTCGTATTGAGAACATAAGTTGTATTTAAAACCGGTCCTATGTACACATGTGTACAATATATTTGAAGGCAAGGTATATACATATTTGGTGTATTAACGCCGACCATTAAAGCCTTTACTCTAGCTGGTTTAAACGTTTATCATAATTGTATTCAATGCTTGTCAAACAATATAGTATATCAATCATACATAGTCGAAAACAGAGTCGCTTACCGCTGTCTGTCCATGTATGCTTAGGTCTTTAAAATTACACTAACGGATTTTGATGTGGTTTTTTTAATTGGTAGAGTGATTCGAAAGAGGTTTTTGTGTACATATATAATACATGGACAATGTAGGAAAGAAACGCTGTTAATTTTAGAAGTTCCTTCCTAAGTTACCGTGCGAAGCCGGGTTAAAAATTTAAAGTGGTTTTTCGTATTATTCTAGTATATTTTAAAACTATTAAGTTTAATAAGAAATGACACCGCATTCGTGCTGGCTGCTTTTAATTCGTTCTTTACGAATATTTTTTACGACCAAGATTAGATCAAAAATGATCGGTCTGGGTCCGGTTCGGTAAAAAACCAATCCATTCGTTCTTTAAATATACGCTTTACGGATTGTCTAGTGAATTTCCGTTGTTTTTTTTTTTTAAATCAAATAATAGATGAAGGTGAAAGTTTTAATTCTTTTATTGAACATATTCACAATTGATAAGGTATTATTATGGCAAAGTTATTTAAGTTATAGGAGTTTAATTTTATAAAGGTACTTTCGTATGAAACTGAACGCTTCGGATTTTTAAACGAATTTACTTTATATTGTGCTTTTCTGAATTGAAAAGTTAGTGAGCCAGTGTAATTGGTGGGAGCCGATCGGCGGTGCCAATATCTGTATACAGCCTTACCAACATATCATTAGAGATATGAACATATATATCGTCTTATTTCTTTGTTTAAGTTAAAATAAAAAGGTAACAGTATTATCATTATTATATCAAAACCACAAGCTAAATTTGTTAGATAGAATGTTACTTGTGAGATGACGTCACATATAAAATATGGAAGAAAAATAAATGCTGCGCCGATCCCAAATAAAATTGGGGTGAGGGCAGAAGAATGAAAACGACAATATTAGGTATATGTATATTGTCAATAATGTGCACGTAACCTTATACATTATTGTTGTTCAAAAGTATTAAATATTTCGAAAGTGAATTGCGTACGCAACGAATCGGATTAAATGAATATCACTTGATACACTTTCTAAGTAAATAAACGTATGTATCTCTTAAGTGAGCTATAAAAAGTTTGGATTATAATAATATGTAATAATAAAAGCAATTAAACATAAGAATAAGTATTTGCTTGCAATTAATAAAAATACAGATTATTTAATTTAAGTAACTTTTTCTGTCAGGTGCGTTTGCTATAAAACGTTACATATTGAACGTTGCACTCGAATTAGTCCAAGGTCTAGGCCAGATATCAAGTTGTATAAGAACGTCGTTGCGTCCAAAAAGGCTGTAAAATAAAAAAATATTTGTCCTTTATTTAAATTTTCAGTTGAATGTCCTTTTTTTACTAATATTGATATCATATTTATATAAAGGTATTGTTGATTGTTTCTATTTACGTAAATAACTTGACCTATGTCAATATATGATTAAGTGGAGCTTTTGATACCATTCTCAGAATCTCGAACAAACAAACCTCGATAGTAAAGTTAGAGAGAGACAGCCTATAACAATTTGCCCCAAAATAGTTCTATCTCATCTTGTATTCGCTAATATACATTTCACACTCATATAAAGCGTTTTTTTATGAGATCTTGAGCGTCGATGCACTTACCAACACGAGGTCAAGAACTCAAGTCTAGTCGTATTGAGCGGCTGACTCACTTTTACTTATCGAATACACAACAACCTATACAAAACTAGCTGTAATTAAAAATAAACTTTAAAGACAAACGAATAAAGTTTGATTTCGTGTAAACATAAACGTAAATGTAGGAAATATACAGGATGTGTGGACATAATTAGTTGCAACGTATAATCGAGTTCAGAGTTGTATAATTAGTGCAAGTGGTCATTGCTAGATTTGTTTAATTTATGTTTTTCTAAATTATATAATATATTAAGTAATATAAATATTTTTTTTATTTTTTGTATAATACCTTTTACAGCTTTCGACTTTAGTTTCTGATTTGATTAAATTATAAATTCTTTGTTTAATGCATATACAACATTATATGTTACTAGTATTCGCTCACGGCTTCGCTCGTGTTTCAAGGTGTTGGTTGTCATGTGTTAGGCAAAAAAATTAACATATGTCCTTCCTTGGAGTTTAAGTCTACTTCATACCAACAACAACAAACAACAACAACAGCCTGTAAATTCCCACTGCTGGGTTAAAGGCCTCCTCTCCCTTTGAGGAGAAGATTTGGAACATATTCCACCACGCTTTTCCAATGCGGGTTGGTGGTACACATGTGGCAGAATTTCTATGAAATTTGTCACATGCAGGTTTCCTCACGGTGTTTTCCTTCAGCGCTGAGCACGAGATGAATTATAAAGAGAAATTAGGCAAATGAATCAGCGGTGCTTGCCTGGGTTTGAACCCGCAATCATCGGTTAAGATGAACGCGTTCTAACCACTGGGCCATCTCTGCTCGTACTTCATACCAAATTTCGTCCAATCCAAAGACAACCAAAGAGCGACAGACAGATAGACAGTGACTTTCACGTTTATAATATTAGTTACGAAGTATAGATATAGATTATATGTTATAAAACAACATCGTTTATGTATGTATTTACTTAAAAATAATAAAAGAGTTTCACTTATTTTATTACGAGCTCGCTGTGTAAGTAACACCCACTCATCAGATATTCTCCCGCCGAACACCAATACTCGTACTGTTGTGTATTATTTTGAAGGGAGATTGAACCAGATTAACTATAGACACAAGGAGGTAACGTCTTACTTCCTGAGATTGATGGTCTGTATCATTTTTAAATTTAAAAAAAAAAATACAAAAAAACCTACTTAAATTACAATAACTTTTAAATATAAAAATAATAAATACTAATCAAGAGAAAGAAGCGATACGATTCCCTATAATTGACTGTGTATATTGTCGTATAAAAGTTAATTTGTAAAAAAAAATTTCATCATTTTACTAGATATATTGTAGGGTTTTCTTGGGTTTATTTGAGGTAACCAACATAAAAAATACAGTCGAATTGATAACCACAACTTTTTTTGAAGTCGGTTAAAAATAGAACTAAAATCCTTTCGATATTTAATATTATAAATAACACAGATGTAGTTTCGAAATGTGTCGCCAAGGTCGTAAAGTTGGGAGTTGTTTCGGAGCAATGTTTGTATATATTTGTATAATAAAACAGACTGGATGCGTCAGTTATGGACTTATGGTAGACATCGCCATATGGTCTTATAATTTAGTTCGCGCCAAAACAACAATTAGCGTTGTAAAACAAAGGATTACAATTTAAACGAATAATATTTACATTGAGTAAAGTATATCCTGTATGTACTTATTAAATTCATATGAAATGATTAAATCGCTCTAATTAATTACTTGAATATATTTTATATAAATCTACATGTACATTATACATGTAGATTTATATTGAAATTCATTTTCAACCGACTTCAAAAAGGAGGAGGTTATCAATTCGTCTGTATTTTTTTATACAGTGTGTTTATTTTTGAAATAACTACAATATATTTTATTATGATGATACATGGTGGTCCGGATTTGTATGCCGCCCACTCATCAATGTAAATTCAACCGCGAAACAGCAGTACTAAATATTGTTATGTACCATTTTAAATAATTAGTGAGCCAGTGTAACTAACTATGTTATGTCCTTTGCGGCAAGGCACATAACTTCTAAGGTTGGTGGCGCATTAGCCATTCTCTAGAAGCACTGGTGACCTCTAATAATAAGGGCCATTTGCTGGTTCATCCAATATTAAAAAAAAAAAAAAAACATCTCGAAAAAGGTTTTAGTATGTTAGTAATAGTAATCTTGCTGTTCTTTATTTACATACATAAGACAGAGACAGCAATATTTTTTAGTATTCCCGATGTATATAATAAGTTATAGTTATGAATGGATATCAAAGTTTTCGTAACATCGCCCACTCAGTTCTCTGCAGCTGAACCCATTGATTGCGTGACTCATTGCGGAACTACCAACAGCTATACAGGTGTGCATTTAACGAATGCACTTTTGATATTTTTTCTTTATAAGCTAATTTAAATCGTTAATCGTGAAATATTTATTGTCATTATTTCAATTGAGTTTGTCGATAACAAGATAAGTTTTTTTTTATACAGCCGTAGAACCGCTCTCTAACTGGCCAGTAAGTTTTTTTTTCCGCTCTCTAAAACGAATTATTTGTTAAATTGTAACAATTTAGTAAATTGAATACGAGAATAATTTTAAACTTCCTGCACATCAACAGCTGGATATCATCTAAATATATATACATAGCCGATCTTTTAAGTGCATTTATCGTCCCACAATTACTGCGGCAAAATCGGCTTACTCTATATACATATATTATATAAGATGACTTTAGAACGCTTCGCACGTTTATATACAATTGAGTGATAGTGATAGAGAGTCGAGATGGCCCAGTGGTTAGAACGCGTGCATCTTAACCGATGATTGCGGGTTCAAACTCAGGCAAGCACCGCTGATTCATGTGCTTAATTTGTCTTTATAATTCATCTCGTGCTCAGCGGTGAAGGAAAACATCCTGAAGAAACCTGCATGTGACAAATTTCATAAAAATTCCGTCACATGTGTATTCCACCAACCCGCATTGGAACAGCGTGGTGGAATATGTTCCAAACCTTCTCCTCAAAGGAGGAGGCCTTTAGTCCAGCAGTAGGAATTTGCAGGCAGTTGTTGAGTGATATAAATATGTATGTCAAATTGTCATAGACTCCGTTCAGTAGTTTAATAGTTTTTGGAGAGATAGAGGGACACACTTTTAGAAACTCACGGGATCGTTTTCACTTGATTATTATTTACTTCGCCGATTTCGATATTCAATCAATCAGTAATTCTGTAGAAAAGAACTCGAAACTCACCGCAGAACATAGAAATTTATACGCGACGTTAACTTTAATAATAATAGTCTATATAAATCTATCATCATCATCAGCCCGTACCCGTCACTGCTGGACATAGGCCTCTCCAAGTGCACGCCACTGTGGTCTTTAAATATATGCTAATATTAAATTCGAAAGTGACTCTGTCTGTGGTTCTTCATACCACTGAACTGAATTTGATGAAATTTTGTATGGAGTAATCATCAACTCCAAAGGACACAGGCTACCTTTTAATGCCTAAGACCAAGCCTTAAAACGCGAACGAAGCTGTGAATGAGATCTATTTGGACATATACATGTAAAGAATGACATTGTCATCTTTAGTACGCTTGAGTGAAGTAGATGGAGCGGCGGCGGTCACGGGTTGAATGCCGTCATTATCAATATAAAGGATTTATTAAAAATCTAAAATATTACTTGAGTTTGACTTGAGAACCTTCAAGAATATAGTACTCCTTAAACGCCGGGGACGCACCAGCAAGATTCTCAGTGCTGCAGATATCCATGGGCTGTCAGTTTCCATTAGGTGAGCCTCCTGCTCGTTTGGCACATATAACATGAAAAAATCCATACGAATCTGCTAACGAGGTCCTCGTTCGACTCCTATATACATATATGAACACGAAATAACTTCTTACAGAATAGTATTTATAAGTTATGTTATTAAGGAAAAATGTTTAAGTATTTCTATAGTTGAAATATAAAATTGTATTTAATCGTTGAATGTTCGCGTTATACAACAACAGAACTGCGTTTTGAATCCGGTTTTTTTAAATAATTCTTATTTTCATTCTCTTTGTATTGTCTGTGTAGGACTGACACGCGTCAGGGTTTCATTGGATATGTCCTGATTTGTGATAATTAAGAAGGTATTAAGTGACATAAGTAACTACTTAATCGTCTTAATTGATGTTCTTTTTAATCGTGAGTTCGGAAACATTTAGAAACATGATATCCTTATACGATAAAGTAACAAGGCAATTTTTATTTTTATTTAAATTTTAAAATTTATATAAAAACAAAAATAAATCGATTTAGTTGTCTATACTTTTATACTTAAGATTAAAAATGTGAAAGTAACTCTGCCTATCTGTCAGTCTTTCACGACCAAATCCAATTTGATTAAATTTGGCGTGAAGCAAACTTAATCTCCAAGAAAGGACATAGGCTACTTTTTTGCCCTACCCTGTGTAACATCACCAACCCCTAAACGCAAAGCCGGCGACAACTAGCAAAATAAAATCAAAACAAAATCCTATCAGTATATCAAGTATTAGTTATCAGCAATTATAACATTTAGTTTACTGAATTCCATCAATGATTAACGGTGTGATAAATGCAGTGCGCATTTATACTTAACTAATTCTTTAAAGTCCTAATTAAACACTTTTATCTATTCATCTATCTTTTTAATAATTAAAGAAACATATTTTAAGTGAAACGGAAACTAGCCGTGAGCTTCTCGGCGGATGTAAACAGGGCTGACATAACATTGAAAATAACTCAATTTATAAAAAATATCTCAATATATCATATCATATAATATGATATCAGAATATGGAACACGTTTCGTATTACGCTATTATATAAAGTATTTTTATATAAATGATTGCGCTTCGCATTTCCGGCTGACAATGCACCTGCAAGCCTCCCGGTGTTGCAAATGTCCATGGCCGGTGGTAGTCACTTTCCATCGGGTGGGACTGCATGTTTGCCTCCTGTTGCCTCAAAAAGGCCTACTATCGACTGACAAGTAATGATTCTTATAATATTATAAATAAAAACAACAAACCGGAATTACTCGATAAGATTTATTCAAGGTGAAATATTTGACGTTTTCAAACTTGTCCTGTTTTAAAGCCTTACGTATGGCAACACTACATCTGTTCTGTGAGTCATACGAATAATATATTTCTTCTCAAAGTCGTTTGTCATCTTATACTAGATTCGTAAGAGGTGTAATAGTTGTGAGAAAACTCTGACTCACTGGTGTTACTACCATTGTTTGACGCCGTCATCGTAATTAACACCTGTCTGTTTACACCACGCGATGCGCTTCCGATGACCGGATGTGATAATATCGCGAACGACATTGTAAAAGGTCGTAAGTATTTAGTTCAAATTTTTGAATATTAATTTGTGTGTTTATATCACTTAATTAGTGTAACTTGAATCTGTTTATCATCAACTATTATATGATATTTACCACCAACCTTGGGAACTAATGTCTCGTCCTCGTGTCATCAATTACTTTGACTCACCCAACCCTTCAGGCTGTGAAAACTTTTAGAAAGATACCCAGAAGCGTACACCAGGTTACGTAGGCTCGATAGCCACTAAAACCACTGCAATGACCTGCAGCTGCAGGATCGTACAATATAAAACATCCTTGGCTCCTTGAGGGTGGGCGGTGCCCCGAGTAGGTAGTGGTACAAAATAATGTAATCGAATTGTACAAAGACCATACTTTTTACAAGTGGCTGTTCAGTCGCACACGTGAACAATACGGTTATCTTATCTGTATCAAATGCGTCTTGACATTTTAAACAATGCTCCACTTCGTGCAATGTGGACTGAATTTATTTAACCTTTATTTCATAGACTTTTAGCTCATTCTGTTACGTTCCGTATTCTAGATTATTGTGTGAGCTGACTGCGAAATTTCGAGTTGAAGTGATGAATGTCAATATGCACGTGGGAAATGGGTTGTCGAACTGTGTAGACGATAGAGTTAATAGAAAAGTAATTAAATATAATAGGTTTTATATAAATTGATATCCAAAAATCCACAACACCGCGTTTTTAGGACATTTTCTACGTCGCACAACCTCTCTGTGGCGATACGTTTTAAGAACCTTCAAAAAAAGTGCGTACTCCTTCCTTAAAGGCCGGTAACGCACCTGCAAGCCCCCCGGTGTTGCAGATGTCCATGGGTGGTGATAGCTTTCCATCAGGTGAGCCTCCTGCTCGTTCGCCCCCTAAAACATAAAAAATATAATAATTGTAAAGTAAAAAAAATCGAGCAAATGCGTGCTCGTGCACTCTTTTTTGTGCAGACTTTGAGGATTGATTTTTTACAGGTCCAAGGGACCGCAGACTGCAGTATTTGGTAATTTCAACTTTATACCTCTACGTATTCATGGAAAAAAGGGTCGTGACGGGCGGCAAAATGGACAAAAAGTGATACTATAATGGTGCTGTTTTTTCTTTAGAGGTACGGAACGCTAAAAATTACAGCTAAGTTATGATTTACGGTTGAGGAAAAACCTGCGCTCATTTGGGAGAAGTTTTGCAGCTTCGACCACGCTCTTTCTATGTGAGTTGGTATAATTTCGAAAAACACATGCAGTTTACTGCACAATAATTTCAATCACCAATAAAGAAGATTTGAATAGTGAAAAAGGCAAATGAAAGCTAAGAGTCGTTTTGGCAATCAGTCACTGGTCCTATCCTCTATACATAATAATAAAAAGTTAACTGAAATGCAACGAACAGAACGCAAATTAGTTCTACTCTTATGAAATTAAATTAATAAGATGTAGAAACTTGAATTTTGTAGATTTTGCATATTTAACTGATATATTCAGAGAGAAAGGAATTTGCAAGATTTTAGAAATCGAACAAATATGTATTATTTGGTTTATATCAATTTGAAGACTTGTTGTGACCTTTGACTTACTTGCTTGGTTTGTTGACTACACACTTGTTTTAAACACGACTGCCCAAAAAATTGGTCTCATTTCTTAGGAATCGTTTGTATGTATCAGTGAGAGTAATGTAACGTAATCTTTCAAACGCCTTAAAACATTTTAATCCAACGTTAAAAACGTTACACCACTACTAGTGATATCCCAAGGTTGTTGGTGCATTGATTATGGAAGGAATGGTTATTATTTCTTAGAGCCCCATGTCCATGGTTAGAGGTGAAACTTCACCATCAGTTGACTTATTTGGCCATCGACATATTGAAAATAACCCGACGTAAAGCGGGCTACAAATGAATTAATTCAAGAATGATGATGAGGAGATTAATTCCGAAATAGTCCCAATGTAAATTTTGTAAAGTTTGGCTGATGGATTTCGGAGATAGAGCAAAACAACCGCAATTTGCCATTTGTGCCAAATGCTATTAAACCGTTTTTTTAAAATTGGAGTGTCTGTTTGTAATATTAAAAAAGCCTTTTTTTACTTCTGTCCCTTTGTTCTGGCTTATCATTGAAATGGCTGGACAGATTTTGACGAGACTTTCACTGGCAGATAACTGATATAATAAGGAGTAACTTAGTCAACTATATATATTGTTGACTAAGTCTCGTCAAAATCTGTCCATATTTATATATATATATATTGTTAAATTCAAACGCGTGCAAAGTGGCAGGCACAGCTGGTTATAATTAAATAATAAAAATATTATTGTAATTTTCGGTTTACGAGTAAGTAGTTCTTACGTCGCAAACAGTTGTAAATAGGTGTCATCTTTCGATGGTAATACGATTGTTAAACAGACGGAACCGTTTGAATATTTAGTACTATTTGTAACCAAATGAGCTCAAAGAAAGCCTCGATGATGCGTGACCGAATCCTCGAACAATGCAACCGTGAGTGTCTGTCTGTCATGCACTGTAACGCTTGACCGATGGGATATAGAATTAATTGGATAACACCTTTAAATTATTCATTGTTTCTCGTATATTTCAAACAACGTTGACATATTAACTATAACTACGCGATGCTTATATTGTCAGGTGTTTTTAGTGTACATAAAAATCCTCTCAAGGTCATTTTCTGATTCTCTTATATTAGTAATATGAAACCACTGGATAGACAAATGTCATTGACCTAAGCTTTTTCTTTTGTAATAGTTGCATCAGTTGTGTTTTTTAATTATGTTTACATTGATATCTTGAGTGTTTTAAAGATACAGGCATACAGCTTTCTTATAACGAACTACATTTAAATATTTAACAACACTTACTCAATCTTGGAACATAACATCTTTATTTACATAACATAAAACAAGTTATTTTGTTTACAAATCATATAATGGAATAATTTGATGATGATGATGATGATGATATGTAACTTCAGATTTCTCCTT
Source organism: Vanessa cardui (assembly GCF_905220365.1). Taxonomy (NCBI): domain Eukaryota; kingdom Metazoa; phylum Arthropoda; class Insecta; order Lepidoptera; family Nymphalidae; genus Vanessa; species Vanessa cardui. The sequence continues at coordinate 7,801,372 of NC_061145.1, forward strand.
ATTTGATCCAGATCAAAATACAATTATGAATTTAACATAAAAAAAATGTAAACCAGTTATTTATATATACGAACTTTATTATTATTTAGTTACCATTTTTATATACGAATAGAATAAAGTGCTTTGTAGTACGAAGATCTAAGAAACATCTTACTTCAAAAATGCAATATTGCTAGGTCAGTAACCGACCAATTTTTATCTTACAGGATAAATGGTTTAAGAAACATTCATACAAACGTAATTTTTTATTGTATATACATAAAATCATATAATTCACAGTCACGAGTACTTATTTACATTTATCTCAAAAACAGTTCGTTATCTTCCAACTTAAGTCGACTCTTAAGCAATGACCCGCTTCGATTCGAATTCGCAATGCCTCAATATTACGGTTAGGCGGGTTAAGCTGTAATTCCGTTTCGAATCGATGTTTAGACGGGTTCTCTGATGTTTGTAGAGGTCTTCGCCAATAGAATACTTTAGTGTTTTCCGTCTCACTCACGCAAGACGTTGTCCTTGTCTTCGGAATAAAGGACGATATAACGCTGTTTTAAAGAGAAATTTTCTTTCTTCATGTGCAAGGAATACGTAATTTATCAATGCCAAATTACGGTCTCAGAGGACATGGCTTATTTCCCAGTGAACACACACACACACACACACATACATACATACATATGTGCAGGTACATTGACAGTATTGATGTACAGTGTAAAGATTGACAATATGTATTACAATATCAATAGATACCAGGTGACTATTTACAAATATGTGTGTTGCCTAACTATAAAAAAATAAACAATAGAATATTTGTCTGTCTGACACCGTGTTAGGTATTGTTCGTTGACTCAGCGTTAATATCATCTTGTGTTACATTATAAACAACACAGTAGTTTCAAACTTGCATATATAATTCTACCAAATACTTAGTTGAAATTTTGCCCACAATATTGGTTATTAATGCTGGTAATAAATAAAAAAAAAATCTTTTTCAAAATATTTTTAGTCTGGTAACATTAAGGCTATATTTGGAACCTGCCATGACACAGTTATGTAAAAAATAAATTATGTATTGAAACGTGCTCGATTTAAATGTAAATAAAATATTTTTTAAACATAAATACTAGGCGAGTAACCAAAGACTAACATATTGTAATGTTATGAAGAAATATGACACACTTGCATATATCTATTAATATTCCGATCACTTGAAGATAGCACAATATACAATATTAAACTAGCTATAATTAGAAAACCTGCTCTCCCTGTGTATATAGACCAAATAATGATTTGCTGCAGCGCTATCAAGCCGCAAGTTACTGCAAAGTGAGACGCTTAAAGCTCCTTCATGAAAAATATATAGGTATAGTACGACACAGCTTAGTTGTAGCTTCGGTAAAATTGCTTTTTCGGGTTACAAATGTGCGAGAATCTATAGTGTCGAAAAGCGTTGAACGGCATGATAGGGAGCTATTTCTATTGGTTGTGTGAATCGGCAGTAATCGGTTTTAATGAATTTGCTGATGTTACATTTAAGTTGTGTCGTACTATAAATACATTTATGCGCGCGGTTTTTTCAAAACAAAATAAACATTCTTCCAGTGGGTTTTACAAGCACTTTTGAATCGTCATTTAACAATTAAGTGACGCTACCACCGGTTCGGAAAGTAGATTCTACCGAAAAGAAACTCAGTAGTTACTCTTTTTCAACATTTAAAACTTACAATCATATTAGTTAAATACAATTATATATGTATGTAATGTATCCTGTCTGGAAGTCAACAGGTATTATATGTTCGCGAAAACGATGTTAAGGTATTATTCATCTTAAACATATTATACTCACAGCCATTTTTATATGATATGTGTGACAGCTGACCTAGCAGTACTTAAAGTAGTCACTTAAGAGATTAGAACGATTAAAAAAAAGCGAAGTGTCTTCGGACACTTGGCTGCAACGAATTTGCTTTCGCTTTGTGTGCTATATACTAGACAACACTGCAGAAAAAATAAATGACAATAAAAAAAATATTAAATCTCTTTTCAAGGTAGAATATTACGTATTACTTTAAATAAAACTTTATACATATAAAAAGAGAAAGAGATACAGCAGTAGTTATCAAAGAGGTATATCATTGAAAACCAGCATTAGGTGTTCACGCCTATTAATTGCTGAATGGTACACCTATTTGGGACTCCTGATATATGTTTATTGTAATATAATATTTTTTTTTTGTTTCTTTTAACCCTTTTTTTGTATCAATTCATTTTTTAACTTTTTTTATTGTCTTTCTAATTTTGAAGTAACTTATATATATTTTTTTATAATTTTTGTGCGGTCCAAAATAAAAGTGTTCTTTCTTTCTTTCTATACAATAGTGCGTGGAATAACTCCGTTACAAAATTATTTTGTATGTGATTACTTGTCGAAATATCGACGATACTGACTGCTACGCGACTTTGGCAGAGTAATCTGTGTCCATGCATGGCAGATTAGAGTCATAAAAAAGTTGATTTCTTGTCGAAATGATTTATTTGATTCAATCTAACCGCCATTAAAGATAAATGCCAAACGAGTTTTTTCAGTTAATCTTTTCAATTTAAATCTCATACTCAAATTGGTCGAACGTTGTATGTGACGTCTGTGAATTTTTTTTTATTTTATCTAAAATTTTGAATTTCGAACGAGTAACGATCGAAAATACATCATTACACACATTATCTTGTGTGTGTGTGTGTGTGCTTTTCAATCGTTTGTGGTCACCGCCGCCAGGACTTTTTATTTCAGAAATAATTATTTATTTTCATATTCGAGTGAAGTACTGCGATTTAGCGGTAGGATATATGAAAGGTGGGTAGTGAGTGGGTAGTAAGCCTAGACAGACTTGAACAAAACCCTATCATTAAGTGACTTTCCCACATTGTTTAGTTAGCTTGATCGAAAGATAAAATGATTTAACTCTTCATCATTATGCCCTCCAAATACACGGGCATATCGATCATCTTTTTGTATTTAAACAATAATAACAACTAAAATTCGCCACTGTTCACAGCCATTGAGAGTCGTAGGTATAGCTATAAAACAAACAATGAAAGCTACGCAACATACAAATCAAATATATTTGATTGAAGTAGTTATTTATACAATAAAGAGTTTTGAATCGTCTATATATTTCAACTCTATAACCATTTCGGAAAGCTGTTTCCAGCGAGAAGAATTAGCAAGTAACTCGAATAGTTAATCTTTTAAAACAAACCAGATTTACAATGAGGTTATCCATAATTATTGATCTTAATCATTAATTTGGAATACGACTTAATCCAAGCACAACAAGTATTTTGTATTACTTAAATGAGTAATAAGATATACTGATTCATTTTGTTTAAGAAAGAAAAAAAAGAAATGTTTATTAGGACACGATACATAATCTAAAAAAAAGCCAAATATCATTATTATTATAATTAAATTATATTAATAGCAAATTTCTTTAATTTGTTTATTTATTTAATTAATGATATATTCTCGTATTATAGGTATTATAATAAAAAAAAAACATTCCCTGTATCGTATGTAAGCGAAGAGCTTGGTTTACAAACCTGTTTTTATTTCTAGTATAAATAATATGTAAATCATTTTTTCTAGAATATATTTTTTATATTCTTCCGTATAAATAGAACATAGTTTAAAATACGATATGCACTCCGTGACATAGTTTCTGCTATGACCAAATAAACTGGAATCAAAACAATTCGTAACGTTTTTGGTTGCCTTGAACTTTTTAAAAGGATAACTTTCAGCACTTCTATAAATATGTTATAGCGCTAAACTTCTGATGGCTTATCTTTATAATTCCATCTGTCTATATTTATACCTGTATAAAATTATTATTTATATCTATTTTGTCCATTAGTTGAAATTCGATATGAATCAGTTTTGTTATTATGAAGAAAACGTGTATGATTTTGCGCGCTTCAAACATATTTATATTATTGGAATTTATATGATGTTAAGGTTCTAAAAATTTTTTCTTTGCCTGCATATATGAATTAAAAAAAATTAGAATGTATACACAATGTTATATGCATTTGTTTTTTTTTTTAAATGTAGAAATACTTTGCGCCATTAAAATATGAGTTTCTTCCATTGGGTAATATTTGTTTTTTTTGTTCTAATTTTAAAATGTCAATGTTTTTTTTATCCCGAGACCAATGTCTCAATAGACGCGATTGGCCAGTAAAAAATGTTTCAAATAATATACAAACGTACATATTATGTTCTCGGTTACTTAGGATAAATTATATAATATTAAGTGCCCACCAATTACATGCAAATAATCCGTTTAAATGTTATGATTATTCAAAGTACTGCAACCTTGCGTAAGGTTTATGTGGGCAACACTGGGTATAATTTTCGTAATGAGAGAAAGCAGCCCCACGGCTAACCGACCTTGCAGTACGTAAGATAACTATTAAAAAAAATGCATTAACGATTGTTGAGCTAGATTTAAAAGGTAAAGTATTTAAAGGTACTTCTCAAATTTACGTTGGTTCTGTATATAAATAGGGCCCGTATTCATGCGACAGATCGCTTCAAATGTATGTAGTAAGCCTAAACACCAAGGAAGGACTGACTACTTTTTATACCTAACACCTTACAACTGGCCCCCTACAACGTAAGCGAAGTCTTGTATGACAAGTAACGCATAATATATTAATTAATAGTCTTGCATTAACACGTGGTTAGAACGAATGATTTTTGATGTCCATAATATTTGGTTTATTCTCAGTGGTAAAGGAAAACATCGTTAGGACGTACGTATGTTTCAAATGAAGTAATTGCTTGTGTTTCCAATGCAAATTGCATTAAAGAAACTTGGTGGAATAAGATTTCGTAATTTTTCTGCCTCGTACAACCATTTTGTGGAACCAGCTTTCGCCGGCGGTTTTTCAGAACCGATACGACATGGGAACCTTCAAAGAAAAGAGCGTACTCCTTTCTTAAAGGCCGGCAACGCACCTGCAAGCCCCCTGGTGTTGCGGATGTCCATGGGCGGTGGTAGTCACTTTCCATCAGGTGAGCCTCCTCGTTTGCCACCTATCACATAAAAAAAATTAAAAGTTTAGACAAATCATAGCCCGGCGATGGAACAAACACTATTACAAATACCTATTAAGTATTAAAAGTATTGAACTAGCCATCTAATATTTTATAACAGAAATTGCCTTTCTCTTAACTTATCGTTTGTTATGTATTAAATATAATATCGTTAAAACAACCTCAAGTACAGTTATAAAGTTACATAAACATTTCCTTATTACTTTATGAATTATTATGTTTATTATGACCAATTCAAGAATAAAAGTATATGTATACTAAAACTATCTGTTGCATGCGGCTTTTCTAGCTGGAAGTTGAATGTATTTTTGCCACAGTTGTTTGTATTTCTTCTCCTAGGGTAAAATATCAAGAAACGTTTAAATACGTGTCTTCTCATTTTTAATCAGTATTCCAAAAATAAAGTTTTATGTTTTTAACTTAAAAAATGACGGAGTTCCATACAAACAATCCCTTATATATACCTCCCTAGGGGTAGAATTTCTAAAATTGCTTGTCCATCCGAGTCTACTCAATAAAATGATCCTACTTGCCAAATTTAGGGCCCTTACTTTAAGAGTTAACGCTCGGCGATAATGTATCAGTCAGTCAGGACATATCATTTTATATGTATAGATAGATAGATAGACAGATAGATAGATAGATAGATAATAAAAAGAGGTAAGTTTTTTGGATCATATATCGACTATCGTAAAACTTCCTCATCGTATTGATGGTACTCGTATATTTAAGTTTATGGTTGCAAATTCTTTGAGATACAGCTCAATATGTTGACGTAATCGGAGAGAAAATTGTCAGTTCAGGCTCTTTCGAAGCGGACGTTGCCAAAATTATAACACTTATCCAAAAACTTTATGTAGGAGATTTGTGAGTCTTCAAAATGTCTATGGAAAAATCGACGACTTTTCGTTATTTACCTCTTCTATTTATAACTTCTTTTTAGTTACAATTAACGTTTATACAACTCCATTTTCTCTAATCAGTACCTTTCCAAATATACTGTTGGTACGTGGTCACCACTGCCTGTAGACATTGTTGCCGTTACTATCATTTCTGAGCAAACCACGAACTTTGAGGACCAAGATATTATAAGCCTTGTTTGTGGCTATAGTTACACTGGCTCTCAAAAATCTTTAAACTGGAACAAAACAATACTAAGTATTGCGTTTTTATAGGACATGTGACTTTAACAAACGTAAACGTTTTTATAGACTATCTGTGCTGTGTTCGTGCACGATCGAATTTAATAAAAAAAATATAGTTATAGCCTAAGTTACTCCTTCTTACATTAGCTAACTACCTACCAGTGAAAGTCCCGTCAAAATCGATCTAGCCGTGCCAGAGCTTAGCCAATTATTATATGTATAGAAGATCGTATTTAACAGTTTTCAAATCAAACCAATATTTTAAGAAATATAACGAGATAAAATACTCCTTGCTCGTTCTGATAGTTGGTCTGTATATTTATAGAGTTCTATTAATAAAACATTTGTATAAAATTAACAAAATAATACAAGTATCCACAACGAGGACGTCCACCGAATCCATATTACTACTAAGTCAAGTTTACGATTCATAATATTCTCACAATGGGAGGAAGTCAGAGTGCGTCATGGATGTGTGAAAAAAAAAGTTAAAAAGGGACGACTCGAATGTTTTTTTTTGTAACATTGATGCCTTGGGGACGCTTTAAATACGACATCCTTTTTGATGGAAGTTTATGAAATATTTAGCTGTTATTGTGTAGTCTTTCTTTATGTGCTATTAAAGAAAAATTAACTGATACACATAACTGATGTACCTGCATGAGACATGTTTATTTATTAGTAAAATAAAGATTTAAGATTGTTGGTAACCTTTTTTATTTTATATTTTAACATTTCATATTTGACACAATTCATCTGATATAAAAGTTCCGAGATCCAATCTGAATGTGCATATAAAATTTCAGCTCAATTGGTTAAAGATTTCAGCTTCATTTATTCAATATTAAATAATATATCTACGTTCCTATGTGACCACTTACGACCAGATGGTACAAACATCTGCCGTTCTTAATAAAAATTTGCAACCCAAATCAATATTGAGTCTTTTTAAATGTAAATCACTTATACATCCTTTTTTGAAGTCGGTTAACAATAAGATAATATAGATACATAATTGCATTTGTGTATGAATTAAGCAAATGATTTGCATCTCTCTTTGATTATTAAGATATGCAAAGTAAATAATATTAAATAATAGTCGTATTTATATAATGCTATTTGTCGTAGCACGATTATTGGACTGAATAAAATATATATCAAGTGACCTGAGCACTTAATGTGTAAGCCATAAGGAATAAAATCGTGTGAACGATAATAATACTTAATCGTTATGGTTGGCTAGTCTAAACTTTTGTAGGTACAATTCACATTAGTATATGTATGCATGCATACATAAAAGGAATATAGGGTTGGCACATTTATGCACATTATTATGTCGAACATACAGTTTACTCAAAAGAAAAATAATATTTAGAAAATATGGGAACTACTGATTAAACGAAGGCTTGTATGGTTTACAAAGCTAACTTCGAACAAATGATCGCCTAAATTTATATGTAGTTTTTCTTTCTCTTTCTGTGTTCATTTAAATTGTATTCGTAAGAAGCGATGTTTGACTAAACACTTACTTTTTGGTAACTACCTCTAAGCTCTACCCAATCACCACTAATACACAATATTCTAAAGCCAAACAGCAATCCTCAGTATTATCGCGTTATATTCTTATTATTTTTGTGTTACATTTTTCCTACCAATTCTGTCATATTTAGTTTCGAATATATTTGCAAGTATTTTTTAAGTATTTATTTTTCCTCCAAAATACCTCACTTATCGTTTGGTTGGAGTTGTTGACTGACTCTTTGACACATGTTTGCGCGTTAACCGCTAAAAAAACACCATTTGTCTTATCTCCACGATTTGAGAACATCCCGATGTCCGTGGGCGTTGGTAGTCACTTTCCATCAGGTGAGCCTCCTGCTCGTTTGCCACCTATCATAAAAAAAATACTAGCTAACCGTCCCGGCTTTGAACGGATACAATAAGTGACTTACAACGTTTATGCTGAACGAAAAATATGTTTTTTTTTTGGGTCAGTGTCTTCATGGCCAATGCAGACAACCTCGAGGCAAAGTTTTGTCACAATCGAATGATATAGTTCAAGAACGAACAAAAACACACATTTTATTGTTAAACGGTAACAAGAATGCTCTATCAAGCTATCTATTGTAATGTATGTTTTGTACGGATGACAACCCTAATCTAAAGTTCATGGATCGGTGAATCCTGCCTTTTATAATGTTAAAACGCGCTTCACACAATGCATTAGTTTTACTTACATTTAATAATGTAATTAGTTTAATTTAAATTTGACTATTTTTCAACTTTGTTATAGTTTTTATTTAAAACGTACTTAATTAATTAATGTGAGTTTGTTTATGATTTTCACGATACAATTAATTGAATCAAAACGTTTCCAACATACCTTAAGTATTATATTAATCAAATCAAATCAAAATAAACTTTATTCAAGTAGGCTTTTACATGCACTCTTGAATCGTCATTTTACAATTAAGTGAAGCTACTATCGGTTCGTAAAGTAGACTCTACCGAGAAGAACAGGCAAGAAACTCAGTAGTTACTCTTTTTTAACATTTAAAATACGAAGTCCTGCTAGTTAAATACAATTATTTAAATTAATATATCCTGCTTGGAAGTCAACAGTATTAACTCCACGCTTTTTTATCAGCTATAAAATCTTGTATCGAATAATATGCTTTTTCTACCAATGTATTTTTTGACTAGTTTCTCACTTAAGAAGTGTTTGTTGTATGTTATTAATATTCTTGTTTTCACGATCGTGATTTCCGGTGATTTTTAATCGTTCAGAATAGCGCTGCTGAGCCGAAATTGTCCTGACCGTCATCGGAACTGATCTGAGTGTCAAATTTGCTATAAGCCAGAGCTTCAATTACGATGTCTCAAATTAAAGACACATATTTATCTCACGTATGTAGACAAAGAAAGGAATATATCAGTGCAGTTGAAAAAGAATACGCCTGAAGTTATATATTAATTAACCTTAAAAATAATAATAGTATAAGTGTAGTTCGTACGCACGTTCGTAGTATATCTATCTCGAAATCTTTTTTAAATATCCCTTTTTTTCGCTGTCATAATATGTTCCACGTCATACTCACGCTGCCAGCATGTACGATATAAAATAAAAAATCCTATTGCTAAATGTTTTATTTGTTGAAGAATCAAAAAGTGTAATACTTTTAAATAAAATTATAAATAAATAAAATAATATAAAATAAATTTTTAAATAAAACATTTAGCAACTGTACTGAGCCGAGGCGACCCAGTGGTTAGAACGCCTGCATCTTAACCGATGATTACGGTATCAAACCCAGGCAAGCACCACTGAGTTTTCATGTGCTTAATTTATATCTATAATTCATCTCGTCCTCGGCGGTGAAGGAACCTGAACTTATACTCATGAGGAAATTTGCATGTGAATAATTTCAATCAAATTCTGCCATAAATTATAATATATCTTTAAATGGTGACCGTCTTGAAGTAGCTGATACTACGGTGTTTTTAGGAATAGAATTAGATTCCAGACTTCAGTGGACCTCTCATTTATCATCCCTAACAGGAAGACTCAGCTCCGCAACATACGCGGTTAGAAAAGTTAGACAACTAACTGATATTGATACCGCTCGTTTAGTTTATTTTGGTTATTTTCACAGTATTATGTCATATGGCATATTACTTTGGGGTAACGCTGCAGATATTGAATCTGTCTTTATTTTACAAAAGAGAGCAATTCGGTTTATTTATAATCTTGGAGCTAGAGACTCTCTTCGGGATGTTTTTAACAGAGTAGGAATACTTACTGTTGCGTCGCAATATATTTACAACAATATCATGTATATTCACAGTAACATTGATCACTTTGATAAAATCAGTGATAATCATTGTATATGCACTAGAAGTAAGGATAAACTTATAACGCCAAGTTTCCGACTCCGCAAAGTCAATGGATCCTTCTTGGGGCAAGGTATCCGTTTCTATAATAAAATTCCGCAGAAATTTTTAACTTTGCCGTTTAGTAAATTCAAATCGTTTGTTAAAAATACATTGGTAGAAAAAGCATACTATTCGATACAAGATTTTGTAGATGATAAAAAAGCGTGGAGTTAATACCTGTTGACTTCCAAGCAGGATACATTAATTGAAATAATTGTATTTAATTAACATGACGTTGTATTTTTTAAATGTTAAAAAAGAGTAACTACTGAGTTTCTTGCCGGTTCTTCTCGGTAGAATCTACTTTCCGAACCGGTGGTAGCTTCACTTAATTGTAAAATGACGATTCAAAAGTGCTTATAAAAGCCTACTTGAATAAAGTTTATTTTGATTTTGATTTTGATTTTTTGATCAACCCGCATTAGAACAGCGTAGTGGAATTTGTTCCAAACTTTTGCCTCAAGGAGATAGGAAGACTTAGCTTTTGATGTTGATGAACTTTACTATGCTATGAACTGGATCAATTATCCTTTATGTCGAAACAGAAGAAAAAATCTACTCGTACCTATAAAGCCGGGATATCAAAGGCTATTTCTAGTTAATATACATACGTATATATAGGGATGGTATGGTATGATGCATGTATAAAAACAGTTTAAGCAAAGTTGCAAAAACAAGCTGCCCGTTCAGATATAACCATTAATCAAAAATCACCTTTGTTTCGTTTTGGGATTGCGTGGAAGCAGCTATGAATCAGATGGTATGTACGGCGCAGAATAGCATTCTATAAGCTGTGAGCCATTTGCTTATTTATTAATTAAAATGTTAGTTTCTGCCCGCTAGGTCTAAAGTTTTAGGTATACTATGTCATTTCTTGAGTTCAAAATTCATACCAAACTCCATCATTAAACGCGTAACTTACAGAATTATTTTTGCATTTATAATCTATAACAAAGTCGCTCTTCGTTGCCTGTCTGCTCTGTGTATGCTTAGATCTTTAAAAACACGCAATATTTTGATGGGGTTCCTTAATATATAGAGTGATTAAGAAGAAGGTTTATCTAGACACACGGTAGTGTGTCAAAGCCAGTTCTAGTAACATTACTCGCGAGCACCGTGTGATATATGTATAATACATGCATAATACAATGAGAGAAACGCTGATAATTTTAGAGGTTTATGTGATGTCGTAAAATATATATGTATATATTTTTATTGCGCGTGCATTGAATATGCTGGCCCTATGAGATAGATCCAAATAATTAACTACAGTATTGTAAAGCTTTAAAAGGTGTACAAAAAAGTCCGCGATGGTATATGTATGTATATTTTTTAAATTATAGTAAATAATGGCTTATTTACGAATTGATTTTAAGCAATAAAACATTAATCCTTATTTAATTAAGCCTTTACATATGTAAAGGTAATGGATAATTTCGAAGATATTGGATTAAAATGCAGGCCATAGCGGTTTGTATTGTCTAATGACAAAGAAGCTTTGAACAATGTAGAAGTATAATGACATTCTGTAGTAAATTTAGTATCAGCATTGCACCAGTGCGAAGTAGGGGCGGATCGCTAGTCTTTACTTCTGTACTAATATTTTAAATATGAATGTGACTGTCTCTTTGTCGCTCGTTCACGAGCAAACCAATGAACCGATTTTGATGTAATTTGGTATGAAGAAAACTTATATTTCAAGAAAGGACATAGGCCATTTTTTTTTCCTTTTACATAATAATCAACACCCTCGATATCAATTAAATAAGCGACACCGCGGGCGACAACTAGTACTATTAAAAACCAAGAGTGGTGCTGCTTAGTCCACATTTGGGTAAATGTAATACATATTTAATTTTCCTATTTCCTTTAATGTATTAAATAATAAATATCATCGTATTTACTCCGACAAACAAATAAATTTATAGCGAATGATAATTATCACGAATTTGGTCATAGCAGCGCCTGTCTTCCGTAAACATATTCCTTATTTATAGTAAACGTATAAAATAATAGTTATTACACGCGTTAAGTTTCGTTTCAACGACACGTGCTATTTAGTTTACAAATATTATATTTTTATGAGATCATTGCATTTATAAAAATTGTAACGATTCTCAGAACGCCTGTATGCATTTTATGTTTTTTCGTGTCCTTATTTGATCATTTTGAGAATTAGTATCATTCACAAGAACAAAATTTGAGTTATCTTTCTTCTCTTTTTAATAACTTCGAGGTTAAATTTAACACTGATAAATATTTACTAAACATTTACTTGAAAACAGAAAGTAGTTACAGTACGACACAACTTAGATGTAGCATCGGCAAATTTTATAACACCGATTACTATCGATTTATACAACCAATAGAAATAGCTTCCTAACGCGCCTTTCGACGCTATTCATCGCTATAGATACTCGAGTCTGTTCAACCAGAGACGAATATATTATGTCATATGATATTACAAGTTATTACGTTTGTATAAAGATCATATTCAAATAAGAAGTAAATATTGATAATTTGGGATAGCGTACTTAATTCGGATGTGATCGGTTTTACAAATTTTGCCGATGCTACTTCTAAGTTGTGTCGTACTAGGTATACTTGACGTTTTTCTCAATACAATATTCAACCCGTAAAATTGATCACCGTTTAATTTAAATTTGTAAAACGACAGTTAAAGTACGCCCTACACGTTTCAAATAAAGTTTATTAATGACTTAACGATTATTTATCTGTGATAGTTGCGAATGTTGTTTTGTGTACGGTACAAACGTTTAGTCTGTCTCAGTAATACCGTTAAGATAAAACTTAATCCGTAACAGCCGTTATAAATCACCTGTTATCAGCTTATCGTGTCGAGATGAGATTTCATCTAGCGGCGGTTTGTAGCTTTCCCTGAAACGATTTATTATGCTTTTTTTTATTTATATTTATAAGTATATATAACATGTTTCGTGACTAGTGTAATTATGTATATTCTAACTAGCTATTGGTACGGCTTCGCATGGAATCGAAACCTTTATTCTTTCAAAAAGAACTGGCTGGAAACTCGGTAGTTATAACTTTGCAAAAAAAAAAAATACACGATATAAAACCTTCAAGGAATGTTATAAGAAGCTCTACTATCATTATTTTTTATAATCCTGCACGGCATAATATGCCTTACTTGTTAAATTACTTACAGACAAATGAAAAATGTCTTGACTGAACTAATACCTTGCCCGAGGAAGAATGTCCTAACTTTGTCCAGTCGAAATCTTGGTGTAAAAACTTTGCCTTAACTTATCGTGTTTGTATAGAGTTTCTAACTGGTTCAAGGGAGTTAATTCATTACATAGTATAAAACAAAGTCGCTTACCGCAGTCTGTCCCTATATATAGTCCATTCCAATGACAAAAGGAAACATTCAAAACATACTGTATTTTTCAATATCACAAGTGTTTTGTTGATTATTCCACTATAAGATTAACTACAAACAGTTCTTGATTAATATATCTTCATTTGTAATACAACAATATTTCACTAAACTACATAGATCCACTTTAATTTCACTTCCAAAGTAACGAAAACAGTTTTGTCGACATTCAAGACGCCATTTCTCGATGACGAACATTAAAAATAGGGGCCTCAACTAGGCATGTTCGCTAAACGAATGTAGACGAGTTTTAAAATTCATTATAGATATTTTTTTTTAAATATATTTATTTAATTAGTTGTAATATATAATATGAATTATTAATTAAATTAAATTCTCTGAAGTTTTTTATTACGACCTGACTTTGTTTAAACGGAAAATTACTTTTAAAATCAAAAAAAATATATCGTTCTTTAGCATTAATTACCCATTCATTCAATTATTTTCACCTCACTAGTCGAACGCAAATGACATATCAATTCAAGGTCAAAGTTGTTTATTTACCTTTTCTCCTCTTCCCATTGGAATAGACTATATATAGGGACAGACTGCGGTAAGCGACTTTTAGATTTTTAGCTTAGATTTTTAAAATTACGCAACGGATTATGATTCGAATTTCTTAATAGATAGAGTGATTCGAGAGGAATTCTTGTATATTTAATACATGGATGGTGAAGAAACACTGATAATTTCAGTAGTTTCTAATGTCATGTCATAATATATTTTGTGGTATATTTAATATCAGTATTTTACCGGTGCGCAAACCGGGACGGGTTGCTAGTTAAACTTAAATCTCTATCAGAAATGCAGATCCCGATCGAAATATCCGATGAGACTATTTTTGGATCTCATGCGTCTCATGCTAATAGGTTATGAATTAAACAAAACAAATTAATGCAATATTTTTTTATGGTATGGGTTGGCAGACGAGCATATGGGCCACCTGAGGTTAAGTGGTCAACATCACCCATAGACAATGACGCTGTAAGAAATATTAACTATTCCTTACATCGTCAATGTGCCACCAACCTTGGGAACTAAGATGTTATGTCCCATGTGCCTGTAGTTACACTGGCTCACTCGCCCTTCAAACCGGAACACAACAATACTGAGTACTGTTATTTGGCGGTAGAATATCTGATGGGTGGGTGGTACCTACCCAGACGGCACAATGATCCACCTGAATCATTTGAATACGTACCTAATATGGTACTAATTTATACGTAATTGAAACTTCAAACTTATTATATAGACTTTATTACTAGGCGCGTGTTCATGTCTGGAATCGTGACAGTATTTAACAAGCGTGCCGTGTGCTGTGTAGGCGACTAATGTATGTATGTGCATCACGCACTATGGCTGCAAAACACAAACGAAATATTAAAAATTTATATACTAGTTACTAGTGAAACAGCCGTGATTAACAATTTATAGATAAGCTATACATATATATCGAGCATGTATACGCTGCTCCAATCAAAATTGAAAAAAGCCAAATAAACAACATTTGTCATTAAATTGACGCGATATCATTGGTTGAGAGCTTGGTTAGTCTATGTTGTTTATGGTTTTGCGTATAAATGGCGCTTTGAATTACGACGGTCGGATCGGAGAAGTAAAATTAAAGTGAATATAAGTAGATAAGTGTAATAGTGTTGTTTGATAAATAAATGTATATTCATTATAAATTCTTAGTAGTGGACAATATAGTTTATTTATAATCTGAGGTTTATTATCTTTTTTCCCACTTCCCTTAGAATAGGCTATATATTTTAGATGTGATACATGCCCAAGAGCAACTTGTAAAATAAACACGATACCTCTTCCTTAAAAGGCGAGGAGCAACCTTATTACTTTACATTATATGTAATACTCTTTATGGCACTGTGAAATTTTACATGGTAATTTTACACATGAAATTATTGTTCGCTATGGCGGGCTTATTTCTAAAAGAAATTTCTTCCAGCCAACCCACAGCTGTAAGAGATAGTGTTATATAGCAGGTATAAATAGTGCAACATAGATACTCTTAATCATATTATATAAAAGAAACAATTAAGTAAATTTTAAGTAGATTTTTTTATATAACATACAAACATGTAGTAGAGCTCAGTTCTTTCTAATCATATAATATTCAAAGGCAAGCATAAAATGCTAGAAGTTATAGTATTGTTAAATCATGTATGCGCCCGCGGGTCTTAACTAGTTAAACATACACCTAATTTCTTCTGAGATAGCGTATAAATAGGACAGTATTGGGGTTAGCTTTGACACGGCCCACGGTTTCCTGTCGGTTTCATACGACGCCATCGTTTCACAACTTGAACTGCTCAGCACTCCTAGCAACTTATGATTTCCTGGTATTCGGTTAATTGGACATTTCTTGATTTGAGATATTTGATTAATTAAATCGAAAACATATTAATAAAGATTTTCGTAGTATTTTTTTTATTTTGTTTAAAATTGATGTAGTATCAGTACCGAAAAAAAGTTTTTTTTTATTATTATTATAGTTAATAAAATCATACGATTAAATGAACTGTGAACTTATTATTTATTTTGTTCGCGATGAAATCAAACATAGGATGTACCAAAATACATATGGATGTTTGATTTCCTTTATGTATATATCTATACTAATAATATAATTGCGAAAGTAGCTTTTTTAATTAATTTTATTTGCGATAGTGACTATTGCTTTTTCACGGCACAAAACTTAATTAAATTTCATTAAATTTGCTATGAATAAAAAAAGCTACAACTCTAAGGAAATGAAATGAAATGAAATTTAAGGAAGGAAAGACATAGTCTACCAACCAACTCCTAAAACACGAGTGTAGAAATTGTAATAATAATAAATATACTGTTCTTCGCAAGAGACAGTCATGATTCTAGATTCAGTTATTGACTTGTATTAGCCGGTCGAGTGAAAAGAGTATCTGTAACTCCTCAACTTGTTTTACGACAATCGGCATTCAATTAAACCGTGTAATCGTGTGAGAGAGCGAATATATCGTTAAGCGATACGCAAAAACTTTGCTATAAATAACCCATTAAGTGGGCCACTTCATAATTGTACCGAAAAGCCACGCGTGTGGCATTGCACTTTATTTTGTATGTCGAAACATCACATTAATCTTACGATGTGTTTTAATGGTGAAACGTTTAATAGGCATATACATGGTAGCAAGGAATTTTAATCGAATGAACTTAGATTAAATAAATATCTAACATAGAAGAAGCGTAGTGGAATAAGATCTAAATTTTCCCACGACCAACCGTTCGCTCAGTTGTTATTGCAATGCAAAATTGTTTAAAACATTAAAAAAAACATAACGTTCATGTTAAATTAGACTAACAAAAAATATTACAATTTATATCTCATTTGATTTCGTATTTATCCTTAATGCCTATGTTCTTAATATAACTTTAGTATTGTATTTAATAGGGCATTTAATTCAGGCTTGTAATAGTGTTTTGTAGACAAAAAAACTGAAGTCAAATGTTCACCGTCGTAGACATTTTTGCTGTAAGAAATATTAACCATTACTAAAGTTATTAATTTCGGGATATTTACAATGTTTTTTATTTTTATTCGGTGGAGCTCGATATTTCGATATTATATACGAATGTCTTATTCACGAGACTGAAGTTTGCGGGTAGATAATATTTAATAAATTTTATTAAATTATTTATATAATATATATTTAATGTATATAACTATATAATATAATATAAATATATAATGTATATAACTTTAGTAATAAAAAAAACCCATGTTAATTTAAAAGCTTAAATATCAACCTTGGGAGCTATGATGTTATGGTCCGTAGTTACACTGGCCCATTTGCAATTAAAAATGGATCACAATGTTGCTGTTTGATGGTAGAATATCTGATAAGTGGTTGGTACCCGCTCACGTCGGTTTTACAAGGCCCCCAACCTTACCACCAACAACATGGACTAAATTTAATGCGGGAGAAACTGCGAAGCATAACTAATTATATGTAAAATAATATATAATGTTAGTAGTCGCCCGTAGTTTCATTCGCGTTTTAGGGTTGCTTGTCATGTGTTGGGCAAAAAAAGTTGCCTAAGTTCTTTCTTGGAGTTCAAGTTTGCTTCATACCAAATTTCATCAAATGCTGTTCAGCCGTTTGGTCGTGAAAAAGCGACGGACAGACAGAGTGTCTTTCACATTTACTATATTAATATAAGAACGTCAAAATCTTTTCTGATTTGTGTTACACGTTCTTGAATAAGTTTTATGTATATTGCTTTCGTAGGTTTTTTTCTGATAAATATTTTAATAAAAACGTCGCCTTGCTTTTTTTAATATAGATGATACAAGTTGAATATGAAATTTGTCGCCAAATTCGTCCGAAATGTTCGCCACATGTCCGCCCCGGTATCATTCAATGAGCGGGAATGCTGATGAGTTAAATTAAGCCACAATTGTTAGGTCATCGATCCGCATCTAGGCAATAGACGTTAGCTTACTTAGCGTACTGTTTAATTCATTTATTTAGCCATTTTTATTTCGAACTCGATTAAATTGTTACGCATAGACTTGGATTTTAGCACATATTTTGACCCAGTCAATTTTATCAAATTTTATTTATTGTGTAAGAGATACACGAATGTTTTAAAAAAAATCTTTAAAACTTTAAAAAAAAAGTTTTAAAGTAGAATCTATTTTACGAACCGGTGATTCACTTAATTGTTAAATGACGATTCAAAAGTGCTTGAAAAACCTACTTGAATAAAGTTTATTTTGATTTGATTTAAATTGGTATGTAGTTTCTGATGAAATGACGATAAGAGTCGAGGTTTTAAAAAGTATTTCATATACATAAACAAATGATAATTATTTGTTGATTGTTGAATTGATGATTATTTACTTTATAATGTTCGCACCATAATATACGATACATGTCATTGAAATCTTTGTTTTACCGTGCGTAAAGTAATTCAGCTATTCCCTAAAATATTCAATGAAATATTTAGTGTTAGTTTATTAAAATTGTCTAATCAAAGAAAATCGATATGTTCTTTAGATATTAGTTATATTTAAAGCTATTTTAGTCATATTACAATTTATTACATAAATATAACCGATACGACTTGAGTACCATCAAGAAAGAGCAAACACATTTTTTTAAAAACCAGCAACGCACCTGCAAGCCCTCCGGTTTTGCGGATTTCCAAGTGGGGTAAGATGCTGTGATAGTCCCTTTCCATTGGGTAAGCCACCGTCCCTTAGCCATCTATACCATTAAATAAAATTAGTAAGTCCTACAAATTTTTGCGACTTTGCGGCTGTATCAAAATCAAAAGCAAAAATCAAAATAAACTTTATTAAAGTAGGCTTTACAAGCACTTTTGAATCGTCATTTTACAATTAAGTGAAGCTACCACCGGTTCGGAGAGTACATTCTACCGAGAAGAATCGGCAAGAAATTCAGTAGTTACTCTTTTTTAACATTTAAAAAATCCAAAGTCATGTTAATTGAATACAATTATTTAAATTAATATATCCTGCTTGTAGGACAACAGGTATTAACTCCACGCTTTATCATCTATAAAATCTTGTATCGTATAATATGCTTTTTCTACCAATGTACTTTTTACAAACGATTTGAATTTACTAAACGGCAAAGTTAAAAATGTCTGCGGAATTTTATTATAGAAACGGATACCTCTATCACAGACTTAATCCATATCTGTTTTATACTAATTTGATGAATTAAATGCAATAATCTAGCCCCAACCGTATCCTAACTAGGGAGACCTAGTTAGCTATTCAGGACACACGAGCGTTCAGTTACATGATGAGGAAACCTCTCGTTACCCTAATGAAATTCTTCTACGTACAATTTTGTTGACTTGGGCGAAATATTATGATGTACGAAGCTATCATCTTTGTGTTTTTTTTTTTTATTTAAATAGGCGGGCGGGCTATGGACCACCTGATGGTAAGTGGTAACCATCGTGTATAGATGGTGGCGCTGTAAGAAATATCTTAAGTTCCTTGCACTGTGTGACTATTGTTACTTGGCTGAGATACATATACCCATATCTGATAAATGGTGGTTACCTACCCAAGTTTAGAAAGTATTATTAATTGTTAAGCATTTGTAAATCATTATACTAAATATTTATACTAAACTACAATAACTGCCTATAAATTTCCCACTGCTGGGCTAAGGCCTCCTCTCCCTTTGAGGAGAAGGTTTGGAACATATTCCACCACGCTGTTCCAATGCGGGTTAGTGGAATACACAAGTGGCGAATTTCTATGAAATTAGACACATGCATGCCTCACGATGTTTTCCTTCACCGCCGAGCACGAGATGAATTATAAATACAAATCAAGCACATGAATATCCAGTGGCGCTTACCTGGGTTTGAACCCGCAGTAATCGGTTATGATGCACGCGCTCTAACTGGGCCATCTCGGCATACTAAACTAGCTGACGGCTTATTATGGGTTTCGTAGTTTTCCCGTTAATGCTTGAAGTTGATGTTAATCACTTCGTAGTGGGTGCTAATTTATTAAAATAAACACAACAAATTTAAGCTTCCTAAACTCAGTAAATGATTTGGTACAAAATACTGTTTCGAGCATATTTACAACTGCACACAACAATTGACCTGTGTGTCATATACCATTAATCTTCGAAATGGAAATCCCAGAGTAATGAAGTACAGAGGAAATTTTTATACACAAATCAATTCAGCGCAATTTTTACTAGATTAACACAATATGGAACAAACAGTAAATGACTAATATACATGTATAAAGACGTCAAAACAATTACTTAGCTTCTGTGTGTTCTGGGTCTTCGGTGATTTACCCCTGAAAGCAAATGTTACGGCTAAATCACTGAATTAATTTTGATGAAGTTTTGTAGTAACATATTTTTTTTAATTTATTTTTTACTATTTCAAGGGGGTAAATTTTAATTTATATTTTCGACACATATTGAATTCCAAAGGTATGAAGTCGTCTAGTTAAATAATATAAAATATATTTATTACAACCTTTTTTTTCAATGTAAATATGTACAACTAAATCTAGAAGCAGATATTGTAATACGATTGAACTGAAATTTTTTGTACCTGTTCAGCTTGATTAAGAGTATATGGTTAACTGTGACGTCATTTTAAATCCAACATGGCGGCATACCCAAAATGGTGGACCAAATAGTGAATTTTCGAAAGACAGACACAAACATTTGTGTTTATGACTTTGTCTAACAAAAAGTACTTATTATATTGCAATTAACATTCCATTCTACTTACAAAACAAATGATAATGAATAAATGTACAATAATGTTTTAATTAATTCCCTTTATTATAAAATGTAAGTGTTATTTATAAATCGGTCATTATTGTTATAAAGCGCATTTCCTGTATAGTTTTCCTGTCCCTTGTTTGTTAAATTGTATTGTCGCGGTCATAAGCTGTACGTAATGAACTGGACTGCAATTATTTTTATTTTTTTATACAGATATAAGCAACACGACCCGGCTTTGCACAGGTGCAGTGCGGATATTAAAAAATGTGTTTATTTACATCACTTTAAAACCTTTAAAATTAACAGTGTTTTTCTACTATATTGTTCATGTATTATAGATATACACCTTCCTCTTGAATCAATCTATCTATTAAGATAAACCGTATCAAAATCCGTTATATAATTTTAAAGATCTAAACATACATAGAGACAAGCAACAGCAAGCAACTTTGTTTTATACTGTGTGATTATAATTATTATAATACTTGTTTCTGTACTGAAGTACCTTGTACTGAAGTGTTTAACAGATTATCTGTGATTCAGCGTTCTTTATATTTATTTTTATTGGAATATTATATCATATATTATAATGAATTACAAAGTTATGGTTTCACCATTGAACCAAATTCGATGAAGTTTGAACTCCAAGGATGAACATAGGCCAGAATTTTTATGTCAAATACTAGTGATCAAAGTCCTAATCGCAAGTTAATCTGACAACTAGTATAGGATAGATGCAAAAGGGTTACTGTTCCATTGCTAAGGCCTCTCCTCTTTGGGCAGTGATAAAGCTGATTCCATGAAACTAATGCTTGCTTTTGATAGATACATGTGTGGCAGATTTGAACCGAAACATGCATGTTTCATTCAGATGTTTTCCTTCATCCCCAGAAAATTAACTATATACATATGAAATATGCTATACCGAGTTGGCCTAGTGGTCAGAACGCGTGCATCTTAACCGATGATTGCAGGTTCAAACCCAGGCAAGCACCACTATATATATATAGATATGCGTGCTTAATTTGTGTTTATAATTCATCTCGTGCTCGGCGGTGAAGGAAAACATCGTGAGGAAACCTGCGTGTGTCTTATTCTGCCACAAGTGCATTCCAACAACCCGCATTGGAATAGCGTGGTGGAATATGTTCCAAACCCTCTCTTTAGTGGAAGAAGAGAACTTATCTCAACAGTGGGAAATGTACAGGCTGTTACTTTACTTTACTTTACTTTACATGAAATATTCGTGACTGTTCAGGATGTTTGAGGAAGAAGCCAGGAATGTGGATTATCCACGTGTAACAAGGCCGTTTCTTCAAAAAGAAAACAAAATATATTAACATGTTTGTAAAGAACATGTGAAATACCTCTATATAAATAACTTTTTGAAAGTTTTTATTCGTCAAATATCAACCAGTGTACTTTTTTAAACCCTTTGCACTAGTATGTTAAATGATTTTGCAATAAAATTTAAAAATCGAAATACAATTATAAATAAACACAGCTTAAACGAAAATGTTAATTATAGATAATACCTTAATGTCTTGCTCTATATATACAAGACTAGTTTGTGAGTGTAGTTACCGCCAGGATAATATACTAGTTCGGTATCGTAGTACAATATGATTAAAACCTCAAAGTGTAGGATGACTACTTTAAAGGAGTCTTGTTTTTTTATTGTTTCTAATAGGTAGGCAAATGGATCAGCAATTAGTTACTGGTCTCAAATATCCATAGAGATTGTTACTGTTGGAAATTTGTTGTAAGGGTTGATCCCTTACATTGCGTCCTATGTTGGGCCAAATTGTGCGTATAATAACATATTCGAAATTTGAATTCGATTTTTTTTTATACTATATAATATACGATGTAATATCGTAACGCACGAGCTCTGTATGATACATCATAGTGTATATAGCCTTATTTTACAACCAAAATACGATACCTGTATACTCTCATCAGATATTCTACTGCCAGACAGCAATACCTTTTGTTGTGTTATCTTAGTTCCAAGGTTTGTGCTCCATTTGCGACGTAAGAATAGATTGTTATCAATTCTTACAGCGTCAATTAGTATTGGGAGAGGTATCACTCACATCAGGGTAACCATTTGCCAGTCTTATAAATATATGTATTGGTGGCAGCGATGGCTGAGCGATAAAATTGTCATTTTTTGTGTTCGGTGGTACGGCGTCACGATGAATTAAAATAACACGTGGTATAGCGACAGAAGTTTAATTACGGATTTACAACTTTGTTCTTAAGTAGCCAAACCGACAGTTTCGCTTTGGAGGTGTGGGCTGATCAGTTACTCAAACGCAAGTGTCGTTATCCAGTCCCCATGCTCTCCAACACGACTCTGTCCACGTGACTTTAACATCCATGACGTCACCGCGTTTACCCACTTTTTTTCCACTAAAAAACCAGCGATACATACTCCGTCTCTACGGGGGGCATCACGGGATCGCTTGCGCATTCTACCGTAACGCCCCGACGGTTGGCCCACCATGGGCTTCCAAGCTAGAGCAGTTCCCGGGGTACAGAGAACATGTCTACTCCTGGCGACGTTTACAGCTGGAGGAGAAGCTGCGCATAGCGCTGCTGTCTTCTCCCCGGTCTTCTTCGTCGAAGCGAATCCACAGAGGCACTCTCTTTACGCGCTCGCTCCGCAGTCTCTTTCTGCGACATTACACTTTCGCAGAAAGAGGTGCATTTACCCACTACTATAATAATCAAATAAGTTTCTTTTAATCAAAATGATTGGCTTCGCTTCCGCTAATAGTGATTTTAAAGTTTGTATTTTAACATATATATTGTATTGTTTCAGGTAGTCCTGCGGCAGAGTTCAGTAGACATAGAGTCGTGCGGCCGCTGGTGCATCATGCGAGAACGAAGAGGGAGATCACGTCGACCAGGCATGCGGTAGGTATTTTTTTTTATGGTATTGGTTGGCGGACGAGCATATAGGCCACCTGATGGTAAATGGTCACCATCACCCATAGAAAATGAAGCTGTAACAAAATATTAACTATTCCTTACATCGTCAATGTGCCACCAACCTTGGGAACTAATATGTTTTGTCCCTTGTGCCTGTATAGGGTTGCCAGGTGTTAGGATAAAGCAGGACATACGTAGGATTTTTGATTGCTTGTCCGGCCAAAATAAGCGGCATCCGGCCTGTTAGGATTTAGGTAGGATTTTTCAATTTCATCATCAAATAATTTTTGTTTTGTTATAATATAACGACTGATGATTAAGAGAGTTAGAGACTGATTTATAATAAAGAAATATTAGCTTGATTTTGCTTTTGTTTTATTAAAATTCAATCAGAAAATCTGTCAGGACAAACTCACAGGTCTGTCCGGCTTTTGCGTCTGAGGACCTGGCAACCCTATGCCTGTAGTATATTTATTTATATATATTTATTTATATATACCTATACACCATTGTATTATCTGCAATTATACATGGTAAAGTGGAATAAATGTCATCCCAGTCGTATTTGTAATTATCGTGTCGACGGTTGTAAAATAAAATGCTTTGCCAGTTCGATTCGAGTGTTTATTCCGGAATCGGAAAGTAACGATACTAATTATTTCTGCTTGAGAGTAGACTTTATACTAAGAAGTTAGTATGATGCACAAAAATACATAAAGATGCAAAAAGCCACGGAACACTCCTAGCTAAGTTCAAAGCTTTACAGAAGTTTATACAAGTTCTACTAGTTGAATAACCATCGAATTTTCGATTTTCGAATATTCAGAAAAAAATTAAATGTTGAAAAAGGGTAACTACTGAGTTTCTGCCGGTTCTTCTCAGTAGAATCTACTTTCCGAACCAGTGGTAGCTTCACTTAAATAAATCACTTAAATAAGTAAGTTAAATGGCGATTCAAAAGTGCTTGTAAAAGCCCACTTGAATAAAGTATATTTTGATTTTGGATTTTTTTTTGAAATAAATACACCAATATTTATTTAAAAATAGAACAATGAATGATTATAAATTTAACTTGCTTGTATTTATTTTAAGCTTGTAATTAATAAATTAATTACATTTAAAAATATCCTTCACGAGTTTTGCATATATAACTAGACTGACATTCATACAGTTAAATATGTTAAGGTAATTGATGCTATCTATAAAGTAAGCATAATATTTATTCGCAATTAGCACGTTGATAAAACTGAATTAGCTAAAGACCTTGAATGTTTTATAGTTCTCGAGGTTATTGTTTTAACATTTCTATCCAACCTCGAAACAAACTAAAACAGAGGAAAGAAGGTGTTTTACTTTGTGAGTAAAGAAATTATTATATTTCTTGGTGATGGGGCTTTGTGCAAGCCCATCTGGGTAGGTACCAGCCACTCATCAGTTATTCTACCGCCAAATAACAGTACTCAATATTGTTGTGTTTCGGTTTGAGTAAGCCAGTGTAACTACAGGCAAAAGGGACATAACATCTTAGTTCCCAAGGTTGGTGGTACATTGACGATGTAAGCAATAGTTAATATTTCTTACAGCGTCAGGTGGTTACCATCAGATGGTCCATATGCCCCGTCTGCCAACCTATAACAAAAAAAATTTAACATGCATTAAATACCATAAACACAGACAAAACAGAGAATTATATGTATATAATAATACTATAGTTGTCGCCCGCCCGCCCTTACATTTTAGAATTTCGGTTGTCATATTGTGTTGAGCAAAAATAAAATAACCTATATCTTTGATTGGAGTTCAAATTTGCTTCATACATTATTTCATCAAATTCAGTTCAGAGGTTTAATAGTGAAAGAGCGACAGTCAGGCAGACAGAGAAACTTTCACATTTATAATATTAATATAGATTATAAATATAATGTTTCAAGAGTCGTGAAAATTTATAAATATGTTAATATGCACCGTTTTCATTTACCTTGCAAGATTTAATAATAATAATGTAATAATAATAAAACGAAACATAACAAAGTATCACTTATCCTAAAATACATGAAACAAAGAAAAAATAATAATAACTAAAAATACAACTACAACAGAACAAGTTTTGAGAGTAAAAATTAATAATTAAAATAATATTAAACAATAAATAGTGTGCCGCAGTGTAATTTAGCCAAAAGGAACCACACATGTTAAAAAATCAAGTCTTGTTATATTTTGCTCTTGTTATATATCGTATCATTACAGCTGCGAGTTTAAACTAATCTAGAATCTTTTAAAACGTACAACGAAATAATAATGCTTAAATTAAAATTAAATATACACAAGGTTGATTTTGTGATAAAAAAAAACTATTGTCTGGATTATAAAAAGGAAATTATTATTTGTTGATTTTTACAGGATATCCAAAAATATTAACTGTAGTTCTAATTTAATATGAAATAAGTAATATGAATAATATGGTATGGTATGTACAATGCTGATAAATGCATTTTAAATCTGTAATATCTTCGAAAATATTCATTAAAATTACACGTTGTAAAGGGCCGTACTGATCTTTATTAAATGCACAATGTATTTAAGGTACTTAATTGGATAAGCATTGACGCTGTATTCCTTGAAATTGCGTCGAAAAAAGCCATTATGTTCCGTAAAAAGTTAAGGAAAAATGCAAGCTACGTAGCTAAGCTAAGCATACATAGGGACAGACAGCGGTAAGCGACTTTGTTTTATACTATGTAGAGATTTATAGTTACTTGGAAGAGATCGCTGGCTTAATAAGGCATCTTGCACTTCAGGCACAAAGGACATCTTAGTTTTTAAGGTTGATGTAGCATTGGTGATATGAGGCGTGATAAATTATAAGTGTTAAGATAGAAAGACAGACTGTTACTCATTTAACCAATGACAATTAGCAGTGGTTACCATTTATCAAGGCGTATTTTCAAGATAGCTTACTTAAATAAGGTATTTCAGGTTTGAATGGATTTAAATTAGTATCTGTTATCATCACTACATATTATAAAACACAGTTGCTTTCTCTGTCCCTATATCCGTATGTATGCTTAAACCTTTAAAACTACGCAACGGATTTTGATGCGGTTTTTTTTTTAATAGATAAAGTACTTAATTCGAGAAGAAGGTTTTTATATACAATACATGAACAATTTAGTAAAGAAACACTGATAATATTAGAAGTCTCTATTGTGATGTCATATTTTTGCACCCGTGCAAAGCCGGGTCGCTAGTAAATTATAAGTGTTAGTCATTTAACCAATGACTATTAGCAGTGGTGACCACTTATCAAATGGCTCATTTATCAGACTGCTTACTTAAAAGGTATATTTCAGATTTGAATGGATCTAAATTAGTATCTATTATAGAGTAATAGAATAAGGATACATTCAAAGTCAATTAGAAATATTATTAAACCGAATTGCGAAGTGGAGCGTGAATGAATCAGTGGTTCCAAGTTCGTAAGCACAGCTGCAGCTATTGTCCTGGTTTTCCTTAATCAAATATATGTACGAGAAAGGCAGCAAAGGAATAAATAAATGAAAGTAAAAAACACGAGGAACACAATGGGTGCTTTATTTTATACCAGCCCTTTAAAGGAACAATGATATTTTTTTACAAATGCATTTGTATTTAAAGTCGAAAGTCGAGTGAGCGCATTTACGAAATGACTAAATTGGATCATCGTTTTGTTTCAAGATTTGATACTGTATGATGTAAAACCTCTTCGATTTACGTTTTTTTTTTGTTGGTGTAAAACCTCCTTCGAATTTCTCAGTAATAAGACTGTTATCTATAGATTTATAACTTGGCTACACATCGAAATCCCAATCAAAACAAAAGACTCGCGGAATTGTAAAAAATACACCAATCAAGTATCAGTATTACAAAATAGATAATCATATATCAACAGCAACGCATAATAAAGACCAATCAGTTCCTTTTATAAAGTTCGCTCAACGTCAATAATCTTTACCAGGTTTCCAAAAATGGTTCTAATCAACCAGTTCTATCGGTTGAGCGCATCTAACAGCATATCCGATGACATTCCAATCATACAAGAAGGAATTCTAACTAAGCTATTTATGCGACCGAGATGAACTTGTGGTTAAAACACAAGAATCTTAACTTAAAGATTGCAGGTTTAAATCCGACAAGCATAGCTGGCCAAAATACTTCTGTGAAAGAGATTGTCGTGAGGCAGCCTTCATGAATTAGATGTAATGCATACACTTGTATTCACTTTAGAAGCAGCGTTGTGGTATAAGGTCGAAATCTTCTGCTCAAGAAGGCTTAGGCCAGCGCCACTTGCGTTACTTTTATATACTATTATAGTGTATACACAGTCTTACATTTAAGTGCAAAAATTAAATTTAAACATGTAGAAATCAAATATGTTATATATTTTATATACTCGACTCGTTAGGCGACAGTTAATCTTGTTTTGTTAAGGCCAGATGTGAAATGATTCTCAGAAAAAAAAACTTCTATTGTAATAAAATAGCAGCGATCGCGGATGGTTTGCTGGCACTTATTGGAGAATTCTGTTGTCTGTCTTCGAAAAACATCAGGTCTTTATGATATTTTAGTGGGACCTTTTTTGAATAAACCTCTTTCGAATGTTAAAATATTTTTCCAAATACATCTTTATATAACAAAGTTATGCTGATCATACCTTTAATATCCAATATGAGAACCTTTGTCTATTTTAAAAACGGATAAAATATGTAATATAATATTTGTTCCTATTCCTACCTACGATTTCATTTACAATATTAATTAATTTTTTTACGTGTCGAAATGCTGAACTGATTTTTTCTGGTCTGACTGGTCGTTACAATAGCGACGAAGCTTACAGATAACCTGTCCAATTCAATATTGAAGATTATTTAAAATAATGGGTATAAGATTTAATTGACTTAATTACAGTCAAAGTAAAAGCAATCTCCGGAAGGGAAAAGAAAACTATCGGATGTGAGGAGAACTAGTAAAAAAAGGATTATCGCCAATTTTCATGATTACTTATTATTTTGTAGGCGATCTTTTCATTTCCAAGTTTTGCAATTCTATAATCTCACTAATTATAAAGTTTATTATCTTTTTCATTAAATTAAGCAAAACTCTCAGACATTTTGATGGGTATTTAAGCAACAGACAGTATTTTAGAGTTCTAATATGTAATAGCGTATGAAGGAAACGAATATAAGGCAGCCGATGTAATTACAAGCTTTGCTAACGTTACGCAGTTACATTCTACTTATTACATGAGTAATTATCGTCAGCAAGTCTACTGAGATAGTTTCCTATTTCTTGCGATTGTGACGAGGGAAAAGGTTTTGTAACTTCTGTTTCGATATACGTGAAAATACATTTCTAAATTTGAATTGAATGAATAGTTTCTTTTCTTTTTAATGAATTTCTGGAAATCCGCAAAGATCGAAAACTTATATGCCAGTAGTTAAATTAAAAAATGAAAGAAACGAGATTACATAAATCTAGAATTTTGTTTATAATTCACGAGTATATACATAACTTCAAATATGTATTTAATATATTATAAAATTTATAGCGTTTACTAAAAACTAAGATTTATCTTAGTTTTTAGTAAACGCTTATATTGTTTTTGTAATGTAATTATTTGGACTTACTTATCAGCAAAATCATAAAACTATTTTGTTTCATATTCTATAAATAATCAAAGAATTTACACGAAAAACCTGTAATAGTGTTTTAGTAAGATTGCCAAATTAAAATAAATTATATTGAAATATATTTTGATTGAACTCTAATAATTTCAGGAGGGTATGCATCATCCAGAGTTGACGATGACGATAAATATAGATGGAGTAGAACATGTCCTGGATCTCCGGCTCAACCAAGATCTAGTAGCTGGTGACCACATAATCAGCTATCAAAAAGACGGAAAGACAGTGCTGCATAAACCTAAGCTTGAAGTAAGCATACCGAAAGCAAACAGCATTATCATATATTTAATGAAATAATAAATGTAGCAACACTTTATTTATATGGAAACCCAATTTAATTTTTTATACTAACGATTTTTCTTTCATTAATATTGATATAGTCGAACTTTGAAAAGTCTTTTGAGATGTTCTCATAATAAAATTGGCCAAACATTTATTGAGATTTACCATAACTGTTCTTGAATACTTAAAGTGTCGTTATCATGTAAAACAAGCGGGTCATAACAGTTATTTTTATTTAGTTCCAGCATTGGGTTTTGACGACAATAATTTTCGTATAAATGATTCCAGGAACTTGATATATGCCAGTATTCTGGCACGGTTCGAGGCAAGAAGGGATCCTGGGCTGCGGTATCGACCTGTCACGGTGTTAGAGGCGTCATACACGATGGAAAACAAATGAGATATATCGAACCACAAGGTGAGTTAAGCCTATATATTTTCAAAACGATTTACTAATGATATATGGTGGCGTTTCTATTGTTCACAACAATATTAAAACAGGTTTGTCTGTATAGAAGTATACAATAAATTAGCCTAGTTTTAAGCACTATGACCACCATTCTGCAAGTATAGCTCTGGCGATCATCTCTCCGTTGAAGAAATACTTTTAAGAAATCACCTCATCGATCTCAGATTTGACCACAATCGGTGAAGTTTACTCCAATGTTCGGCGTTCGGGCTTTTGTCCCAGCACCCTGGGTTACAAGAATCATCTGTAAATAGTATATGATTTGAATAGATGGCTCATGCTCATAGGGGTCTCTTAGGGAAAGAGTTTCCGGGCAGGAAAGGCACCACAATTTATCAATTGTGCTACCTTCAATTCTTTATATACATAGGTGTGTTTAGAAAGTGTAGTTACAAGATCGAGGGATTTCACTATATATCCTGCTACCCATCACCCATGGCTACCTCCCATTCCGGGTAGCATTTGATTTCTCATCCTCAAATCTCCTCTGACCTCAAAAATAAAGTTTAATTTAATATTGCTATTTCTCTTTATTTCAGGAAATGAAATAGATTCAGAGCACTACATCTACGACCACTCTGATCTCGAAACCGATTTCCATTGCGGGTACAGTGGGGGTGTCACCAATAATACGAATTACGATCCGGACTTAATGAAGGAATATCAAAACAAGAAGAGCAAGGAAAATAGTAGAATACATCGGGTAAGTGCATGTAATATGTTATTTATTGACACAATTGAATAAGTTATTGCTCTGTAAAGATAAATTTAATTTAGTGAAAACCAATACACATTTTACAAACTATGTAGGTATGATACTTTGATGATTCACAACTTAATTCTACGTTAGATCATTAGATCATATAGATCACTATTACTAATTACAAACCTGTAAAGAGAAACAACATTAAAAGCAATTGCTTCAATAGTTTTCTATTATTTGAGAAATATCTCGTTAAAACCTGCTTACTTATTTTTCTATCAAACCAAAGACCTTTGTCTCACCATAGAGCACAGAGCAGGTCTGCTGTCCACAGATAACGTATGCAGGGAAATTCAAATTAAATGAAGACCGAGAAGAAGAAGAGCTTCATTTACATGCATCATAGATAAATCATTTTTAATTTAAAGCCATCCATCTTTTTCTTTAGATCTATCTAGTTAAATCCGGTTTCAAATGTTTAATATTAATCCAAGGTTTAAGAGCATGTCTAATTTATTTCTGAAGAGTTATAATTACATTTTGGTTTAGCAATTTAATCAATAATTTTAATATTATTTTATAAATCAATGTTCGTAATGCGATTATCAAAAGAAAACATTTCTAATTGATTAGTACTGCCAGGTGGAATATCTTTAAATATTTTCACAACTAAGTGCAAGTAACGGTTTTTTCTTCAGTAGTTATTGTTGAGAAGAATAATTAGTTCATTTAATGGTTTATTTCTTGTGACTGAAGTGATTTGATTTTAAGAATTTACTCGTATTTTGCAACCAAGAAACTGTCTTCGAATAAATAAAGTTTGTAAGTTGAGTTGAGTTC
The DNA here is from genome assembly GCF_905220365.1 of Vanessa cardui. Classification (NCBI taxonomy): domain Eukaryota; kingdom Metazoa; phylum Arthropoda; class Insecta; order Lepidoptera; family Nymphalidae; genus Vanessa; species Vanessa cardui. The sequence continues at coordinate 7,833,236 of NC_061145.1, forward strand.
CGATTCCATTACATGTATAGGAGTTGACTACAAATCTTAATCCTTACGAAGAATATGAATAGACTGGTTATGAATGTTATCAACCTTATATAAATTACAGCTTATATGACTTACGGCTGTTATCTTTGAGGAAATTTCAGTAATCTAGTCGACTTCGAATAAAATATATATTGAGGCATCTAAGGTGCTTCGGGCGTATCCCCCATCCAAGTCCATACTCTGAAAATTTGCTTTGGCGCTAACGTTATTAAGATGCTTACCTTTGTTTAGTTTAAATTAATTAATGTCTTATGCTTTGTTATAAAATGATCGTTGATATATTTTAAAAAATAGTTACCATAACTATACACTTGTAAAGAATTTCCCATTATTACGAACTCTTAGATGAAAATGTTTCTCCGCAGTACAAGCGCAATGTCGACGACACAGAATTGCGTGGACCTTTCAACGCGAATAAATTGTCACGATACGTTGAATTGGTTTTGGTAGCGGATAATAGAGAGTTCAGAGCGAACGGCGAGAGCATCACTACAATACATCGACAGTTGAAGGACGTCGCCAATATCATTAATTCGGTAAATATAACTTGTTAATATTTATGTATAACTTCACTAGACGATCAGGTAAGATTTCCAATTTTGAAACAGCTTCCAACGGGAAGAAACGGCACGAAATTCACATATTAGCTCTTTTCAAATAAATTGATTTACAATACTGTTTTACCATAATGAGAAATGAGAGCTGAGGCGGCCCAGTGGTTAGAAAGCGTGCATCTTAACCGATGATTGCGGGTTCAAACCCAGGCAAGCACCACTATATGTATGTGCTTAATTTGTGTTTATAATTCATCTCGTGCTCGACGGTGAAGGGAAACATCGTGAGGAAACCTGCATGTGTCTAATTTCATCGAAATTCTGCCACATGTGTATTCTACCAACCCGCATTGGAACAGCGTGGTGGAATATGTTCCAAACCCTCTCCTTAATGGAAGAGGATGCATTATCTCAGCAGTGGGAAATTTACAGGCTGTTACTATATTTTACTTTACTACTTTTACCATAATTAGTGTCCTATGATTGACCCCTAGCCTAAATCAAGCCATTTATTCTTATTTCTTGTATTAATAGCATATTAACATTTTTGTCATGTAATTGGTCCCTATTTTTATGATGATTTCTTGTGCGGAAAAATTCCTATTCGTGTTTTTTTAAATGAAATTTAGCAAGGTTTTGTTTTATAAATAAATACTTCTTTTTAGGTGTATGCTCCTTTAAATATTTTTATAGCACTCGTCGGTGTGGTTGTGTGGACTGAGCGAGACGAAATAATATTAGAGGAAGACGGCGATAAAACTCTCACACACTTTTTACACTACCGAAGGAATAGATTATTGTATACCATACCGAACGATAACGCACATTTATTAACGTAAGTGTTATCTTAATATGTACTATTTTGAATAAATATTATAAGAATTATTAATTTAAATTCATGTCTTCGATTTTTATGGATAAAGGTGAAAGTGTCAAAATTAAGAAAATGTTTCAGACGCCAAAAGTTTAAAGATGGAGTTGTAGGCAAAGCTCTAAAAGGTCCTATATGTACCTACCAGTTCTCTGGTGGTGTTGCCACCAACCACTCGGAGGTGATAGGTCTAGTGGCCACGACCATTGCCCACGAAATGGGTCACAACTTCGGCATGGAACACGACACGGAAGCAGATTGCAGCTGCCCCGATGAGAAGTGCATAATGAGCCCCTCGAGTACCTCCGTCACGCCCACACACTGGTCTTCCTGCAGTCTTCGGTCCTTAGCGCTTTCCTTTGAGAGAGGCATGGATTATTGTTTACGGTGAGAATTATAATTTGTCTTACAAAAGTTTGCTTATCAAAATTCAAGGAATCAGATGAAATTTAGTAACGATATATTATTAAAGGAAAATGTATTTGATACTTATTTGATACTGATGATGTTTTTTACAGCAACAAACCGAAGCGTCTCTTCGATTCACCAACATGCGGCAACGGGTTCGTGGAGCCGGGCGAGCAATGCGACTGCGGACTCAACGGCAGCGCCGCATGTCTCGCCTGCTGTCACCCGCACGCCTGCGTGCTGCGCTCCAACGCGACCTGCGCCGTGGGCGAGTGCTGCGACCCGCAGGTGAGCGTCCGTCTCGCTCGCACAGTGCCCGCACGCGACCTGCGCCGTGGGCGAGTGCTGCGACCCGCAGGTGAGCGTCCGTCTCGCTCGCACAGTGCCCGCACGCGACCTGCGCCGTGGGCGAGTGCTGCGACCCGCAGGTGAGCGTCCGTCTCGCTCGCACTGTGCCCGCACGCGACCTGCGCCGTGGGCGAGTGCTGCGACCCGCAGGTGAGCGTCCGTCTCGCTCGCACAGTGCCCGCACGCGACCTGCGCCGTGGGCGAGTGCTGCGACCCGCAGGTGAGCGTCCGTCTCGCTCGCACTGTGCCCGCACGCGACCTGCGCCGTGGGCGAGTGCTGCGACCCGCAGGTGAGCGTCCGTCTCGCTCGCACTGTGCCCGCACGCGACCTGCGCCGTGGGCGAGTGCTGCGACCCGCAGGTGAGCGTCCGTCTCGCTCGCACTGTGCCCGCACGCGACCTGCGCCGTGGGCGAGTGCTGCGACCCGCAGGTGAGCGTCCGTCTCGCTCGCACTGTGCCCGCACGCCTGCGCGCTGCGCTCCAACGCGACCTGCTGTGATCACACGAACGCACCTTCAACCACCATCTACCATATTCAGACAGTTTACCAACGAGAACATTAAATTATATTCGAGGATAGTGAAAAGTACAGAACAAAATTGTTTTACAAATAATTAACTCATAATTTTGATTACAGACGTGTCGGCCAAAATCAGCGGGTACGGTTTGTCGTTCGGCTGACAAGGAGTGCGACTTGCCCGAATTCTGCAGCGGGTACTCCGAGTTCTGCCCGAGAGATGTGTACAAGATGGACACGACACCCTGCTCCAACAATGAGGTTATTTGACAAACGCAATAAAAAAATATTATGAATTTTTTATCAAATTTAAATAGCATATCTTTTATGCTATAGGATTGCGGACGAGCATATATACCATCTGATAGGAAGTGGTTATTTCCGCCCATAGATAATGGCGCTTTTAGAAATATTAATCATCCATATCATATTCCTTGTGCCTGTAGTTACACTGGCTCACCCTTCAAACCGAAACACAACCAAACTAAGCAGTGTTGTTTGGCGGTAGAATATTTAATGAGTGGGTGGTACCTACCCAGACGGGCTGGCACAAAGCCCTACTACCAAGTGAACCTAAAATTGTATATCTAAAACTTATACATACAAATTCCTATAAGATCTCTTCTCTTTCTCAGGCTTACTGCGTTCGCGGCTCATGTCGTACGCACACCGACCAGTGCCGGCTGCTATGGGGCTCTACTGGCGCGATGTCGGACATACGATGCTACAATACTTCTAATGTAAAGGGCGACAAGTGAGTGATTATACTTGAAAGAAATCAGTATCGTAAATATATTGAAAGTAAAAGACAAAGTTGATAATCCAGTGTGAATACGGATCCGCACTGGTGCAATACTAATGCTAAATAGGTATTCTACAGAATTTGTTTCTTTACGAAATCACATTAGAATCTTCTAAAATTACCAATGTTTTACCAGTGAAATAGCCCTTTTTACTCAATGCATATGTATGTATACACGGTAAATATACCGAAATAACATTTTTTAGAATTTTTGTCTGTCTATCTGATTGTTTGTTCCGGCTAATCTCAGGAACGGCAGGACCGATTTTGCCGGGACTGTTACTGGCAGATAACTGATTTAATAAGGAGTAACTTAGGCTACAATAAAAAAAAGTTGTTAAATTCAAACGCGTACAAGGTCGCTGGCACAGCTAGTCTATTATAAAAACTGCATCAAAATCCGTTAAGTAATTTGAAAGGCATACATATGAGAGTCGATCTGGCCCAGTGGTTAGAACGCGTGCATCTTAACCGATGATTACGGGTTCAAACCCAGGCAAGCACCGCTGATTCATGTGCTTAATTTGTGTTTATAATTCATCTCGTGCTCGGCCGTGAACGAAAACATCGTGAGGAAACCTGCATGTGACAAATTTCATAGAAATTCTGCCACATGTGTATTCCACCAACCCGCATTGGAACAGCGTGGTGGAATGTGTTCCAAAACCTTCTCCTCAAAGGGAGAGGAGATCTTTAGCCCAGCAGTGGGAATTTACATAGAGCCAGAGGCGGAGAGCGACTTTGTTGTATACTATGTGAAGATTATAAATGTTTTTAACCATTTAAACTTGCCAGATACATAGAAGGTGAAAATGTGTACACAGGAAAAAATAAGTTTAAAAGGTATACTTATCCCTAGAAGAGATTTCTTCCAGTATACCCAAGAAAGAAGAAACATAGACAGGAAAGTTAAAAGGTAGACAGGCAAAATCATACAACAGGAGAAAAGTTACAAAACCACAAAATAAAATATACTAAATTAAAACTAAAATTACAAAACAAAAAAATATATATATTAAAAAACTTACTTGGTGGTAGGGCTTTGTGCAAGCCCCTCTGGGTAGGTACCACCCACTCATCAGTTATTCTACCGCCAAATAACAATACTCGGTATTGTTGTGTTCCGGTCTGAAGGGTGAGTGAGCCAGTGTAACTACAGGCACAAGGGACATAACATCTTAGTTCCCAAGGTTGGTGGCGCATTGACGATTTAAGGAATACTTAATATTTCTTACAGCGTCATTGTCTATGGGCGATGGTGACCACTTACCATCAGGTGGCCCATATGCTCGTCCGAAAACCTATACCATAAAAAAAAAAAAAAATTATAAAATAATAAATGTTTGGTTGATAGGAAAGGAAATTGCGGCTACCAGAGAGGCGACCAGCCTGAATACTACCGGTGTGCAAGGGAGGATGTACTGTGCGGTCTGTTGCAATGCAAGCATCTCAACGAAAGACTGGAGTTCGGTATGGAGTCGGTCTCATCTCTCTCAGCTGTCTTCATCAACAATAATGGTATGTGCTTGTCTGTATAAAACATGTAAAACTCATACAAAAAAAAAAACAGAAAATATTGAATAATATCAATGATTTTGTAGTAAACAGATATGTTATTTTGCAAAAAGTGATGACTAGAAAACGTCCCAATTCGGACGTTTGCCTTTAGTTGTTTTACGTAGTAATACGTTATAATACATCATAATTACGTAGTAATACGTTTTGCGTAATTAAAACATCTAGCTATCCCTTTTACTTATTGTTTTTATCAAACTATCATTTTTACTTTTAACGAAATGTAAAAATAAACTAAAATAAACGGTCCCCGGCGCGGCACACTTTTTTCTGTTGTTTAGTATGGATATAACATATCTGTTTATTAGATCATTGAATAATATATAAGTATTATTAAAGTTATTAATTTCGGGATATTTACCATGTTTTTTATTTTTGTTCGGTGAAGCTCGATATTTCGACATTGTCTGCGAATATCTACAGTCTCGTGAACAAGACATTCGTAAATATCCCGAAATTAATAACTTTAATAATAAAAATAACCATGTTAATTTAAAATCTAATATATAAGTAGCTTTAAATTTAATTCAATACCGTAACGTACACGAGAAAGGAATTATTATTATTTCACAAAGTTAAATTACTTTGAATGAATGAATTTGTAAAGAAATTATGAGTGATTGAATGAATACAAATAATTATTCACTGCCTAAGGAAGCCAGTGTAATAAATACAAGGCATTGAACGGTTCATTTCTATGGTTGGCTGCTTATTATTGGCTGTTACATAATCGAATGAAACTACTCGTTTACATGACGTATATACAACGTTTTGTTTCAATAAGTCAGTGTAATTATAATAACAAGATACTTCCTACAAGGAGAGTCGAGATGGCCCAGTGGTTAGAACGCGTGCATCTTAACCGATGATTGCGGGTTCGAATCCCGGCAAGCACCGCTGATTCATGTGCTTAATTTCTCTTTATAATTCGTCTCGCGCTCAGCGAAAACATCGTGAAGAAACCTGCATGTGACAAATTTCATAGAAATTCTGCCATATGTGCATTCCACCAACCCGCATTGGAACAGCGTGGTGGAATATGTTCCAAACCTTCTCGTCACAAGCTGTTGTTGTTTGTTGTTGTATATTTCTTACAAAAGACAAAAGCGATCTTTTATTTGAGATGTGATCTTTGTTCTTAAATATTACTTGTACTACCCGATTAGTTATCAGAATAAATCAAGAAAAATCTTTGACGATATGAATCATATGTGTCCTAGTCGTAATTACATCTTGATTATGTAAATCTAAATAAATATTGATCTTTGTGTTTATTTGTTAATGGGTTTGAAAGAATCTCCTAAATGAAGATTACATATGAAACTGACATATATTATAATACATTTAATAGAATTAGAGTGTCTGTTTGTAGTGTTAAGATAATCGTTTTTTTTTTATACATGCATATGTATGTATACACGGTAATAGCCTACCGAAGTAACATTTTTTGCAATTTTTGTCTGTCTGTTTGTTTCGGCCCAAACTCTGGAACGGCTGAACCGATTTTGATGGGACTTTCCTTAGCAGATAGCTAACATAATAAGGAGAACTTAGACTACAATAATAATTTTAATGTTAAATTCAAACGCGCACGAGTCTCGGGCACAGCTAGTATATATATTGTATATGTATAATTACATTATATGTATAATTTACATTCATTGAATCTCATAATTGAATTGAAAGACCACCCAGTATTAACTTGTGCCTTAATTTAAGTAAGTATTATGTTACTGGAATAAGAACATGGTATCGCTATTACATATATTTTTTCTCTTCACCAGGTACCATTCTGACGTGCCGTACTGCAATGATAGATCTGGGGCTCTCGGAAGTGGATCCTGGAATGGTACCCGATGGTGCCAAGTGTGGAGAAGACAAGGTATGAGAAATATTTAAATAAATGCGTTTTAAATTGTAAGTTCTTTTATTAGGTAAGTGTACTTAGATTTATAAATGAAATATGTAATTATAATCGATATATAATAATCATTAGGAACTAGAACGCAGCGAGGTCCCTTTTATTTCGATTATATTTTATAATGTACAGACAAGGCTTACAATACACTGATGCCTTTTATAAAAGGCCTTACCTTCATTGAATTAATCTGTTCCATTCCGTATTGATGTTACCACGCAAGGTCAAATAAGAATGGCGTCGAGCTCGAAAAGCACGTATATTTTTTTTAACTTGTTGTTACTGTTCTTTGACAATGATTTTAGGGTACCCGAGGGTAAAACGGTGCCTTTCATTCCACTTTCGTTCGTCGGTTTGTCCCTTAGTCACCACACTATATCTCATAAATCGTCATATGTACTATATAAGCCATAAGAAATGATAATTGTAAACTCAATTTACACAACCAATAGAAATAGCCCCTATCCCTATCGCGCCATTCGACGCTATTCGTCGCTATAGATTCTCGCGTCAGAGAAAGCAAGTGCTTGTAAATCGACGTGAAAAATTGACGAATATATTTGGTCATAAGTTATTACGTTTGTGCAAAGATCATATTGGCATGAGAAATAAATATTGATAATTTGCGATAGCGTATTCAATTTGGATGCCATCGGTTTTACGAATTTTGCCGATGCTACATCTAAGTTTCGTACAATACATTTTTTTCACCTTCTTATGACTACTTGCCTTATATTACGTTATTGTTGATTTATTAAATTAAGATTTATATTGCAGATGTGTCTGAATCAAAAATGCGTACCAGTAGCGGGAGTCGTTGAATTGATATCGCAAAAGCAAAACTCTGTGTGTCCCTCCAACTGCTCGGGACACGGCGTCTGCAACTCGGAAGGTAAAATGATTTATATTTTTAGCAATCAGAAGGAAAAATAATTAAAAAAAAAAACAATTAAAACAACCTATAGCTAATTTATTTAAAAATAATCTCAATTTTTAACAATAATTCAAATTATAATCAAATTTTGAGCAATCCCAAACAACCGTTAATTTCTGATATGGCAAACACTTAAATAAACACAAAACCACAATTATAAATAAACGGTCTTACTTCCTAAGTACTGAAAGTACCGACACTCTTACCGACCGACGACTGATGAGCAAAGTGACCTGCAGTCTTTTTTTTTTTTTTTTGTGTGTTGTGTATTGCTGTTGGCCCTACTGGCCTTCACAGCATCACCTGACTTTCGGGCGAGAACTAATGTCCCCTGCCCTGAGGTTGAGCGCGGGGCTCTAAATTAAAACTAAATTAAAACTAAAGTTCGTCCTGAGGGTGTCTCCTATGAGATCGCACCTCGGCTCAGAACGAAATCGGTGGGGAGTGATTCTAGCACTGAGTGAATTTACTGACGTCTCGGCCGCCTCCGAGACGTCGCATAACTGGGTCCTCGTTTCCGCCGGCGGAAACGCTGTGGGTGTGTGGTGTGTAGTGTGTTATTCCCTACAAATGGTTTGTTTGCGATAGTGAGGCTATCGTCTGTGTCGTTCAGGACGTGCATAGGTCGCCTGAGTCTATTCGGAATATTACCTCTTCGAGAGGTGTATTGGCAATGCAAAGCAAAGCAATCAGCGGATTGCTGTGTTCTTTAGCTCTCTCAAAATACGCCGTCGATAGTATTTTGAGATGCTTCGCGATCGAATCGATGTCGAAGTCCTTATGGAGATCTACATTTCGGATGTACCACGGCGAGTCCGTGGCAATGCGGAGAAATCTATTTTGAACGGTCTGCAATCTTTTGATTTGCGTCGCCTTGATATGAGCAAAGACAGGGCTCGCGTAGGTCATGATAGGATGAATGCAGGCTTTGTATAGTGTCGTCTTATTTCTAAGGGACATTTTACTCCGCCCGCATAACATCATATACAGTCTTCCTAGTACGAACGCTGCTTTGTTTCGGACTCTAGTTACGTGAGATTTGAAAGTTAGTCTACTGTCTAGGGTGACCCCCAGGTATTTCGCTTCCGGTTTCCACGGTATCGGTTTATTGAATATTTTAATGTCTCCCGGTTGGCCCTGATTCCATTTTATGTAACTGGGGTTTCTACTAAAGTGTACTGCTACACTTTTTTCCGGATTAACTTCGATTCTCCATTTCCTAAACCAGTTGCCTAGTGCGTTGGCTGCGGATTGGAGTCTCTTTGTGATGACCTTAGTCGAGGTTGAGGTCGTATAGAGTGCGGTGTCGTCCGCGAAGAGGGCTAGGTTGACCATTGGAGTGGTCTTCGGAATGTCGTTGGTGAATAAACAGTAAAGAATGGGAGATAGCGCGGAGCCCTGAGGGACTCTTGCCCTGATAGGGCGAGGTGAGGACAGGGTTCCTTCAACTCGGTAGCGGAAGGTGCGATTCGTCAAGTAGTCTCGTATGGTGAGCACGAGTCTGTCTGGCAGCCCTAGTAAGTGTAGTTTATATAATAAACCATTGTGCCAGACTTTGTCGAATGCTTTCGCTACGTCGAAGAATAGAGCCCCTGTGGAGGTAGCTTTACTGTAGGCGAAGCCTTTTAATATGTCTTCCGTTAAGCGGTGGACCTGGTTGACGCACGAGTGTCCGGCTCTGAAGCCGAATTGCTCGTGTATCGTGATCTGTTTGGCCTGAACGATGGCCTTGATTCGCGCTAGTAGAATTCTCTCGTATATTTTTCCGAGAGTGCTCAATAGGTGATATGATAGGTGCAATAGGTGAATAGGTGATGAGGTGATGGGTCGGTAGCTCGTGGGCTGATTCCTAGGTTTCCCTGGTTTTGGGATCCCCATTACTATGGCTTCTTTCCATTGGTCTGGAAAGGAGCATCCTGCCAGAAGGGCATTAAATATTAGCACCAAGAGAGAAATGATTTGGTGCGGGAAGCTTTTAATCGCTTTATTGGTTATCCGGTCCGCACCGGGAGACTTTTTAACCTGAAGGGCTTTGACGATCGTTTCGATTTCGTCGACTGACGTCGGAGTCAGTGACTTGCAGTCTATCGAGCGATCGTTTTTATACGAGTCGGAAGGTACGCCAACTACCCGCAATAAGTTCGGCTTATAATATAAATAAGTTCAAAATGTCATCAAAGTTAATAATTAGGATGATGATGCTGTTTGGTCGATTTCGATAGTCATTTTGAGTGAGCCAGTGTAACTAAAAGCACAAGGGACATAACATCTTAGTTCCCAAGGTTGGTGGCACATTGACGATGTAAATAATAGTTATATTTCTTACAGCGTCATTGTCTATAGATGATGGTAACCACTTACCATCAGGTGGCCCATATGATCGTCCGCTAACCTTTACCATAACAAACTAACTGCGCAGATATTATAATACGAAAATATGTCAGAGTGTTCAAACAGGGCACTTGTTTATATTCTTGTTTATAATCCGTAACGCCCAGAGTATGGTCAGTTGCAGGACCAACGATGTGCTACTCGGGGTACGAAAGTAGGGCGTTATTTTATAAAAAAAAAATGAAAAATGTTTCCATTTATTTTAGATGATGAGTGTGAATGTGTATATTATCAAATCAAAATAAATTTTATTCAAGTAGGCTTTTACAAGCACTTTTGAATCGTCATTCAAGAAAGTCAGAAGTTACTCTTTTTTAACATTTAAAAAATACAAAGTCATGTTAGTTAAATACAATTATTTAAATTAATATATCCTGCTTGGAAGTCACAGTATTAACTCCACGCTTTTTTATCATCTATAAAATCTTGTTTCGAATAATATGCTTTTTCTACCAATGTATTTTTTACAAACGATTTGAATTTACGAAACGGCAAAGTTAAAAATGTTTGCGGAATTTTATTATAGAAACCTTGCCCCAAGAAGGATTTATTGACTTTACTGATATTATTATGCGTTAATAAGGCTTTTTTTTCGCTAGGAAATTGTCATTGCGAGCCCGGCTTCGCTCCGCCGCTGTGCGCTCTACCGGGACCAGGAGGTTCTATCGATTCCGGCCCAGCCACCGATTCAAGCAGTAAGAATCGACATATACATCAAAATTTTATAGCAAATTCCTTTAATGCATTTGGTGTTTATCAATCGTTACCATTTTTCAGTTCAACGAAATTTCATGGTGGCGATGTACGTCATATTCCTCTGCATCGTACCAGCGATTCTCCTCATCATGTTCCTGATGTACTATTCGAGACACAATGTCCTCACCTGGTGGAAGAAACCAAGAAAGACGTACGTATCGAAATTGTTCAGTAAGGGTGTCGTTGGCAAAAATGCCAATAATCCAACAAAATTAACAAAAAGTAACTTTAATTTTAACTTAAAACGGTTTCCTAGCTCCACCTCTTTTATAAGACTACTCAGTTTTAAACGTAAGGATAATAATGAATCTAAATCTGTTGATAAAGATAGTAAATGCTCGCCTAACGCTCAGACCGTAACTGAACACATATATGACAATGTTTCAAATGACGATCACGATTACGAAAGCGTTAACAGTAATACGGATTTGAATAAAAATAAAAAAACATGGGGAAGTTCTATAATGAATTTCATACACAAGAACGAAACAAAAAGAGTAACTGTAAGAAAGATACATAGGAAAATCAATAAAGAAGACATAACAGTAGCTAATGATGACGTCATCGTTAAAACTATGAACAACAAACTAGCTCTAAACAACACAAATAGTGCAAAGAATAATAAACATAATGTCGTTATAATAAACACTGGTTTAGCATCCACTACTAATAAGAATATAAGCAAAGCTGATATAAAACCACTAAACAATTCTATAGATAAAACTATTACAGTCGACACTAAGTTAAATTCAGACAAAGTTATAATTAATAATCGTAAGATTAAAAATAAAGATAATTTGGTAATTGTAAACGCGGGATTAGCTTCAACTACGAATAATAATATAAAAAATATGAAAGGTAATAACGAATTAGGCAAATCTAATTTTAGAGATTTACAAAGTAAATTCAATCAACAGACTGGCGTCAAAATTGATCTATCGAAATCACAAAAAAAATGAAAATACTCAAATGAAACTCTAATTAATAATTTAAATTAAAATTTGTTAGATTTTATGACCCAAAATTAGATTAATACGATATAAATATTATTGTTCAAAATACTTTTACTATAGGAATTTAATTCTAAGAATGAATAACTAAGTTTATATTTAAATAAATGTACATAATATTGAAAATTATCATTAAAAATTAAGTCGTCTTAATAAGTGTAATTTTTGAGGTACTTGATAGTATAGGCACGTTTTATTGTTTTGTATTAAGTGTTTGCTTGATGTGATGTTTCGTTAGTTGTGTTTTGCTTTTGGTTTAGAAATATATTTAGATAGATATAATAGTTTTATTATTATTTTACTTTAACTTGGCTTTGACTTTAAAGTACGGCCAGTAATTTTGCAACTTCTGGACCAAGTTTTTACTTCTAGAATATAGTGGAATTCAAATGTACAGGACTTCTATCTGATACGCAAATGATAATTTAATTATATAACTCAAGTATACATTTAGCCAAGTCGAAGTGAAATAATAATAAGTAGATTTGTGATGTCATTTTTGCTATTGATATACGCTACTAAATCTCCGATGACAAACATCAGTATTTACGGATCATAATAAGCATGCAACACATGAGTAATCATTATCTCATATCATTGAGTTGCCAGTGTTGCCATTAATAAAAAAAAAACGTTTTATTGCTAAACGTATCTCCCTAATTCTAACCAAAGATACTGTTAATGGTATATAGATAGTATATATGTTTTAAATATGGCCTCGAAAATAGGAAAGCCAAGCCGAATCTGATTTTTAAACCAATTCGAGATGTTTGCAATCGGAGCCTAAGATTTAGTTTCATGGAAATTCCCCTACTCTCTCATATAAAATGATATTACTTTTCTTAGTTCTAATGAATGCTCAATCTTATTAATCTGTATCCTGTTTATCTAAACATGTAGCCTGATTATTCTTCGCATGTTTACAAATTAAAGTGAATTTGGTATCATATATTTGTATGTGTGCGACATATATATGTAAAAAGCGACTAAAGTTTACTTGTGTTTGTATGCACACATACATAAACTTTGAGTGTATACTGTAACATCTACTGCAGATCATTGACTATTTCGTTCATGAATGCATCATCATCAACTAATCTCAATCAAAATAAGTTTATTATAATAGGCTTTGATATTTGAGTTTGAAATTTTACATGTTTAAATTTGTTCTAAAACTACTTTTAATACTAATACATATTTGTTTGGTATGTAGATTCTACAAGAAAAAATCAGCAATAAACTAAGTAACAATAACAAAACAACAATACATATACATATATACCAAATTCTCTTTATAGACTTACATACATAGTTAACATATCCTATTCTTCTAGCACTTTCTTCTTTCTAGTTTAACATAGTAATAATAATTTTACTTTTGTTATTTTATATTAATAAACTTAGTCGAGTCTTTGGTTTTGTTTTTTTTTTTCATTTCATTTCATAATTAAATGTTGTCAGATTTTTTGTGCTGGCAATATTTTTGTTTCATTAGTTTAGTGGATGCTGTTTTGTCGGGATGTTTTGGTGAGTGGCATTGGGTTTCTAAGCTTTGCATGCTGTAAACTAACTTACTAATATATGTTTCAATTATGGGGCTATTCATTTATTACATAAGACGATCTAGTGTGGAGGGGGGTCGAACATGTCTTATGTTTTCTTCCAAGAGGGTGGGAAGGAGTTACGTAAGATCATAAAAATGCGCAAAGTTAAAATTATTTAAAAAGAGCGGGAAACCTCGCAATTGCCAAAGTTCGCTCGAATGCGAATTCAAAACCTTAAGACCTTTTGAAATTACAACGTCAAAAACTGGTGAAAATAGTCTTACATAATAAATGAATGGCCTCTATTCTCTAAAATCATTAACATAAACGCTATATAACACCATGACTATATATATATTTTACTACAGATTTGGTAAATAAACTACTTTATATTACATAGCAAATACTTATATATTTATTTTACTACATTATATAAAAATTCGTTTACTATATAATATAATGATAATAAATTATAATTCAAGTAATATTAAAACATTTTATTATAATTACAGAGTCCAATCTCCAAAGAAGAACAGTTTGCAACGTCGTCTTTCGAGAAGCGCGAGTAAATTCGCTGCCAATTTCCAAAGTAACACGCAAAACAATCAACAACCCGTCAATGTGCATACTCTCTCTAATCCTGACGACATGAGCTCGAGTCTCCTAAGAAGTGACTCAGATCGCAGTCCATCTGGTAATATCAATCCCTCGGTTAACTTTTTTGGCAATTTCAAAGGATTTTCTTTGACGCCGATAGATAAGAACCAACCGCAAACAGATAAAGATAGCCAAAAAGTTGACAGTGTAACTAAAAGTGCCAAAATAACTCCTGTGCGTAGGAGTGGAAGTAGCAGTCAGAATTTAAATCAAAGCGCTCTGAAACCAGTTCTGCGATCCGCCCCACCTTTACCTGTTGTACCGACAACGACGAAATCAAGCCCGAAAAGTAGTCCCTCTGTCAAGAGAACGAATAGTTCGGTACAGAATAGAATTAAAGCCTTAATAGGCTCTGATAAATCCGAGGAGATTCCAGTCCAGTCTAATTCAATTTGTAGACCAGTAATATCGAGTCCTATTCTTGAAGCGTCCACTTGTACAGCGAAAGAGTTAATTTCACCACTTCAAGGATCTAAAACGTTGGGACCCATCCGCGCAGCCCCAACGGTTCCAAGTTTTTCTCCTGATTTACCCAAACGACCATTAAGTATGCACTCTGGTGGTAATGTCCCTCAAAAGCCGCTTCCTGAAGAACCGAAAAAAGTCAAAGAAGGTATCTCTCTCAATAGGATTGCTTCATTTCTGAAGAACGATAAAACTAAGGAAAAGGAACGTAAACCCGTAGAAAGAAGTCACTCTTTACCAAAAAATGCAAATAATCAATTGAAAATTGCGAAAGTGGATAAGGCTGCGCTGAGGAATTTGCAAATATCTAATCCGATTTTGCAAAAAGATATCGAACTGTCTGTTAATACTGTACCGGTTGTTTCTGATTCTGAAGATATCGACGACCAAAAAGCGTTCGTTAATAGAGCTCAAAGCATGCGAGCGCCTGCAGTGCAGAAACCAGCAATACAGAGTTTTGGCTCGATGAGACAATCGCCCGGTGTAGCGAGGCCTTTGTCTTGTGTTGGAAGGCCAACAGCTCCCCCACCACCATTACCTAATCAATCTAAAGTTAACGACGAGAAAAATCCAATATACCAAAACCCAAAAATACAAACCGAAATCAAATCTACGGATTACGTTGATTGTATCGAAGAAAAAGCAGCACCACTTGCTCACATTGACGAAGAGTCTGGTGACAATATTTACGCGATTATAGAGGAGAGCCCTGAAAAACACTATAAACCTCTACCTGGTAGCTTACCCCCAAAAACCATAACGGCACCCGTTGAAGAATACAACGTCCCGAAACCCATTACTTCTAATTCAGGAAGTACTGAAAGCATGGGTCTGCTCGGAGAAATTGTTAACGAGATTCAAAATCGAAACTTTGAATCTATATATTCCGCGTCTACACTATCAAGAAAGAAAGAAAAGGAAAATAAGAAAAATGCCGATAACAGTAGAGACAGCACCTACATGAACACAGATTACAAAAGGCCAGAGAGTGTGTACAATAACTCCGGAGCTAAATCAAGTGCTGCGTCAACCACCAGTAGTGGTTACTTGCATCCCTCTGCGGTAAATATACCCACACATGTACAAAAACAGAATGATACTAAGGTAGAAATCGAAAAACCTCCGTCACCGACTCTAAAAGTTAATTCAAAAATTCCAACTTTCTCAAGACAAGTCACTCCACCGGGACTTAGAAGTACATCGACATTTAAAGCTGTCCCACAATCGCCTAAATCTGTAACTAAAAATATAAACACACTTAAAACTATACCCAATAGTCCGGATCTAGTTTCAAGTTGCGCTGTCGCAGATACAAAGAACGTTAAAGCGCCAGATGTGATTAATAATAATAAATCGATAGAACCACCAAAGTTAGCAACGAAGCCGACAACGGTGGCTAAACCTAACGATAACCGACCTCCTCTAAGACCAGCGCCACCAGTCGAGAAGAAACAAACTATTAAAACAACACCAGTATTAAAATCCGTCAATTCATCATCGAATGTTAATAATAAAGTTGATAAGAATCCGCCCTTAAATCGTACTAATTCAAAAACTGATTCTAATGTTAAAGCAATAGCGGATAGCTTAAATAAGAATCGACCAAAAATCGTACCGAAACCAAGTACGATACTACAAAAGACTGATTCGAATGTAAAGACGAACGCAACGAGGCTGTCCGCGAAGCCGTCTAACGTTGCAAGTTTGCAGCAGAAATTCGAAAATAGAAAATCATTAGGAAAAGAGATTACAGCGAAAAAATAAATTTAATATTATTATTAAGATTTTGAAATCTTGAAGCACATCGTCTCATTAAAGCAAATATAAGTTATTTTACAAAACCTTAGATTTTAGTGTATGTAATGACTTTATTGTGATTATAGTTAGGTGACGTTTCTCTTAAAGTTGAGAATATGAAAAGGTATGAGAATATTTTCTGGGAAGTTATTAAAGCTTTATCGTAGCTAGATAAATGTGCAGCTGTATGTATACAAAAAGTAATGTCTAGTCGATTTACTGTTAAAACCATTCATTTATGTGTACATAGTTTTAATACAGAATATGTATACAATAGTAACATGGAAAATTAACAATTATCAAAACCATAGACAATGTGTTGTTATGAAAGAAACTGTGTTGTTGTTCTGTCGAGAATCCCAATTTATGTTAAATCAAATTTAATGCAAAGTGTAATCTATCAAATAAAATTATATTTTGCATATACAAATCATTTGACTTAGGACATCGTTTTCAAACTTTTTTATTTCCTTTGATAATTTCAAAAGTATAATACTTATGCACAATAAGTTTCAGCATTGTAAACTAGAGACATTTGCAATTATATTGGGGAATAAGTTAAAGGGAAAAATTCAATATAACTTTGGGAAAACATAAATAAAAGAGAAATCACCGATGGAGTCCAAAAAAAAAAATAAACAGATTATATTTAACAAAATCGTCTACAATCGTACTTGTAGTATACAAGTGAAATTATAACATCACGTATTTTATAATAACTTTAAAACAAATATAAAGATTAAAGACTCTTATATCTTTAAGAATCTTAGCTGTCAAAATACTGTAATTCGAATTTTGAACAACATACAACACAATTATTGTCTATGGAGTTTGGTCAAAAGCTGAACGTTTTGTCATTGATGGTATAAAATATTATTAAAAAAAAAAACAAGTTTGAAGATTTAATTTATCGAATTAAAGTGTTCATATTTTGATATGGGAAGGCATTTTGAATTATAGCTAATTTACTACAGTTAATTTAGTAAGTATGTGTATATAATTTAGTTATAAACATTGTACGGATTACGCTGAAATTTTATTGTAAGTTTCGAACTAAAAAATCCATAATATAAGGCTTTTGTAAATAATTCCCCCTTACTATTAGTTAAATCGATCAAAGTGTCTTAATCGTAAATAGAATAAATTAATTTGTATTTTTATAAAGAATATAGATAATATTTAATCATTTGTATAAATAAATAATGAGTGATTGTTGTCATATACAAAAAAAGTATAAATCTTTTTGTGAAAATGAAACAGATGAATGACTATTCCGCAAATGGTGCTAGAAATAGTGTGTGATAAATGTAGCTTACTTTGTTAAAGACAAAAATATTCAGGTCATTGCTGAGAAATATTGAATACAATATGCAATATTGAATAATAAATTCAATTTAGTTCTTTTTACGCTAGCATGTTTAATAGTAAGATTTACGTATATCTAAACCACACTTAAGAAAATCTTCATCGACACTCTATTGTAGAAGACCAGGAATGACCTTGAATATTTTAATGCAATAATTATTAATATACAGAATGCTAAACGTCCATTTACCCACTGCCAGCTTGGTACAAATATGTGGTGCTGATTCGTCGCAAATGCAATAATATGTTATGAAAGAAAGATGAAAGCAGTAAATAGTATTGTATTACATCCATATTATTTGTTGTGATATTTAAATATGTAAACATATTACAGGAAATTATGGATTACACTCTGTACAATAATTTTTTATTTTGTATGTTTACCGTTTTTTGTCGATATATGTGCAGATAATTGAAGTCTTCTTATTGTAGGTTTTATCAATAATGTATCATTTCTTCTGCGCCAAACTCATAAAGAACCTTGTTATTTTTTTTTTTTTTGTATTTCGAACGCACCAACCATTCGAGTTAATACATATTAATTAACTTACAAAGCGAATAATCTGTGCCATAATTGGCAATCAAAAATCGAGAGGAAAGGGTTGAATTTAATTATAAAGGCATATAAAAATCACGAAGTACTCAAATTTCTGATATAATTACAAAATAAAGTGCTGATAATTATTCTCACAGAGTGCAATTCACAATTTAAGATTATTGAGTCGCATTGCAGCTAATTGAGGTAAAGTAATAAATAGTCATTTATATATTATTATAAATCCAACGTTGGTGCAAATATTCGTTCAAATTTTTCTGATTAAAACGTTATGTATACATGGATATGTTTTTAAACATTTAGCAAAGATTAATTTATCAATTTATTTGAATCTATGTTTGCACTAATAGCTAATACTTAAATTTCTGCTTACTATAGAAATTACATAATTATATTCTTTAATATTATCTATTCATTTTATAATTTTCACGCTAAATTTCTGTCATAATTTTGTGATGATTAATGAGTTCAGAAAGTACATTTATTTTTATTGCTTATAGAACCAAAGAAAATTAATTATTAGAAATATTTGAAGTTTTTGAATTGCATTGAACTGAAAGTGTTTTGTATTAAAATGAACTAGATTTAATTTTTTTATCGAGACTGCAAAGTTTGTCAGAATTTAATTTTTTTGTTCTTACCTAGCTGAAATGTAAAAGGTAATGTATTTAAATAAGGGATTTCATTAGTTATAGCTTATTAAATGAACATAGCGATATTTTATTTGCGTATGAATAAATGCAATTTGCTAAAGAAAGTGTCTTGTTTATTTCATCTGTATAATTGTTATACGGGAAATGGCTTCTTTTTACTTATTAGTGGCGTCAATGAAGCCTTTGCTTCGAAAGTCCTCAAGAACAGCTCCGATTTTGATGTTTTTTTTTTAAAAAAATTTGTTTTTTTATATTATTTAAAATCAGAAACCTCTTAGAGCGGGGACGGAACTATTTATATTGTTTAAACAATATCAACGATATTTATATAAAAAATTAAGTTTGGTCTCTATTTTTTTGTAAAAAAATCTCCATATAATAATCTCATTGTAACAAATAGTTGTTACAAAGAAGTTTTTAACAACAATTTAATATTAAAATAAAATAAAAAAAATTCCTTTTTTTTTAAATATATATGTCAAGGCGATTTTCTTCACTAATTTTTTAAATAGAATTATTTAGCTAAAGAAGCAGCGCATCCGTAACAACATATATATAATATTGAACGTTGCATTAGAAAGTTTTGTGAGGTATAGGTACTATTCGTACAATAGAATTTATGGCACTAATGTTAAAGTTGTATTTGATGGATATAGTAATGATGGAACTAAAGTGTCTGAGAGAAATCGTAGATACATCGGCAATACTTCCATTGATTATTTATTTGAAGAAGACATGCCTTTAAATACAACGAAAGAGAAACTTTTAGGTAATAGCAAAAATAAAAATAGGTTTATTAATCTTCTCTGCAGAAAACTAGGCGAAAATAATATTGAGTGGAGTCAAGCCGAAAGTGATGCTGATCGATTAATTGTGCAATCTGCTATAGATTGTTCCTCTCTTAAAGTAGTTGTTGTAGCTGAAGATATTGATGTGTTAGTTTTATTAATGGTTTTAGCACCTGATGATAAAGAAATGTTTTTTTTTTTAAAACCACTATGCATTCACTGGATGTGATACCACATCCGCTTTCTATAACAAAGGAAAAAATAAAATTTTAATAAAAAGAAAAACCGACTTCCAACAAAACACTATTTTAAAACAAATAAAAATAAACTAAAAAGTAATAAAAATAATTGCATATTTAACATATTTTTGAGAGTCCTCCTAGGTAAAATGAAATGAAAAATATTAGACTACTTAAAAGTCGATTTACGATTATATAATGTAGTTATAGTTATTGTTATATTTGGAGCCGGTGTCAGCCACGGGCACACGCTTCAACAATCAAAAGAAAGAAGCGATACGAGCCTCTTGATTGACCCAGTATGATATCGTATAAAAGGTAATTTGTAAGAAACATATTTCTTAAAGTATTATCGTATTGTTTTTTGATAGATATAGTATAGGGTTGGCTGACACCGACTCCAAATATAGCAATAATTATAACTACGTTATATAATCGTAAATCGACTTTTAAGTAGTCTAATATTTTTCATTTCATTTTACCTAGGAGGACTCTCAAAAATATGTTAAATATGCAATTATTTTTATTACTTTTTAGTTTATTTTTATTTGTTTTAAAATAGTGTTTTGTTGGAAGTCGGTTTTTCTTTTTGTTAAAATTTTATTTATTTTTTGATTTTAAGTGAAGCTGATGTAGACTTACATTTTTTTCCTAATATGGATAGATTAAGCGTGCCGTTTATATGAATCAGAAAATACTCCGGGGACAATTTCAAAATAAACTTTCGAATAAAGCAAAAATAGACTTTCGAAAATGCGGATTGAATATGTCACGCGGCGTAAACTACAAGGATCCCTCGAAAGAGCTATAAGCGAACTCAGCAAAAAATCTTTGAAAAAGACCAACTATATTTCGGACATCATATGACATCACATCACATACACAAAATTTGATTAAAGATAACTGCGAGCCGTATAAGAGTTCCATCACTACATAGTATAAAACAAAGTCGCTTTCTCTGTCCCTATATCTTTAAATCTACGCAACGGATTTTGATGCAGTTTTTTTTAAAATATAGTGTGATTCAAGGGGAATGTTTGTGTATATAATACACGAACATTATAGTAAAGAAACACTGATAATTTTAGAAGTTTGCGATGTGATGTCGTAAATAAACAAATTCTGTAGTATATTTAGTATCAGTATTGCACCCGTGCGAAGCCGGAGTGGGTAGCTAGTTGATTATAATATTCGACTATGATAATTACATAAACATAACCACATCCAGGAAGGTGACTCAAATATCCAAATAACCTATAAATAAAAGATTCGAATGAGTATCGCTAACGTGCTCCTCAGAATTGTTCCGTTCCCTTCCGTTCCGTTACTTTGTCATGGATCCTGTGCTCAGAACCTTACCAAACTTTCACCAAATTACCCTTGAAGTATATATTTTATAATAAAAAAAGAATTATCAAAATTGGTTAACGTGATTTTCAGTTATTCACCGATTTGTCGCGCATATACATAATGCAAATTTAAGACTTATGTCGTTTTCATATGGATACCATCATCGGAAAAAAATTAAAAAAAAATGGGACCCCACGGGAAGCACTACCTTTCAAACAAAAAAAAAATTATCAAAATCGGTCCACCCAGTGAAAAGTTATGAGGTAACAAACATAAAAAAAAAAAAAAAAAAAAAAAAAAAAAAAAAAATACAGACGAATTGATAACCTCCTCCTTTTGGAAGTCGGTTGAAAATAGTTTTATTAAAGTTTTTAATGATAATCAAAAATTACATGCAGCAGCAGAAAATTTTATGATTGAAAAGCAAAATGAAGAAGTGCTTTTTAATGTTGGTATTGATTGTATTCTTACAATGTATGATGCTAAAACTGCTAAATGCTTAAATGAACTGCGATATAAACGTTTCATAGCATTAGCTTCAAAAAATAAAAGCGTGCAACTTAATTCCTTACCTCCGACAGAAGATGCAGCAAAACAACATATTAAAAGAGTCTACTTACAAGTTCAGCAATGGAAAAATAATTCATCGATACCACCTGAAGAATGGGGTTGGCGAAGAGATAATTATTTAAAACCAATCAAAATGACACAACCAGCAGCACCTGACAACGTTTTAAAATTAATATTTTGCTCTTGCAAAACAGGATGGGGTTCAGCGTGTGGCTGCAGAAAAAGTGGTCTTCATTGCTCACCAGCCTGCATAGTTTGCAGTGGAAATGACTGCAGTAACCACCCACAACTTGAAGAAGATGAAGAAGTCTCCGAAATGCAAAATGATAATGAAAATTAAATGTACTTTTTTTGTATTTAACATAATGAATTTTCTATGGTCAATAAAAAATTTATATTTTGGTTCACAAATTAATTCCATGTCATTACTACACAGAACAAACTTATAGATAATTGTTTATAACATTCATTAATATATTTACAAGTTTTTAATGGATATTGTATAGTAGAATTTTTTTTTGTGCATAAATATCGTTGATATTGTTTAAACAATATAAATAGTTCCGTCCCCGCTCTAAGAGGTTTCTGATTTTGAATAATATAAAAAAACAAAATTTAAAAAAAAAAAACATCAAAATCGGAGCTGTTCTTGAGGACTTCCGAAGATTGCCTGTTTTATGTATTCATTGACTCCACTATATTTAAAAATGGCAATATTTATAATGAGAACTGAAGACTTAAACATACATAATACCACAACACCTGATGTGGTTTATTAAATTCGAAGGGCAACAAGAAATAGTATTATTCATGACGACAATTAACATATTTTTAATTATAATAACAAACAAAATCGGAAATATACCCCTAGAAGAGAAATGACTTTATTTCCTTTGTTTTTTTTTATTTAAACTTAAAGTAACAATTTACCTACATTTAGAAAAACATTTTTAATAATTCTAATTCAATCAATTATATTTTTCTGAAGCTTTTATATGTAATACATTGATATAACTTTAGTTTTACTGGTAATTTAACCTTTCTCATCTCTTTATCTACATTGCTCACAAGCTTATATAGTCATCACAATTACACTAAACAAATCACTTTATTAAAAAAAAAAAAAACTAACCATAATAATCTTTGAGGTTTTAATTTTTTTAAGTTATGTTAAATTTGTTGATAGTGTGAAACGTTTATATATGACAAATTATAAATGTTCTCTAAGTATAAGGTAACACTGACATATAAAATTAATATGTTTTATCTGTAGTGAAAAGCGGTAAACTGTGATCTCGTGTGTAGTTTTGTTTGTAGTGGAGTTAATCGTTTTATTAACTATTAAACTTATTATACATTTAGCAAAATACCAAAATGTAAGTATATTACTATTCTTAACATAAATACAAAGTTATATCGTGTTAGTTTAAAACAATTGTTTTCCAGGGCATCCACATCCAAGCCACGCTCGGAGATGACTTTGGAGGAATTAGCAAAGATAGAAGAAGAAGAATTTAGCACAGGTCCTCTTTCAGTGCTCACACAGTCTGTAAAAAACAATACACAAGTGTTAATAAATTGTCGAAACAACAAAAAGCTATTAGGTCGTGTTAAAGCTTTCGACCGGCATTGTAACATGGTATTGGAAAATGTCAAGGAAATGTGGACCGAAGTACCGAGGACGGGAAAAGGGAAGAAGGTAAATCATTTGGAAACCGAATTTTTATGTTAATCGATCATCTTTGAAGTAACCTCCAAATCTTAATACTTTGGAATAATAAAATATAATTATTAATAATCTGTTTTCATGTTATCTACCTCGAAATCAGTTGAATCTTACATATTTTTGTAATTAATTTTTGTAACTCACATATTTTATTTAATGAAATTAATGTATTATTTAATGAACTACCAAACTCACTAATTGAAAAGATGATGTTGACATCATATTTGAATATTTACTAACCTATTGTTATTTTACAATGACAGTTGTAAATAATTTTTTATAATATTATAATATAACTTAATATATATTAGCATGAATTAGTGAATACATGTGAGAAAAAAATTAGTAGTGTAGAGTAGAAGGATCAAAATCTTATTTAATTTTTAAAATTACTTGCAACATTCTACTTCCCTTAACTCTTGTTAACAAACACTAAAAGCAACTAAACTTAATTCACTTTTGACAGCATCTAATTATTAGTTATTTCTTCTGGAAATGTACTTTTTATATATATTCAATTATTTATGTTCTAATATTGCATTTATTTCCAGGGCAAAGCTGTAAACAAGGACAAATTCATTTCAAAAATGTTTCTCCGTGGGGACTCAGTTATTTTAGTTTTAAGAAACCCACTCGCAACTGCTGCGGGGAAATGAGTTGATAAGTCTAGAAAATTCCAGTTTTAAATAAAAATTCTTAATATAAGTTACATTATTGTTAACATCTTAAAATGGGAATAACTACAGAATAAGTGTAAACTGAACTTTTATATATTTGTACATGTGTTGAACCATTGATAATATTAAGTTCAAATAATATTAAAACCCATTAACAAATAAATAATTTCTACTGGCTATTTGTTTATTTATTTTCTGTATTATAAACAATTACTATATTTCATCGTTGCTGGTCAAAACCTTGCCATAAATTGGCTCTAGAATTATACTACTGTAAAGTGGCAATCCGTGAAATGACTTAGATGATGCGCTGCAGTGCTACTACCAGTTCCAATAACATGTATAGTATAAAAATATCCATAATAAAAACATAACTATCAAGTTTTATGGTACAAGTCCAATGGGGCCAAAGTTTATAATGTTACACAAATATACCAACACCAATTTATGTATTATATATGTTGCCTGATACATTTTTCAAGTAGTATCGATTTAAAGTTAGTGATTTATAGCTAGTATCAGTGTATTATCTATGATGATTTACAAAAAAAAATGCATGAAATAATTTCAATAAATATATATACATAAATGAAGTACATACGAGTAAATGATTAGAAACCATCAAAATATACATTAGATGTATGGCCATAAAGCCTAAAAAATAAATAGTGGTGGTTAGATTTTAACCTGCTCTAATATCAAAAGGAATAATATATATGAAAGATAGAAAAAATATTAAGATGAAAATATTTCATAATATATCACTAATATAACTTTATAATTCTCAAATCCGAATTGTAGTCTGCTGCGCGATACAGAACTGCCATAATTTTGTTAGTTACTGTCTCTTTGGATCATATCATAATATGATCAACAAATATTTAATTAATGATAAGAATAAAATTTTACAGACGGAAGAATATTGTGAGATATAATATATTTATTAAAATTACAAACATACTTCTTGTCAAGATTATAAAAAAAAATTATTAACTGGCAACTGGATCGGGGATTTCCAGCTCCGATTGGCGATTAGTCTGACCTCCGAGTTTATTTCTCAATCAGGTTTAAATTTCATAAACATAATTCACAGATACCATACATTAACTTAAATAGGTACATATAAACCATTATTAGGAAAAAAAAAATAGAATGGATGTATCATTATTCACAAGTGGTTAGTACCCGAAAGTTTGCGTTAATTCAACAGATTTTACAAGTTTCGAAATCAGTTTTTGTTTTAATGTAACTGTGAACTGACTATTGGTGTAATCAATAGTAATTCAGTAAATTTCATTTAAATTAGGAATCATTTGGTAGTATAAAACTGTAGAATAGTAAATAATCCATAGAAATATATTTATTAATGTTCTTAGAAATGGCTCCGAACTTAAGTAGAAGTGCTATACTCAAAGGATGTGTTTCTTCTGATTTCTTTTGTTTGGTGTGTGAGATATATTTTACGAGCTCAGCTAAGTGTGATGAACATATATCTGGAAAAGATCATAAGGAAAAAATGCTTTCCGCCAAATATGTTGAAGAATTTAAAGAGGACTTCATAGTAAAGGTTTGATTTATTGTATTATTTTTTTATGTTCTATTTATTGGTGTTTGCATTATGTTTTAGCATCTACTTAGTCCTCAAGAGCATTCTCAATTCAAATATTGGTACCATGACATTAAATTATTGGTGATTTACATGTTTCAAATCTATTGAATGTTACTGGCAAATGGGCCAACTGATGACCAGGAGTGACTGCATGTTATGGCCTTTTAATCTGTAGTCTTCACTTCACTGACTTATTCACCCTTTAAGCCAGGCTATATTAATACTAAGTATAACTGTTTAGTGTCACAAATAATTATATACAAGTGGTACCTACCAAGAAAGACTTACCCAAAGCTCTACAATCAAGTAGATATACATTTATTTATGGCAAAATAACTTTAAGAACTGAATTAATCTAAATATATAAAGTTTGATTGATTTAATAAAGAATATATCATTTATATTTATAGATATAGTATCACTCTTTGCATATAATTTATTCCTAATTACTAGTTCAATTATATTATAACTTGGTAATAAAAAATAATCAAAAATAAGTTATATCTTTTTATAAGCTGAAAACCTATGACTGAATTGATACCTTAAATTCTCTTGTTGTTTAAAAGCTAATCAAAAATGTTAATAATTATTTTATTTATTTCTAATTACAGATAAAAAATAAATATTTCTGTGAATTGTGCAACATATTATTGCCCATATTTGCAAGAGTTAAGATGCACATATATGAACAAACTCATATTAAAAAAAAGTATGTTGGGTGGCTTAAAAGAATTGATGATTTTGTCATTGCATTTGACACTCTTATGGTGGATGATACCTCATGGCAAGGACTCGGTGATAATTCATGTGCTATTTGCAACATGGAATATGAAGATGTGGACATACATAAAAATAAACCAACCCATATGCTTAACTTAATTCAATCAGAAATACAATTTGATAATAACAAAAATATTTATAGAAAGGTAAGTGATTTTTATCCAATATGTTAAGGATTACCCAATTAAAAACCATATGAGTGGGGAGGATCCAGTTGCTAGACTGTAAAACTAAAGCAAACATTGTGGGTTCAAATCTAGACAAGCAGTATTGAATGTTTATGTGCTCAATTTTTGTTTTAAATAATTAATTTCATGCTCCTGCTGAATGAAATAGTGTCCAAAACCTACATGTATCAGATGAAAATCTTAACCTTGTGTTAATTAAACTCGTATTGGAGCAGCATTATGGACAAAGATCCAAACCATCTAAAATTTAGAGAAAATTATTTATTGCTAACATACTTTCTTACAAATAAAATATTATATAGAACTAAAATCACTATAGACTTTTTAGTAAAAATGCAATATTTTTGGTGACAATTTCTCAATTACTAATATATTTATTAGTGTCTTGTGTATTGACAATAATAATATAATAATTTTAGGTTGATGATAATTCCATCCATTGCTTGACTTGTAACCTGGTTCAAACTTTAGACACAAATCACTTTGATTCATCCCAACACAAGCAAATGTTCCAAGTTGCTTGTAATAGCTACAAAGCAATGAAACAGGACAAAAACAAATCACATGTACATTATTCAAAGCTTAAAAACAGTGATATAAAAGCATTAGATAATGATTTAGTTGAGGAAACTGTAGTTAATGAATCTGCAGTGGATAATCAGGAGTTAGAACTATTAGAAGCTAATTCTATAAATACTACTGATACAATTGAAAATTCCAAGATAAAATCTACATATGTTGATGATAACAAATCTGAATCAGAAGAGGTCTGTGATTTGGTAATGGATGACTTTAAAGCTAAGGAGAAAGTTAAACAACTAGATCATGAAACTATTCTAAACATGCCTCAAGAATGCGAACAAAATAAACAAACTAAAAATTCAACAGCTGACAATAAGGACATTGAACAACAGAAAAGGACTGTTTTGGACTCAGTCGACAAATTTCAAAAAAATGGTATCAATATAAACCTTGAAGCAGAAACAGCAGTTTGTAAAAAATGTTTAATGAGTCTTGATTATGATCATGAAGCCATAGACAAACACATTCTGGAACACCAAAAAAAATTCAAGAAAGAAGAAAAGTTGGTGCCATTTAAGTTAGTGGATGGCATTCCTGAAAAAGAAGAGACCTTGGTTTCTAGTCCAGCAGTTCCAAGATCTAAAATTCTGGAAAAACCATTAGAAGCAAATAGTTCTAAAACAAGCGATGTAGCTAAAGATTTGAATAATGGAGTATCCATTGCAACTCCATTACATAATAAACAAACTAAAAATTCAACCCCTCACAATAAGGACATTGAACAGCAGATAAGGACTGTTCTGGACTCTGTCGACAAATTTCAAAGGAACGGTATTAATATAAACTTTGAAGCCCAAACAGTGGTTTGTAAAAAATGTTCATTGAGTCTTGATTATGATCATGAAGCCATAGACAAACATATTCAGGAACACCAAAAAAAATTAAAGAAAGAAGAAAAGTTGGTGCCATTTAAGTTAGTGGATGGCATTCTTGAAAAAGAAGAAACCTTGGTTTCTAGTCCAACAGTTTCAAAACCTACGATTGTGGAAAAACCATTAGAAGCAAATAGTTCTAAATCAAGCGATGTAGCTAAAGATTTGAATAATGCAGTATCCATTGCAACTCCATTACATGATAAACAAACTAAAAATTCAACCCCTCACAATAAAGACAGTGAACAGCAGAAAAGGACTGTTTTGGACTCTGTCGACAAATTTCAAAGGAACGGTATTAAGATAAACTTTGAAGCCCAAACAGTGGTTTGTAAAAAATGTTCATTGAGTCTTGATTATGATCATGAAGCCATAGACAAACATATTCAGGAACACCAAAAAAAATTAAAGAAAGAAGAAAAGTTGGTGCCATTTAAGTTAGTGGATGGCATTCTTGAAAAAGAAGAGACCTTGGTTTCTAGTCCAACAGTTTCAAAACCTACGATTGTGGAAAAACCATTAGAAGCAAATAGTTCTAAATCAAGCGATGTAGCTAAAGATTTGAATAATGCAGTATCCATTGCAACTCCATTACATGATAAACAAACTAAAAATTCAACCCCTCACAATAAAGACAGTGAACAGCAGAAAAGGACTGTTTTGGACTCTGTCGACAAATTTCAAAGGAACGGTATTAAGATAAACTTTGAAGCCCAAACAGTGGTTTGTAAAAAATGTTCATTGAGTCTTGATTATGATCATGAAGCCATAGACAAACACATTCTGAGACACCAAAAACAATTCAAGAAAGAAAAAGAATCTGTGCCTTTTAAGTTAGTAGATGATGTTTCTGAAGAAAAAGAGACCTTGGTTTCTAGTCCAGCAGTTCTAAGCCCTGACATACCGGAAAAACCATTAGAAGCAAATAGTCCTAAATCAAGCGATGTAGCTAAAGATTTGAATAATGCAGCATCCATTGCAACTCCATTACATATTGAAACTCCTCCAAGTCCAAAAATAAAGAAAACAAAAGAAACCACACTAGAAAAGATACCAGCTAAAGATTTCATTAAAACTATAGTTGCTGCAAAGAATGTTATATTCAAAGATGTTATTATTAATAACAAGTTTTGTGTTAATCACTTCAGTTTTTGCTTTGTAACATTTCTTGTGGACCGGGTAACACTGAACTGTTTCATTTGTGATAAAAACATTCTGTGCACCGAGTTTGAGTCGCACAATGACAGTCCAAAACACGAGACAGCAATGAGGGAAGCACTTATTCTAACACAATGCGATCAAGAATTTATTAGAGAGGTAATCACTTATATTTTAAGCTTACTAAATAACTAATTTGTAATAATATTATTTTTTCCTCAAAATACCATAATATATATTGTTGTAATTTTTAGATTAGACCTGGATTTTATCACTGCGGCTACTGCAATATACTCCAAAGCTCTTGGTCCGAAATGGAAAAGCACCTGAAAACATCATTTCATATTGAATGCAAAAACGGTGCTTTTTGGCGCCTCCAACAATACCAACCACAGATATCAAAGAATACTGATATTAAGACAATAGTAAACACTCTCTATGCTAATATGATAACAGTGAAATTCCTTTGATAATATATAATTTATTTAGTTTTATCTATTTGACTCAAAGAGGATAGTTCAGTGATAGTCTGGACCATGATTCACTATTATTATTTTTATTATTAATGAAAAGATGACGTTCGTTTTGCTAAACTGTACACTTACCATATTAACACTTTCAAGGGACAAATTAGGTAAGATACTGAAATAAATGGCGTCTGTGAGCCAAATAGTGGTAATTCAAACATACTATCTCTGATTGGATGTTATACATTCATTATATTAATTCCAATCGATAATAATAAAATAAATGAAACCAATTACAAAAATAATAAAGACTTCAAGTGTTAAAAATGTTATATATGGGTAATTTCTTTATATATATTGTACTCTTAAAAAAATAATCATTTTATGCTACTATTTCTTTATAAACTAAGACTTCTTTGTAAAAAAGCCTATTCCTTGCCGGTGACTGAACCTATCTTAACTGTGATTTCATCGTTTTATTGAATATATTTTTTATCCTAAATTAAATAAATTATATATTTTATTATTCATTATAAATACAAGAATTAACAATGTGATTTTAAAAATTCATTAAATATTTTCAAACGAAATATTGGGCTTTATTTTACTCAGTATAAATATAATTGTAGTAACTTGCTTCAAATTGTAGGTGTCTATTTCTTAGACACGAGTGTGAACTCAATAAACAAAAAAATGCTTTATAACTAGTTTAATCTTAATAATGCTTGCAATCTAATTGTTCATTGTTACGTTGTCATTAATAGTAAGTGAATAAAAAAAACAAAAGAAGATCATAAAACAGTCGATTTTACACATTACATTTTTTTTTGAATATTGTAAAAAAAGATTTTCTATGTGGAATAATGTTAATTAAAATTAAATTAATTTAGAGAGAGATATAATAATATCTATATTATATATATATATATATATATATATATATATATATATATATATATATATATATATATATATATATATATATATATATATATATATATATATATATATAATATAGATCTTATTAAAAGAAAAATAGTAGGCGTGGACAGTAGGTAATTTTAAAATTCATTAATTTGTTGAAAAGATTAATTTAAAACAATTTGACACTACAAATAACGTAGTTAGAGACAGTACTTGAGATCTAAAATATTATGTTCTTTTAGCCACGTAATTACACTGGCTCACCTTGTTTTCCAACTGGAATATAACTAGTGAATATTGCAGTTTTGGATAATAAATAAATGTTTCATTAAATAAAACTACAGATGATGCTTGATCCGAAAGCTAAATGTACCGTATAACACGATTTTAATCGTTACATCTTATAACTATTTTAATTTATAAATATTTTCGCTGTATTAAATAAATTTTTGGAAAGTGTAAAGTCAAATTAAAAATTATATTTATTTTTGCGATTAAACCATTGCACCTTATATTTAGAAAAATAAATTTATAGAAAATTTTTTGTAAGTATAAATTGTAAGATAATTTTTTTATTTACTATTTTTTAAACATTATTATAAACAAAAATCCTATGAATATTGAAAAAAAAACAGTAGTTAGGTAGTGAAAGTGATTTGATCGTTGAATTTCAAACGTTCTTTCGTTTCAAATATAAACATTACAGACGGATGATTCTTACCAGGGGTCGAAAAAATCCGGTTTTTTTTAAAGAAAACGAAGCGAATTTCATTCCGTAAACACTAAAAATGTGAAAGAAATTTGTAAAATAATACAATTAAAAGTGTCAAAATACCACATGTTTTTATTTAAAAAAAAAGTAACAAAAGAATTAGTGTCTGTCTACTTGAGAAAGAAATTTTTAATAAACACCTTTAATTATTATTATAATCTTCATTTATTTGTGAGATAAGTCCACTAATTTTATTTTAATATTAATTTGTAATCAAATAGTCATAAAAATAATCATTATTAACGCTAAGAGCCTCAGGGAATACCCATTTTAGTACCTCGTAAAATAAACCTTATCTCATATCAAGCCAAGGTTATAATTTCAATAAAAAGCAAGCCGTACTGATAAGTTAAAGGGGATTTGCCCTACTTTAAATTAGGTTGCCATTTTGGGAAAAAATCATAATTATTCTGAATTGTAGTTTTTCGCTACGTGTTGCCGGGGTAAACATTAAATTTGTAGTTCAGAATACAGGAAAGAATCAATTGATTATCCGCTGAACGCTGACATATATCCGCGAAGCCTGGTTCTTAAAAATCGCGAGTTGACCAAAAAGATGACAGTTGCTCGCAAAAATAGTCGTAGGATCTCGTGGGTACTCCTTGTAGCAATAGCTAGACTTGCCTGATCTATTTACAACAGTTAGTTCAATATATTATAGTAAGTTATGGATTGTGTGCTGTAGTAGTACTTGGATTCTCTCCAATGTGAAGTGACAGTGGCGGATTTACCAATAGGCTAAGTAGACTGGAGCCTAGGGCGGCAAATTTTGCCCAATTTTTACTTATCTCACAGAAATAAACATCATTATATGTGCATAACGTACATATAACGATGTAATGAGGACGAGAGAACACAAATCATAAAGTTCAAATTTCAGAATAAATGTAATTAATACGATTGTAAACTAAACTAAAGTATTGAATTTTAGAACGCAGTTTGGGCGGCAAGAATTGAATAGCCTACTAGCGGCAAATTTGTAAATCCGCCTCTGATAAGTGATGTGCAATCTGCAGCTATGCGAGTAAGGGATGATAAGTAGGCGAATCAAAACAGTGTTGTAAATATTTGGAAACGAGATACAGTACAATGTATGATACGTTCACACATTGTAAATTGTTGTAAACCCACTGAGTAGGCCGACATATCTACGTGTAGCTCGTAAAGTGTAAACCATTCATTAAAATCAAAATAAATGCACGATTACGTCGTGTCCGATTCCAACTCTATTTAACTGTACCTACCTGATTAGATCTGTAGTCTAGTCTGAGTTTTGGTAAAAGGTTTGTTATTTGTATTAAATTATTTGACCATAAATATATACCATGTACCTACGACGAGCTAGCTTTATCATAGTTGGTCGTCAAAGGTAAAGATTACCGCTGGATTGTCATATGTGTTAATAACGAGCCATGACCGTGACTCAAAAAACTCAAAAGAACAATTGTATGACTCTCAAAGATGGCAGGAACGTCGAAACACAAGTAAAATTACTGTAAGCTTTTATGGCACAAGTTTAGTAACTCACTCTTCGAACAGGATCCTATATATATTAATTATAATAAATAAAATTAGTTATTAGTCCCTACTTAGTTCCTTTATATTCCAACTAATCTACATATATTATTGGCAAGCATTTTTTCTACTATTATGATTTTTATGCTCGAAGTAGAAGAAATATAAAGTGTATGTATCACTTAATACACGAAGGCTACTGATCTTTTGAGTTTTTATCCTTTGTATAATTAATTTAAAATACGAGAATGTAAACATTTAGGTACTGTACCAATGATGTTATAGTAAACAGATATGTCATTAACGCGCAAAAAGTGAAGACTAGAAAACGTCCTTATTGGGAAGTTTGCCAGTCGTTTTCATCATAATTATGCCAGTAATACGTTATAATACATCATAATTATGCAGTAATACGTTTTGCGTAATTAAAACATCTAGTTATCCCTTTAACTTATTGTTTTTATCAAGCTATCCTTTTTACTTGTAACGAAATGTAAAATAAACGGTCCTCCGGCGTGGCACACTTTTTTTCTGTTGTTTAGTATGGGTATAACATATCTGTTTATTACAATATCATTGTACTGTACAGTAACTCGTATTTTTTATCATAAGTTACTAAAAAGTTCCACGAGTAAAACATAGATGTCTCTACTTTGGACATTTAAATCAAGAAATCTATATTACCTTAGAACATACATCAAATCAGAAATGTTATTAAATACATATTTATAATAGTAATAAAAAAAATATATTTCAATTGTTAAATAAATTAAATTCGTTTTCATACTTATACATTAAAATAATTGTAGATTATAAAATATTGTTGAGTTCGGATGAAAACTGCTTTTTTTGCTGGTTTGAGTAATATTTTGATGTACCTTAAACATTGGTGATTATTATGTATAATAATTTTTTTTTAACTCGATAAAAACGATTCCCTTAAATGAATAAATAAATAAATTTATAGCCAGTGTAACTCAGTATAGTGTAAGGAGTCTAACGAAACTATATAAATCCAAATAAATGAGGAAAAAAAAACAAAACTTAGATTTAAGTATGCCATACGATTTGCTAATAAATTAGCTATCAAGTTAATTGCCAAGAGTATAGGATTAATATATCTCTATTTATGATACAACATTACAACACTCAACTATTTATTACGACTTCAAATAGTTTCTGAAATAATATCTTTTGAAAGAAAAGCCTTTGTATACTTTTGGGGATTAAAATTCAAATTATTATGTTTATTTCAGCTATATTCCCATTGTAGCATAGAAGTTTAAGCTAAATATAATTGTTATAAGTTTGTCAGGGAAATGGATTTAGCGTTTTTGATATGAAATAATACTTTTGTTACCATTTCTAACATGATTGTTCTGAGTTTATCACCGTTCACCGTTCAATAGCCTCTAGATAACGAACGTCACTTTCGCGCCATCGCAGCTACTACTGAAATGTTTACATACACTCATTGTTGTGTTTTTATTCGACGCGGTTGCACGCTGCTCGGTCGATTGAATATTGCGCTTCCAGCAGGGAGTTGATTATAAACAGTGTCTTATTTCAAAAGTTTTGTGTGGTTTCGTTGAATGGATTTTTAGTTGCATATAAAAATATTGCTAGTGAATTGTTATAGGTAAGTATCTTTTTACTTTTAAAGTAATATACTAATAATAATATAAGCAATGATTGAGATATACAGAGTCGATTATTATATTAATTCATACTTACTATAAAATTAGATAAGCGTGTGCATATTTGATTTTTTCAATTAAAAAACTTATATTAGGCAAAGTCACTAAAATGCGCGGAAGACATATTGTGTAGTTTTTTGTTTTTTAATTATAATAAGTCGTGGACATATCTATAAGTACTTCATTGTGGTAAAATCAGAAGCTTATAATAAACATATTGCCTAGAATTAATTCTAAAATGTATGTAGGTAATTAAAATAATAATGTAATTAAGATATAATTTATTCAAGTTAACTCTTGGTTTCTTTTAAAAGTAGATGATTTTATCACCGTTTCGAAATGAAAATTCTAGAAGTCCGACAAAATCATCAGTCATTACATATCAAATTAAAATACACAATATTGAAAAAAATAAATCGTTTATTTGGTAACGAGGTATCAGGTATAATATGTATGAAGTGTCAGCCTGTCGGGTCAAGCCCATGGTATTCACTTCACGAGTGACAAATGTGCAAACTTATTGAGGCCGTTGACTTGAAACATTTCCTTTAACGATATATATGGTCCCTCTTAAGATATTACGCGTATCTTTATTTTAGGTAAATTTGAATATCGAATGCTTTTTCTTTAGCGCTTTATTTATACGTCGCTAAATATTCTCTGCTATCAAAAGTGTGGCGTTAATCGTGTTGTGTTAGCTTCATTTTTAAACATTGTATTTTAATAACTTAATCGATTTTTGGAATTTAAAATTTGACAGGTGTCAACTTATTTTAAGTCAGACTAGTTTGTAGAATAACCGATCACAAATTATTAATATTCATTTATTCAGTGAATATGATCTTGACACAAACGCAATAAGATGACACGTCGATTTACATGCACTTGCTTTCTCGGGTTGAACTAACGCGATAATCTATAGCGACAATTAGCGTCGTATGTCGCGATAGGGAGCTATTTCTATGGGTTGTATAAATCGGCAGTAATCGGTTTTATTGAAAATGCCGATGCTACATCTAAGTTGTGTCGTGCTATAGGTAGTAGCATGTAACTTAAGGTCGTTCCATCGCAGTTTACCCTTTAGTCTGTTACACACAGCTATCTTGAAGTTCCAGACAACTGTTTAATTTAATAACTTACTAATTTTTTATTTAAGAACTTCTAGCGAAGTTTTCGTTAAGTTTCAAATAATTAATTCGTCCCAACTAGCCCCACTGTATATTGAAAATAATTCTTTGGTATATAAACTAGCCCCTATGTTTCTCTGCTGGACAAAATCTTCCCGTCGAGCGGAGATGTTTGTATGGAGCTCATTTACATTGCTTTCATACTGTTTGGATAATACACAGATGACGTGCAGTACATTACATATATAAGTACAGTTATCCTTCACCGTGGAGCACGATATCATTTATACACATTATTATTGCTTTGTCGAATCGAGATGGCCCAGTGGTTAGAACGCGTGCATCTTAACCGATGATTGCGGGTTCAAACCCAGGCAAGCACCGCTGATTCGTGTGCTTAATTTGTCTTTATAATTCATCTCGTACTCAGCGGTGAAGGAAAACATCGTGAGGAAACCTGCATGTGACAAATTTCAAAGAAATTCTGCCACATGTGTATTCCACAACCCGCATTGGAACAGCGTGGTGGAATATATTCCAAACCTTCTCCTCAAAGGGAGAGGAGGCCTTTAGCCCAGCAGTGGGAATTTATAGGTTGTTGTTGTTGTTGTATTATTCCTTAACTGGGTTTAAACCTGCGGTCGTCAGTATAGATTCATGTGCTCTTGCCACTGGACTATCTGGTTTATATTCCAAACTAATTAAGTCTGATGCGTAATTGCATAATGAATAACTTGTTTAAAATTCATTTAATTAGTCGATAGAGAAGATATATAATAATATTCTATTTGAAAAAAATTTAAGCTGTAATATTTTTATTAAAAATGTTGTCTATTTAATTATAAAAGAGCCATAAATATTTCCATCTTTAAATTTAAAATAAGAATTAAAGAAAAAAATATTAGAATTTAAAAATAACGGTATTAAAATATAGCATAATTAAATTTAGAATAACAAGGTCTTTAGAAATATCAACATTGTTATAAAATGTATTACAACGATCGCCGGCTTTAAAGAGAGATAAATAAATAAAAAAATTGGGTACGTTACTTTTAAATTAAAGAAAAAAATTGTCTATGGTCTTATGACTATGAATTACTATAGATTATGTTTTTATTTGCATTGATTCTAAGCTGTCAATCTCTAATAGAGGTTGATAGTTCGTTCGAGCTTGGTTATTCTTTAGAAAAATACTTATTTTGAAATTGAAACATCATATCAAAGTCATGTAGTCTATCCCAAACCAAGAAGAGGTAAAGATGAAAAACCGTAGATTTACATAATATAATTCGAATAGTTTTTGATTAATCTTAATTTATAATTTAACGCTATTCCCATTTATTATTTATACCCTTTAAATTTACCTCCCAAGTTCTGAAAGAAGTAAATATTGATATATAATAAACTTTATCGACATTTTTGCACAAATCCATAGTGAATATCATAGATTATACACGATTATTCATGATCTATAATATCATTTCAATTCGACGTATAAGTTGTTTATTTCCTTCAGTCTTCTTTATAGTATAATAAATTTTATGTAGATCTGTGTTTCTCAATGTTTCAGGATACAGTCATTTTATAATCCCTATAATGTTCTTTTTTTAAATGTGTATCTTTATGAAATAATTGAATAGTCTTTAAAAAATATAGTTGGGATTGTGGCTCTAGGTATGGTTGTGACCACTCAGACCTCCCTCTGAGTGCGCTAATAACTACTATCTCTTCATGGATTGTCATTGTGATAATTATATTTGAATGTTTACACGGTTAAAATACACATATTATTGTACAGTAACAGCCAATACTGATACTTATTCTATAGAAGAATTTGTTTATTTACGACATAGATTAGAAACTTCTAAAATTATCATTGTTTCTTTACTATATTGTCCATGTTTTACATACAAAAATCTTCTTCTCGAATTACTCTATCCATTAAAAAAACCGCATCAAAATCCGTTGCATAATTTTAAAGATCTAATCATACATAGGGATAGACAGTTGTAAGCGACTTTGTTTTATACTATATAATGTATAATAATCAATTACTGAAAGCATTTTTTTTTAAAGAATGTTTATTACCCAAAAGACTTGCGTCAGTGCCTTTTTGGGTTAAATTTTTTTTTTATTTACTTGGATTTCAAGGCCCCGTTATATTTGTATTCTAAATAAGTTTTAATAACTGTACTACATTACTATTTATTCATTATCTTAATAACTGACATTCATTTGCGTCTTAGTGCTACTTACATGGATTTCGCGCCAACTATGGTTGGATAGTTCGATCGTTGCATTGAATTTATAATTATAAATTGTCTATGAATAACTGTCTAGATTAATATAATACTACGTATGATAGCAAAACTTAAAAAATATTAACTTGATGTGTTTTAAAATAGTAACATGCGTCATAAAAACTTACTCTACAACGGTTGTTTACAATTAATATTCAAATCATAGAAAAAGTTGTTTTTTTTTGTATGACGTCCATATATTATGAATAAAGATGTGTAGCGAGACGTCATATCAATTTTAAAATTGGAATGTCCAAAAAAGAAAACAATTGTACAACACTGCCTGAAAAAAAAATTAAAACACTAAATTGAAATAAGGACTAAATTGAAACAAAAGTAATAGTTAAAATATGTATATTAATTAATGAAAAGGTTTGATTTAATATAAATAATATATTACATAAAAGACATTATATTAATTTGTAAAGTATTTTTAGCTATTTAGTATAGTATATTTAGTTTTTTAGCCTGGGTAAGTACTTACACACAAATAACACATATTATTCCGCTAAAAAAGAAAACAGTGTAAGGGTGATTGATCCAGTAACTACAGGCAAAACATAAAACTTACTTCCCGAGGTGGCGCGTGACATAGGGGATGGTTAAAATTTCTTACGGCATCTATGAGGTGACAACACACCACGGCTGTTCCATAATCTTTTCTCTTATTAATCCAATGTAGGTAACCTGCCTGACGATATTTTCCTGTCCGATATGTCATGATGAATAATAAACACAAATTAAGGTAATGAAAATTTACTGGGGCTTGCCTGGTTTCGAATCCGTAATCATCGGTTGAGATGCACGCGTTCTAACCACTGGACCATCTCGGCTTAACTCACCATCAGGTGGCACACATGTCGGTAACTAACTATTAAGGTCGCATCTCCTTGAGGATAAGGCTGTACATCGCCACTCCATTAAGATTGGATATACAAGAGATACATTATCTGCTGGGACATGCTGACATCCTGAATTGCTACGACATTATATCATAATACTAGTGACCCGCCCCGGCTTCACACGGGTGCAATACTGATACTAAATATACTACAGAACTTTTATTTACGACATCACATTAGAAACTTCTAAAATGATCAGTGTTTCTATCTATTTAGTCTATGCATTACACTCATATCTATTGAAAAAACCGCACCAAAATTCGTTGCGTAATTTTAAAGATTTAAGCATACATAGGGACAGATAGCGGTAAGCGACTATATTTTATACTACGTATATGTAAACGAAAAATTTGAGTGCATTTTTGCGAGTTTTTAACTACAATTTAACTAAAGATTCACAAATTCTAAGCACTTGTTTATCTTGGTTCTTATAATGGATAATTGTATTATTTATTTTAATATGTAATGTAATTTAAATAAAAAGGTTTTTAAAAGGTTTAAAACATTAAAAAAACGATTTGTCTAGATAAATACCGGACACCTGGCAACACTCGTGTACACATAAAAGAATTCACATATCTTATACGAATGGCCTCGTAACATGAACCTTGAACAATACAACACATACAGGTAATAATTGTATGACAAAATTGATTTATACAATACCCCATACATAACATCGTTTATAAACTTTAAATCTATATAAATAAAATGGAGGTCAAAGTAAAAACTTTGCGATGTTTATTTGTAAAAGATTGTATTAAAAGTGATGAACTAGTTTTATGTAGTTCATTTAGGATTTTATAGATAGTCAACTATGATTATAATTCTTTATCTGTGTTCAGTAGTGCGGAAAGACATCGTCAGAAAACCTGCATGTGTCACATGATAGTTTGACCTTAACCCGCACTGGAGTAGCCTGGTGATAAGCCCCGAATCTTCTCAAAAATTGATTCCTTAGCCCAGATGTGGGGCATTTACAATATTTTGCCTCTACCGGATCTCTAAAACAAGTTGGTACGTTCCACCGCTGCTTAAAAGGAGGCCAGAGCATCAACCCATAAACTTTCGCATTTAAAATTTCATTTGGGAACACGAGCTTGTTTATTGTTTCTTTATTGGGGTTAACTTTCAAGGTATTTCAATCGCTAAGTTGAGGCTAAACGTCTACAATAAGTTTAAAAGGAACTCTAAATATATTCGAGGTTTGAATGATGCCATGTTGCTTGTGACAATATTGATTATTACGATTGTCTATTGGCTAACTTATAAGGATGTAGATCTCGAGGTCTTGGTCAAAAAATTTGGATCAATAATTTTTAATTAAAAATGACAGCTATTTTGACGTTTCAATAAAAAGAAGCGTCATTTTACACTTTAATTCTGTTTTTTTTTTTATAATCTATGCTAGAAATGTCACCACCTAATTTTACTTTATGGTGTAGCTATTATAGCCAAATAAAGAACTCATTGTTTTAGAGATAAGATTTTGACCTTGTGTCTGGTGGATTTTTTTGATGATGGCGGCCCGGTGGCAAGTGTCCACTACCAATATTGGTACTATAAGAAATATGAACCAATAACATCGCCAATGCGCCAAACATTGGAACAAAGATATTGTTTAGTTAGTTGTATCCAGATGGGTTTGCACTAAGCACAACTTCCAAGTTGAAATAAACATTTCTTTAATATTTTCCGAAACAGTTTCATTATGATTGTTTTAGTTTTATTTCTTAATAAATAAATCTTATTACTCAATAAATTGGAAAAACGCAACCTTCGTTTAACACCCACGTCTTCAATTCAATTGTTCATCCCGTATCCAAGCATATATTTGATCGTATTTCAATTGTTAATTGGCACTAATTAACCATTTATATAATTGCCAATTAAAATCATAGCATGACGATTTAACTGTCACGAATTTTCAATGTAACCTAATAGTTACTATTTACCTATTAAACCTTACCTCTTTGCACGTTTTGTAAGACATTCTCCACTTTTTTGTTTCTTAAGATTACATATATGTAACCCGCCAGTAGAATTCGAACATTCAGACGATTTTCTTGTAGTAATCTGTGTATTTTACTTTTCTTTAAAGTAATAAATAGGGGTTTGTGTCTTCTGTGTCCCCGTTTATTTGTTATTGTTTGGATTAAGTTGTTGATATTCTTGGGTAGTTTTTTGGGTTCCGTAAACAAAGGGTAAAACCCTATTACGAAAACTCCGCAGTCCGTTCGTCTGTCACCAGGCTGTATCTCATGAACTGTGATAATTAGACATTTCAAATCATCACAGATGATGTATTTCTCTTGCCGCTATGATAAGAAACAGACAGGGTTTTTATGGCGATTGGTGGTATAAAAAGTTATTAAATATATTGTGTATTAATTTTGTTATTTGTTAGGAATATATTGTATTATTAAAAAGTACTAAAATTTTCTATGTCTAAACTTCATTGTCTCTGATTAGATTTGACAGTACACCGTAAGGCTGTGATAATTTAGTCCAATGTAAATAATTGTGTAAACAGTAAACAAACCAAAGATCTAAATAATCAAATTAATCTTCATAAACATATGTTTCGTAATCAATAGAACCAGCGGCTCGACCTCTCTGTGTAAGCGTGTCCATATGAGGCGAAGGTCATGTTGATTTGGTTAGGTTGCTGATTTGATTCTTATTAGGTACTATTGTAGTACAATCTTAAATCAATATTTTGTTATTATGTATTTTCGTATACGTCTCAACCCAAATAAGAAAATACAAGGAAATTTTTAATTCTGTTAATGATATTACATTGAAAGTTTTCAAGATTCAAATTTAGATAATTATGTTTTATTTAAATTATAATTATGATTGAATTTCGTATTTTTTCATTGTTTGAAATTACATTTTTCTGAAATCCATAACATATATAACAAAATCGGATTATGCTTTATTCGAGCAGTCTTTTAAAAGCACTTTTGAATCCTCATTTTATAGAAATTCATTAAGTAAAGCTACCATCAGTTTTCAATGTAGGTTCTACTGTGAAGAACTTTCAATAAACTACACTTTAACTTTCAATAATTACTCTTTTCCAATGTTTAATATACAATGTTATGTTAGTTAAATACAATTATATATAAAATATGTCTGAAAAACAACGAGTATTAGTTCCACGCTTTTTTATCATAGATATTCAAGCTTGACCAACGACCAATCGCATCAATTCGATTTCAAATGTTGTTTATGTGGATTTTATCCTCTTGTGGTTGGAATAGACTGGTTATATGTTCTAAATAAGTATTAGAACATATAAAGCTCGCTCGAAAAGACCATCATCGTCATTGTCATCATCATCACCATCATCGTCGTCATCATTATTATCATCATCATCATCATCATCATCATCATTATCATCATTACCATCATCAGCAGCAGCAGAAGCAGCCCATGTCTGTCCACTGTACACATAGGTCTCTCCAAGTGCACGCCACTATGGTCTTTCTTCGACTACTCGCATCCAGCTCCTGCCAGCTGTCTTGCGTAAATCGTCACTCCACCATGCCTGAGGACATTTCCACTTACAGCTAGCATTAGTAAAGCAAGTTGTAACCTTAAAAACAAGCAAATCCGCGTGTAAATATTAGTGACATACATACATAAGATCGTTTAACTGAACAGTACGATTATAGTACAAAATGTAACACTGACAAGATTGCCTTGGAATAAGGTCGCATTGTAAGGACTTGTTTACAACAGCGAAGAAATTTATATAGAATGCTACTTAATTCTATCTGTGCCATATATGAAACTATTAACGATCCCATGATCACGTGACGCTAGATTTCCAGAAACATCTTTGCTGACATAGATTTCATTACGTCATCAGTAATGAAAACTTATTTTATACACACATACACAGACACCAACACACACACACTCTTCCGTTTTGTAATTTGCAAACATTTTACAAAATACGTTCTACGTTCCAAATTTGAAATTACTGTATACAATTTTGTCTATGCGTCGATAGTCAGGACAAAGTCTAATTATAGATTGATATGCTAAGAATATACGCAGCTTACCAATAGTTCATACAAATTAAAAATGTTTTATTATTCATATTTATTCATCGCAACAAGGTCAGATAACAATCATCGTGTATTAATGTAGGAAAGATCGTATTAGACGGCCACCTTAGGGCTATTCTGTAAGACAAATCGAAACTCACACTCACATGTGAAACATTTGGGGAACACATCTGTGAAGGCTATTCTATAAGACCACTCAATACTCACACATACATGTGAGATAATCAGGGATCACATTCTTAAAATATTACAAGGTGTCAATAACTAATCTCTACATTTTATAAAATAAAGTCTGTCTGTCTGTTCGTTCTTGATAACCTCCAAAACTACTGAACGTATTTTCATGCGGTTTTCACTAATAGACAGACGGATTTATGAGGAAGGTTTAGATATAATATGTATATAGGTTTATGTGTAAATAAGTTGAAATAGATCGACAGTTCTTAAACATGTCGGAAAAATCCAATCCCTGAGATATAATAAAAATAAAAGGTAAAAATATTTAAAAAAAAAACTTATGTCCATCCGTGCTAAGCCGGGATGAGCCGCTCGTAATTACTATAGCATATAAAGGTGCATCAAATTAGTATATCAAGAGTCGCTTTTGAAAATTTTACAAATGAGACACACCATGAGTTCTTACAGAATATAAGTACTGTTCCGTAATTATGACGTCAAGTCTTTCCTGAGATTTGTAATGAGAACGCATTTTTTTAACAATGGAACACAAAATGGAAATAAAACATACAATAATTCTATCAGAAGTTCCCATATTTATCGTCATTGAGTATCCCTTTTGAATGAACGAATG
The DNA here is from genome assembly GCF_905220365.1 of Vanessa cardui. NCBI lineage: Eukaryota > Metazoa > Arthropoda > Insecta > Lepidoptera > Nymphalidae > Vanessa > Vanessa cardui. The sequence continues at coordinate 7,877,529 of NC_061145.1, forward strand.
ATGTTTCGGTCAAGGCGGCTATTCTCAAGGTAGATAAGCCATCTGCGCTTTACATATTAGTGCACAAGTGCGTGTGCAAATACAATTTCACTCTCATCATTCGATTGAACGGTAAATTCGTTACGGCTGGGAAGATTTCAGGCGCAGTATCAGTCATCGCTTGGTTGCCACGAGATTAAGCGCTACCAACTTCTAGACTAAAAACTACAGAATTATTTGACGGAATAATTCAATAACTTTTTATTTGAACTATCTACTATTAACTATTCAGGCAGGATATATATGAATTCTATTTTATTAAAAAAATAAATTCTGTTATCAAAATGGCGGAAAAGACGAAGATCTCAACATTTCTTCTCGGTAGAATCTACGTTTAATTTTAATACTGTAGTATGTCGATATAAATGTACTTCCTAAGCTCAATTGAATTAAAAAAAATTGAATTTAACGAGAGTCACTGGTCCCACAATTGATTATCGAAAACGAATTGTTAAAGTGACCTCAGTTCATAATTGTTAACATCGTTTAGGCTGAATTAATCATTCAACTAGCAAACTATTGATTAGAACTAAAAAAAAAAAAAACATTTTGACAACTAATTATGGCAACTATTTCGCTTAATAATTGTCAAATTCCAATGTCAAAAGATATTTCATAGTTCACGGAGACATACGTCATTTGACGTCATTAATCTTAGCACTTATTCTAAACCTATTATATATATATATATATATATATATATATATATACATATTTATATATATATATATATACATACATATTTATATATATATATATATACATACATATTTAACACGAGCTATGTTAGTTTAATTATTTATATTTAATTGTTACAGGTGAAATAAATTGTTGTAATTATTTTTTAATAACCCGCTGGCAATACTAACAAACTCAATCACTAGTGACATGTGACTGTTTTAAATGTAGTACTTATTAGGTTTGCTTCTGGATTTTTTTTACATACAACAAGTGACCCGGCTCGGCAATAATGATACTATGTATATATAATACAGAATTTGTTTATGTAGAAATTCACATTAGAAACTTCTAAAATTATCAGTGCTTCTTTACTATGTTGTCCGTGTATTAAATACAAAAACCTTCCTCTCGAATCACTCTAGCTACTAAATAAAGCCGCATCAAAATCCTTTGCGTAGTTTTAAAGTGACAGAGAAAGCGACTTTGTTTTATACTATGTAGTGATGTACTTATTTAGTTATACTATTGGAAAAGAATAATTATTTTTTCTTTGCCATTTCCTTCTATTTACAATCTGTGCTGATAGCTTTAACATTCAATATATAATTAATCATACGAATAATAATTTATTACTAATTACGAAGATTCAAATCATTATGGATATGACATTTTGGATCTGGGTATGGATTCGGATAATATTTAATTGGTTTTAGACACATTTACGGATGCGAAATACGGTTTATCCGATTGTTTCGGACATCTTCGGTTATTGATTATTAATTGTAACCAAAAATATAATTACAGAAAGAAGATCTGATAACTTTAAAATACAATTAAGCTACTCTCTTTATAATGAATATTATGCAAAACCAAAATAATAAAAAAAAAAATTGTTACTTGTGGACTTCCAGGCAGGATAAATTACATACATATGTAATTGTAATTAACAAACATGACTGTATTTTTAAATGGTGAAAAAGAGTAACTACTGAGTTACTTGTCGGTTCTTCTTGGTAGAATCTACTTTCCGAACCGGTGGTAGCTTCACTTGATATAGTTGTTAAATGACTATTCATAAGTGCTTGTAAAAGCCTACTTGAATAAAGCATATTTTGATTTTGATTTTGGCAGTTTCGTTTAAGGTGAAGAGTTCTAATAGTTACGAAGCTACACATCAATCAGAGTTCCAACCCAAAAACATCTAACTCAATCTAAATATTTTCATTGACATCACGGAAATTATTTCTAGTTGTATAATTATAAATCGCTTAATAATTTACTTGAGCAGTTATTAAATACACAGGAATGTATGTTTACAATTAAAAAACGAAGTATAAATATCGATTACATAAACATTAAAAACACTTTATAGATAACGTCAAAACAGGTCTTACGAAATGTACATGTTTCAATGCCAGGGGGGGGGTAATGGTAAATAAATAAATAAACAGTTTCGACCTTGAATTGACAGGTGTCATGTTCAAGGTCACGTTTGTTTTAGTGTCATTGGTCGCGATGTATTTTTTTTTTATTCAGATTGATTCGGATTCGTGAAATATGGCGATTTCAATATCAGCGAAATTGTTATCAGAACTTTTTAAGTCAAATTAAATCGATTTAAGTACCCATTTATAATGGGGGAGGGGAGCTGTAATGTATTATCAATAAAAATATATTATTCAAGAACCGATTGCAGTAAATATTTAATTTTAATGTTTATATAAGGCTTTATCTTCATGCCTTGTTTACAATTTTTCCATTCAACATAATTGATTCCATAAAATATATTAAGGTTAGTTAATCATCCAAAAAAAGGTAAATTAGTTTACTAATTATTTTAACAACTACAATTTAAAAATTTTGAAATTTTACATTTATCCTAAAAAGGTGGTACCTAAAATGGTTTCAGTTATTCCAGAGATCTTGCTACATATAAAAAATATGTGAAGATAAATGCAATGATTATGATTAAAATCGTATCGTCTAATTCAATTCATATATCATCATAGGTCTTATCTTCTAAGGTTGGTGGTACATTGCCAACAAAATGATTGACGTATATCATCAAGCGCTCGTGCATTTGCACGGTACTAACCACTTAACATTAAGCTTTACCTACCCTAGTCCCTACCCTACATCCCTCTAACTATTCTATACACATATTAGTTGTCGTCCAGCTTTGCTTGTGTTTTAGTGAGTTTATTGTCACTTGTTAGGCAAAAAAGTAGCCTATGTTAACCTTGGAGTTCAAGTTTGCTTCATAGCAAATTTCATCAAATTCGGTTCACAAAACACACACACACACAACGACAGACAGACAGGCAGAGATACTTTCACATTTATAATAATATAGATATAGATTTTAGAAATATTAAATAATAGGCTATTTGACTGGTTTTTAAAATCCATATTTTATATTATTTAGTAAAAGTTTAGGAACCCAGTAAAAGTTGTGTTTTTTATTTCTAGTACATATTTGCCGAAAAATATCATATTAAAAATTCCATATTTAAATAGCGCGCAAAAACGCTACTTGGACAATATGGCGCTGCAATGAGGTCGGTGACGTCACTTTCCTATATTTTAATCTGTGGTTCATACAGTAGAAAAGCAAAGTTTATAAGAAAGTGACTTTTTTGTGTCACGTGACAAACGTTTGAAAAAATGCATTTTTATTTATGGATTTCTGAAATTTCTGAAGTCAAATAGCCTATTAAAATTAAGACATAATATGTAGTAATAATTAAATATATGTGACAATAGTTGGGATGAAAACGAAGGTATGCAATGTAGGTTGCCGGATGTTGCTGCCATTGCAGACGGGAAACTCTTAGCACCGTCTGGATCCGGTCTGAAGTTTAAGCGGAGCTCATACTCGTTCACGGATTCCTGGCGATTATGTGCAACAAAAAAAAAACTAACATTGGATTAAAAAAAAAACTCTAAACTGCCAGTATTTAAATAATAATCGTTTACCAAGTAACTTTCCGCTGTATCGCTACGAATCGTTGAGTGATTTATGGACTGGACTAACTTGTTTCGATACAATTATTTATAAAAAAAACATATATTTTTTTTTAAGATCGAAAATTATAATAATAAAAGATATGAATTTTATAAACAATTTGATTTCCGTAAACTGATCTTAAACTGGTATTAATTTCTAATTCCATTTAGGTATATTGTTTTCAGAAAATTACCAAAAATAAATTGAAAAGACGTAGAGCACTGGTTGATCGATAATAAAATTTAAGAAAATTGAACTTGGCTTTTATCAACTTCTCCCTGATTATATTTCACGGTGGTAGTGGTACTGGATTACCATCCACTCATTACATGCTTTAACACCAAACAGAGTGCCTTAGCTTGCGTTGTAGGGTGTTGGTTGTCACGAGTGAGGAAAAACAAATAGCCAATGTCTTTTCTTAGAGGTCATGTTTTCTTCATACCAAATTTCATCAAATTCATTTCAGTGGTTTGGTCGTGAAAGAGCGATAGATGGACAGACAGTATAGATTTTTGTGTTGCGGGTTCAAGAGCAATTGAGCCACTATTAATTGCAACTATTTAAATTGCCTGTCTCTGGATTGTGGTGACCACTCCAAAAAGGTCCATTTGCCTGACAACCAACCTATTTGGAATTAAAAAAAAAAACAATTAGACGTTTAGTCGAATAATGATCTCAATAGAAATATTTACAATGAGTGTGTTTGTGTTAGTGACCAGTTCGCCCTGACTACAAAGGTTAGATGGCTATCGTTCTGGGTTAAAAAATGAGAATTTTAAAATCTAGGTTAAGTTTACGTAAGTACGTATTGATCGTAATTAACAGTTACATGTAAAAAAAAGAAAAGAATATTCTATACTATCTACTTAAAAGTCGATTTACGATTATATAACGTATTTATAGTCATTGGTATATTTGGAGCCGGTGTCAGTGGGTTGAAAGGTATAGTGATATACTTGCTTGTGTTTTTTTAAATATCAAGGTATGATAGTAAGCAAACGTCACCAGTTACTTCTTCGTCTTCTTCTTATGGCAGGCATAAAGTCATTTAATCATTTATTGTGTTATTGTGGTTTGCCTTTCAACTAAGCTTGCTTCATTTTGCATTTGCTTTGGTATTTAGCGTCATTCTGAGTCCAATGACTCTTATACATACGGTTTGAAGCAGGTGACGTTAAGATCTGAAAGCAAACACGTTCTTTGTGCTTGCAATTACACTGGCTCACTCTTCAAACTAAAAAATATCTCTATTAAGTAATGCTATTTGTATAATAGCGTGTTATTTATTTATTATTAGTTGTGTCCGCGTGCGCGTTTGAATTAAACTGAAAGTTTATACATAATTCTGAAAATAAAATTAGCCTAAGTTACTCCTTATTAAAACAGTGAATGTTGCGTCGAAATCGGTCCAGTCGTTTCAGAAGTTATATGTTATGACAATAGTGTAAACCCGGTAAATGCGAAGCCCATCTTAGCTATTTATATCGTAATATTCTACACTAAAACCTCCTCCGAAACTCAATGCATGTTTTGCTATTTAACATAAATATATAACATACAACATGGAGGAAGTGTCGTTGCTCCTAAGACTTCAAGAAATCCCTACTACCGGTAAAATTTTCTTTAATCATGATGTATCATTGCTTATCAAAGGCTGTCTCTCCCATTGATAAGATTTAAAGTTTATTGCACCACGCTGCTTAAAAGCGGATACATTTAACTATTTTCTTTTTTTTTTTTTTTAATATCGACTTAAGCCAATGCTTAATGGCAATACAATTATTGCCAGTATTTGATTTTAGTAAAAAAAATATCAATACATTTTATTACAATGACGCAAAAATTAAATGTCATCGTCGAAATATATTTATTATCAAGGCCTTTCGAGTCTTTATTGATTTTAAGATAAAAACGCTTGTAATTGAAACTGACAGTCGGTATTAGTTTTTTATACATTGAAAAGTAAAATATTTAACTATATGTACACATTTTAATTAAAAAAAAAATCGATTTTATTAATAACATACCCTGTTATTGTATCAATAACTTCATACAAAATACACCTTTTGTATACGAGATGTTTTTCTGAGGATAAGAAAAAAATCGATCATGTCGTTTTTGAAATAAGAACAACCTCCTTACAATAATTCATTACTAAACAAAACACAATACTATCTTTTTTATTTCGATTAAAATAAAAAAGGACACTTTCCTTGGACAATTGTTACCTATACCTAGTACTTTTCTTCTAGCAATTTTTTAAGAACGTAAATTTAATTAAATTCCGTATTATTCTTTAAGATTTCGCCCCCGAGCCATGTACAGTGTACTGGAATAAAAACTAATAAAAAATAACCTCTGTTACTGCAGGGGACCATAAAAAACCTCTAGGAAAAAATAACATCGATCGTTTGCTCCATTGCGGCGTGAAAAAGGATACGCAGACTTACTTATAACATCGTGTACTAGCGATCCGACCCGGCTTTGCACGGTTACTATAACTGATACCAAAATATACTACAGAATATGTTTATTTACGACATCACATTAGAAACTTCTATAATTAACAATGTTTCGTTAATATAATGTCCATGTATTATATACATAAACCTTCCTCTCGAATCACTCCATCTATTAAAAAAGACCGTATCAAAATCCGTTGCGTAGTTTTAAAGATATAAGCATAGGGATGTAGGGACAGAGAAAGCGACTTTATTTTATACTATGTAGTGATATAAGCAACAAAGATATTTTTGTTTACGTCTAACGAAGCATGCTCCATATTTATCACTGCCTATTATAAAACAAAGTCCCCCGACCGCGTCTGTTTGTCTGTATGTTAACGATAATCTCTAAAACTATTGAACGGATTCTCGTGCGGTTTTTACTTATAATTAATCAATTAATTATTTCTAGAATTAGTTTTACTCTTTCTCTAATTGCACTAGGCTGGATTGGATTCACTCGGGATCATAGAGTGGAATGTTTCATAAGTTGATTTTTTTTTATGGAATAGGATGACGGACGAGCATTTGAGCCACCTGATGGTAAGTGGTCACCATCAACCATAGACAATGACGTTGTAAGAAATATTAATTATTCCTAACATCGTCAATGCGCCACCAACCTTGGGAACTAAGATGTTATGTCCCTTGTGCCTGTAGTTAAACTGGCTCAGTCACCCTTCAAACCGGAACACAGCAATACTGCGTACTGTTGTTTAGCGGTAGAATATCTGATGAGTGGGTGGTACCTACCCAGGCGGGCTTGCACAAAGCCCTACCATCAATTAAGTTTAAGACGTCGCAGAACTGCCGAAGTGAATGTATATATTCATCTAATTACAAATTATGTATTTGTCTGTCAAATATTTAAAATAAACCTTATAAAACAAATTACAGTCCGTCTTATGGCCCGTTGTCAATAGGGTTTCATATAATCGGAATTTGCGATTGCACAGGGTCTTGCTGATAACATTCTTGCCACCATTCCACGAAGTTACGTTTTGCAAGGTAATTTATGTTGATTTTTATAACTGTCCTTTCAATATAAGTGATTGATACATTAATAAAATATTTATCGTTATTAATTTATATATTTTATCCATTTTATTTGTCTTTTCCGGCGAGAGCATGTTTTTTTTTTTTTTTATTTACATAATCCTGGCAAACGATCTTATGTGTGGTAACACACAACACGCAAATCGATTCTAAATAATCTGATCCAGAAACCCTACAAGTCCATAAACACAGGAAAAGGGTAACAAGTATATGCTTTTACGGTTTTGTTTATTGTTTACATTTATACATACATACATCATACATTAAACGTTGATGAATCTTTTAAAATATCAAAGTTAAATACAAACAGAATCGAGCGTATTTTTACTCGATAAGAAATCGGGGTTTAATAATAAATTTAAATCGATTCTTTGCTAAACACTTTTTAATTTAAAAAAGAAACACCTAATCTGATCATAGGTAAAAAGAAAAGTAAGGTGTTTTTTTTCACATAAACCTTAAATTAATTATTTAAAAAAACGTGATTCTACTGCTTCCAGTTGAGTATTTGAATTTAATACAGAAGCTTCCCAAAACGAATAAGTAGTTACGATTTTAGATTATTGTATGTATTATAGTTGTCAACCTTCGTTCGGTTCGCGGTCACCATCAGCTGACGCGCATATTGGCCATGCCCAGTATCTATACTCTATTCCAACCATAACAGAAAAAAATAAAAAAAACATTTGACAGCAAATTGACGCATTCTAATTGGTCGAGGGCTTGATTAATCTATGATATTCATTATGGCTTAATTAAAATGGCGTTTTTAACGAAACTGTTTGGAATTTTAAAAGTAAAATTAAAGTGGAAATAAGTGGTTAGGTGCCATAGTATTGTATTATAATTATAAATAAAGACTTATTAATCATAAACATGACATACGTATATCTAAGATTTATTTATCTTTACTCCTACTTTAAATGGAATAGGCTATACATAAATAAAATATAATACCTTAAATGAAATTATGAAGTTTGGATGCTGAGTTCGATAGGGCTAAATGAAAGCAGATTAAAAAGTGAAGGTCACTGGTTATTATCATCATCCTGTAAAGAAATGTATTTACTGTGATAGTATCCATAAATAAAAAAAAATAAAACTGTAATATCCTAAAAAACTATGATTATAAACAAACTTATTCCAAATCCAAATTAATATTTTTAAATTGAATCTAATTAAAATACTATTATTACTAAATACGTGTAGACATGACTTTATTAATGTGACTAGATCTTACGTCGTTAAGCCTTAGGCAATGATCAGGAAAAAGTGTTGGCGCGAAATCAGAATCTATGGTTAATACTAGACGTGTATTTTTCTCACGTGCGCTATTGGATTAGTTTTGCGGAAACCATACAACAAGGAACTCTTTCTTCTTCCGCTAATATAATGTATCCGCATAAAAATCAGTCCGTGTACAAAATAATTAAATAAGTGTGTAATGTCACTCAGAAGACTAAAGATAAAGGATAATGATGTATATTTTCAATAAAATATCTAAATATACCATTACGTATATGCATACTAAACTCCTATCAGACAGAAGGATTTTGGAGTGTTGATTGGATGTATGTCGTAATTTATATATGTTTTATTGCTGGGTTGACGTTGAGGATAATGAAAGTCACTAACTGACGTTGAAATTATACGGACTGTGACGCACTTGATAGACACTCTGTATTACATATGCAATGCTTCGACTTTTATACATGATACATGCGAAAGAATATGAGATACACTGATGTGAAATTTTATTTTTGTATTTTAGTCATAGAATATGTAACATTACTAACTGTTTACTTTAATACCTATGTGCATATACGGCACAGTTTCATTGCCGTTTTTAACTAACACAAAAAATATATAATAAACTCTACCTTTTTATTATATAGAGAGGAGGATGAGGAAAAAGGCAACGTGATGGTAAGTGGTCACCACCGCTTATAGACATTGACAATGTAAGAAATATCAATCATGACATTGCCTAAGCGCCATCAACCTTGGGGGTATATGATGTCCCTTGTGCATGTCATTATGCTCCCTCACCCTTCTCAACGAAACGAAAGAATATTAAGATTTTCTGTTTAGGTGGACAAACGAAATTAATAGGTTGAGGTGGACATATTAACTAAAAAAAGAAGTTATGATATAAGAGCCTCTTTTTTAATTCGTATAAATTTTTATGTAACGTAGCTAGCTCGCTAACTTAAACTACCTTAACTAAAATCATTTTCTAACCAATTTTTTTAGACAAGCCTCCTGAGTTTCGACCTTCGCCTAAAAACTTAAGCATTCATTGTCAAAGATATTGCGTCTCAAAAACCCGTAACTAGAGACTTGATATTCCTACTTAGTGTCCAACTCTAACTTATAATTGTTCTTGAAGTTGATTAAAATGTCAATAGTATACTATTACAAATATTTAGAATACAATACATTGTACAGACAATAATTTACATTCCTAATAAATATGTTAACAGCTAAACATAGTGATTCTAGTTTATTACGAAGAAGTTTTCCTTGTCTAGTTTCGTCCTTCGTTTAAACTCTTAATTTATTCAGATTTCGTTAATAAAACCCCAAGATAACCTTCTGGGAATTGAATATTATTTACATTGAAGGACTTTATAAAATTTTCTTTATTTTTAGCGTCAATAATAAAACGGTTTGTTAAAAGTTACAGGTTCGATTATCAAAGGCTTATCGTCCCCACTGCTTAGCTTCGAAATGGTAATTACGAATATTGGTAATCCCTTAAAATGGAGCATAGCTACAATTTTTCTTTTTTTTTTTGTCAAAGATAATCTGGCTAATCGCTAACTTCCTTACTGAATGTTATATATAAAAATACTTTGGATGTGTATTTATTATACATTTGAACTAAAACGGTATAACTGTTTGTATCTAGACAGTAAATGCCTATTAAGAAATTAAAAAGTAAATGCGATCCTGATGTTCATCGCTTGTAGTCACTGACTGGAAATTATGATCATAATTTTGAATTTAGAAACTTGATCAACGTTGCACTCACAGGTAATTTCTTAAAACTAGCTTGAGTATATATTATATTTATAACCTTATTTGTAATTTTTGTTTTGAATCATTCAACACAAATAATATGTCAATAATTTAGAATCCTCTAGAAACATAACAAACTCAAACTTGTTTTTGTTTTTATAAATAATTGAAACGATTATCTGAGACATGGCTGATTTCCGCGTTACGTAAGATGGTTCGGTTTCAAACGAAACGAATTAAGTATCATTATGTATTATTGTCTTCACCGGAGACAGGACTTGTTATTTTTTTGCCCGGAAAATTGGAGTTTCGTTTCAATGGGGAAAAGCATTCAACGTTTTCGTAATTTGTGCTGTAATTTTTCTTTTTCAGTGCTATAAAATCATTCAATTCCTCGACGCAAGAAATTCTTTGAAAAAAATCAAATCGATAATTTAAGTTTGTAAAATAAATCCGCTCGGCTTCAAACAAGTGAATTTTACGATTATTAACTCAGGAATAAAGTAGCTAGTGATTTTTCATAATTGTATCATTAATTGTAGACGTTACCTGATACAGAAATAAACAAATTTGGTTTTATAATATCAAGAAAAACGGTTCGACTATCTTTTCAACCGACTTCAAAAAGGAGGAGGTTATCAATTCGTTCGACACTGGCTCCAAATATAACAATAACTATAACTACGTTATATAATCGTAAATCGACTTTTAAGTAGTCTAATATTTTTCATTTCATTTTACCTAGGAGGACTCTCAAAAATATGTTAAATATGCAATTATTTTTATTACTTTTTAGTGCATTTTAATTTGTTTTAAAATACTGTTTTGTTTGAAGTCGGTTTTTCTTTTTGTTAAAATTTTATTTATCATTTAATAATAGAAGTTAGGCTAAAGCTTATGCATATTATTAACTATAGTATATTGACGAATTCGTTTCATTACTTTGTCTATTAATGACAAAACGTATTTTAATAGATTTGATTTTATTAAGAAATTGTATGATTGTGTAAGTTAGCTTACTAAGTATACTGTAGGTACAGCAAGTAACAAATGTATTTTGACTATAGTAATAATTAAATAAAACATGGATTTTAATTCATCGGGCATGTTTCTGGATGGGTACGAACAATATACTGTCAAATGGCAACATTTTATATTGATGTGTTACTGTCATATTGAAGGATGAGTATGATAAGAAGGATGAGACGAGTTTGATTATATGGAAAAAGGACGCGATACCTTTGATTCCATGGTTGATAAAATTGCTAGTACTTTTTTTTTTATGGCATAGGTGGCAAACGAGCAGGAGGCTCACCTGATGGAAAGTGACTACCACCGCCCATAGACATCTGCAACACCAGGGGGCTTGCAGGTGCGTTGCCGGCCTTTAAGAAAGGAGTACGCTCTTTTCTTGAAGGTTCCCATGTCGTATCGGTTCGGAAAAACCGCCGGCGAAAGCTGGTTCCACAAAGTAGTTGTGCGGGGCAGAAAATGTTTGAGAAATCGCGCTGTTGTGGATTTTCGGACATCAAGGTGGTGCGGGTGAAACTTAGAATTTTGGCGAGATGTCCGAAGGTGAAATTCAGCAGCCGGGATTAATCCGAACAATTCCTCGGAACATTCCCCGTGAAAAATTCGGCAGAAGATGCAGAGTGATCCAACATCTCTACGCAAAGCCAAAGGATCAAGGAGATCGGAAAGGGCTTGATCGTCGATAACTCGGGCCGCTCTACGTTGGATGCGGTCAAATGGAAGGAGCTGGTACTGGGGAGCACCCGCCCAGAGGTGAGAGCAGTACTCCATGTGAGGCCGAATTTGCGCCTTGTAAAGTTTTAGGCGATGGGCCGACGTGAAATACTGTCTCGCCTTGCTGAGCTTTTTTGAAGCCAATTTGGCTTTAAATTTTTAGTAATTTTTAGTATGAAGAGTATTTTGTATTTGTAACACAGAGTATTTATGGGCGAAGCTGACGTAGGATGAATAGCTTCATTTGTTTGACCACAGTCCTTAAATTGAAAATTAAAAAAAGAAACGTCATTCATCGTTTCTCTTGTACTTTGACGCCTGAACTGCACACCCAATATAGTCAGCAAGTATACATTTTAAGTAGATGGTATAGCGATGCAGTGAATACGACAGATCGGTCACGTAGACACGCGAATCCCTAATGGAAGTGATTTTAAAACGATTAAATCGTTAATTAAATATTACTTAAATATCCACGCGCTGTGTTTTATGCCCCAGAAAAATACATTATTAATTGTCAAACTATTTTGTGTTAGTAACACTATTACATACACATATCTATAACATACTTTAATATGTATTTATTATTCTCTTCTTATTATAGATCAGACATTACGGTGATTTGCAATTGCAAGGGATTGTGATCCATATCATACGAAATATTAATGACCTGATAACTTAAATACTCGCGATGATATATGTGAGGAACCTGGAAACTAAAAAGACCTCGAGACCGTATCCTGAACGCTTAGGATCTGAAAGGAAAACTAAATTTAAATCGTATAAAGGAACTAGTCCTTTCCACACTCTTGCAGTTTGCTACCAGATCGTACAATTGGATTATTTAGTCACAGTGTGTATAGATTACCTTGCATAATCGGACATAAAAATAAAACATTATTAGTACGAACTAATTAAAAATTATCTGTAACCTACTGTATTGACAGTTTTGTTAGTCTACATTTATTAAAAAAATAAAAAACAAAATGGCCTCTTGTCATTTTACGGCAAAACTGCTTAACAGTGTCGTCAGTAAAGCAATTCGAAAGTTAAAAAAAGACAAAATATATCGTTTAGTACCTGGTTGAAACTAAGTTGCCCTCACTATTTAATATGTATTAAATTACAGATGTAAAATTGGAATTTAATATCCCGTTTGTTTTAATATAATAAGGAGAATAAATTTAAGCAATTTTATGTAAAGTCGCACACAATAGAAAGAACGCCTAAGGGTGTCAAAACGCTTTTTCTTTACGCGTCGTTTTCGAATAGTTTATTCTGATGTAAAACGCTTGAAATAAACGCGTTATTTACAAAAATAAGGTTGCCTGGACTCATGACAACCGTGCTTATCAAATTTGTTAATAAGATTTCATTTTGTATAATGTGTGTATAAAATAAATAAGCTGTAGAGCATGTATAAGTCTGTCTAGAAAGGTATACCAGTAGTAGTATACCTTTCTAGACAGACTTATGCGCATCTCAAAGGCTCCCTTCGTAAGGAAAACATTACACATCAGACACCTACAGCGTTTCCGACGGCGGAAACGAGGTCCCCGATTAGTGACGTCACGAAAACGGTCGAGAAGTCAATTAAACAATGCTACGAACAGAACCGTTCCCCTCCCCACCGACTACGCCCTGACCCGAAGTGCGATCTCATAGCGGACATCCTAGATGAACGTTGGGCGTTGGGCTAAAACTTCAAGACATATTTGTTCTCGTCCCCACGCTTGGTGACGCTGTTAAGGCATGTAGGGATAACTGAAAAAATAAAACATGACTACCTAGAGTACTACGTTAGGATTAGGACGCGGACGTGGCGGTTAGGGATTTATCATCTAAAATTTACGATTCAAAATTACTTGTCGAATAGTTTTGAATTCGCATTCCTATAGGTGTATAGTTAGCGCCAGTACTTTTTAATTTATCAGCCAGTAATTTAGTAAATGTATGCGTCATATCTAGTACTTGACTTCCTACCGCTTTGTTATTATTTTATTTAGTTTTTCATAAACAATGTTAAATAGATAATCTTGGATTGTTTATAAAAGGAGACACGTTCTAAAATAGGTGAAGCTGTAGCTTATCTTTTATTTTTATTATTAAATAAATATGAAATCATTAAAAAATTAAGAATGTGTGAAATCACTAAAAACTTTATAAAAGTAATATGCCTTTGGAAAAATACCTAATTTAAAATAAATACAAAATATATTGAACTATTAGTGAAACAAGCCTGAAATATTTATAAAAAAAATAATAACTGATCTTTATATTAACATATTTGTTTTTCAATATTGCTTTATTTCAACATCAAAAACAGCAGTATTTTTTTTCCAAATTGGCAACATTTACTATATTAGTATAAGATAATAGTCGTAAGTGGCGGTCTATAGACATTGGAAATATAAGAAGTATAAATCATACTGCCTATAAAAATATTTCTTTAGCAATTTGGGACCCAAGATTCTGTCCCTTTGCCTTTTTCTTTCGAACCGGCCGACAGCAATAAAAAAATATAGAATTTTCGCTATACAATAACTGATGATTGGCTGAAATCCATTTAGACAGACACAAACTTCTATATATAGAGATATTTTCTAAAAACTCCTGACTCTTTGGAAAAGATCGTAAAATGTCTGCGATGAAAAATATTAAACTGAATCGAACCCGGGACCTCGGATTGATGTAACCATGAAAACCGGTGAACACAAAACTCACCCACGGAGGTCGTCTTAGGGAAAGACAAATCGGTAACTCTGATTCTTCTCCGGATATTTTAATTCAGTGGCGGATTAATAGGTTAAGTAGGCTGGAGACTAGGGCGGCAGATTTAGAGGGGCGGCAAATTTATCCCAAATTTGTTATTATCTTACAGAAATAAAAAAAAAATACCTCTGATTATATGTATTCACGTTACGTCCGTAATCCATATACTCGTCACTAGGTACATAGCGGGTTGGAAAAATAATCTAGTAACTGACAGAAATATCACCTAGTTTACAATCACAGTAATAACGGAAACAAACCGATGTAATGAGGACGATACAAACACAAATCATAAATGTTGCAAAAAAAAAGAAGAGGCGGCAAAAATTGGATAGCCTACTGGCCTACTAGTGGCAGATTTGTAAATCCGCCACTGGTTTAATTCCTTTCAAAAGAAAAATTTAATCTTGATCGACCGAATTACTTGTAAGATTTGCTGCGTTTTTCTGACCAACAACTTTTATTGAAAATAGATTCCAAATATTAATTCTAATATTTGATAATGAGTTATTCCGCCGTAGAACCAATCATCCGAATTCATTTTCAAATAAGTAGTCAGCAGATATTCGCATAGATTTAAATCCTAATTGTTCTGTACTTTTATATTCCTAGTATAGGAAAAATTGTTTTACGATCAAGCCTACGAATTAAATTTAATCAAAACTACTATTGTATTTTCTCTAGTACTAAAATAGGTTGGAAGAATCGAACACTAACATATGAAGTTAAAAAAACTGATATTTATATAGGTACAATGTTTGTGTTTGCAACTTTGCTTACTTTTGCGGAGGTCCTCTGTCTAGAGCCAATACTGGGTGTGAAATCAGGCCATGTTTACTATGAAATCACACTGTTATCAGAACTGAACCAACATATAAAATGTCAATTCCATAGAATAGTAGAATATGTATCTAAATCATTTTTCAAGCTTTGACATAGTATAATTAATACACATTGAAAGTTAGGCTTGCTTGTATGAAATCAAGCTGTATATTTAATACTAGAGACCCGCCGCGACTTCGCAAGGGTACTTGATATACATATATATGACCAAATTACATAACATCATTATAAATTTTAGCCTATATGTTATTCTAATGTACAACCTATATTACTATAAAATTTCATTCAAATCCGTTCTAGTTTTTTCGAGAACGAGTAATAAACGTAAATCCATCCTCATAAAACTTTCGTATTTAAAATATAAGTAGGATAGGATAGCTATACGATTGATATGATTTTTTTATATACAACAACGATCTTTTATCAGAATAATTTAATTACATTGCAATTTACATAAATAACTTGTACGTATACTAACAAACTATTAATCTAAATTCATACGATTATGACATGTGTAATTTTTGTTTCAAAGCGATTTTTTTATGTCTACTATTTGTGCCAGTTGATGTTTCGATTATTGTAATTGAGATTAATTTGAATGGTTGTCAATTAAGAGTAATTTGACAGTTCATTCGATTTATAATTCGTCCAAGGCTATAAAGATTATATAAAATTATAAATACATTCCCAATTTTTTAAAATATACCCTAATTTTAGAGAAACATGATCAGTATATTTACGCTGGTCCCATCAATGGGGTAAATTTTTAAATAAAACTAGTTATTACGGATTTTAATCGCGTATATTAATTATTTTGAACATCCCGACGTTTCGAGCACTTTACAGCGTTCGTGGTCACGGGTAGACTAAGGTGGCATTTTTGGTGTAAATTTTGTAAGTGAGAAGGTCAACACTTAAATAAAAATATTAAATAATAATAAAACTTTCTCCGGCGCGCGCTGCGTCAATTTATATAAGTTTTGTGCAAGTATATTGTTCAAGTAAAAAAACCTTGCCTCAACTTTCATACAGATCATAAAAATACATCGAAAAGTTGATATTCGGTCGTTTTCATTTAGGATTAATAAGAATTGCATTATATTATGTAACTATATTTTTTCTCTGATTGTAAAATAATGGCTAAAGGCTTTCTTACACATTGTTCTCAGTAGATTCCAAATACCTGATAGTTGCTTGAAATTTAATCTAATCTAGTTATAAGACGAAAAACGCTTACGCATGAAGGTTTACGGTCAAATGGAGTTAGTGGTCACTACAGCCCACACACATCAAATTGTAATCACTCCTTACTGTGCTAATGCACCATTGGAACTAAGATATTATGACCCTTGGAACTATAGTTACACTGGCTCACTCAGCTTTGAAACCGGAACACGTCATTTAAGTATTCCTGCTAAGCACTAGATTATTTGACGACCTCCGTGGTCGAGTGGTGTGTACACCGGTTTTCATGGGTACGCCACTCCAAGGTCCTGGGTTCGATTCCCTGCCGAGTCGATGTAGATTACCATTAGTTTTCTATGTCGCCTTGGGTCTGGGTGTTTGTGGTACCGTCGTTACTTCTGATTTTCCAAAACTCAATTGCTTTAGCTACTTACATTGGGATCAGAGTAATGTATGTGATGTTGTCTCATATTTATTTATTTATTTATTTATATGATGATGGGCTTGCACAAAGCCTTACCACTAAGTAAATTGTGTAATTAGTAGTCAATATTCTACTTCTTGTCTATTGATAGATCACTACAAACGTTCGTTCACTATAATTTAAATATTGATACGCCTGACTGGTTATGCATGTGTGTGTAAGCGTCGATTCAATATATTCTGCATTAAATCGCATAAAATTGGTCTGAATCGGTTTTCATTGGCTTCCTTTTATTAATGTTACCATACATTGTAACAATTAATATATAATAGGCTTGATACAAAGAGATTAATTGAGCTAACAGCATAACAGTTTGTTTAGAGACCGTTTCAATGAAATAAACAAGGAATTAAAAAAAAAAACATTTGAGTAAGGCTGATTATACACAAAAGAGGTTTGATAAATCTGATTGTCTAATTTAAATGATAATATTCTTTATTTGTTATTTAAATGCTGTGATTAAAGCACCTTTGCTTTATTTAATCATTCTGATTAAAAGTTTGATAGTTTATTTCGACTTCTTACTTCGCTGCTACAATACGGATCAGTAAATAGTAATCTATCACACATATAATAGATTTTCATTTGACACATGCAGGTTTACTCATGATTTTCTCAAACCGGCCAGTGCTTGGTTGGGTTTGTAACCTCATTCAGGGCCGTATTTAGGGGAGGGCAACTGGTGCAACTGCCCTAGGGCCTCCACATGAGTTCATCAGTTTTAAGCGAGATAACAAATACCCAGATATAGTCAAATTATAATAATGTTACTACTTAATATTTTAAAAGTTACCGATACAAGAAAATAAATCATAGCTAATGATAGAAATAAAAAATATATCGAATTAATTCATAACACAATTATTAGGGTCTTCTCGCTTCTGTTAGTCTAGGAACTCCACTGCTTTGTGGCCCCGGTCCTCCAGGCCTTTAAATCTGACTCTGACCTCATTCTTCTATTCCTATTATTCTAGGCTGCTTAGAGACAAATTCTTATCATAGCAACGACCATGAAACAGGACAAAAGTTAAGTTAAATTACCCAACGCTCTCATTGTTGAGCAAAGCCTCAAGAAATATTTTATCTACGTCTCTATAAAGTACGTATGATATTTTATTGCTATTATAGTAACAATAACAATTTTATGATGAATATAACGTCTTTATAGATACGTTACGAGCATTATTATTTATTGTGATCTATTTTTCACGATACAAGCCACCCACGAACTGAAATTGGGACGCAATATTGTGTTCAAGCTAATAAAAACAAAGTACGAAACAAATATTTATAATTTATTTACTAATTTCAAGACAGACTGGCAAAATGGTCGCCTGACTGTACGTGGTCACAGACATTCATAGATAATAGTAGAAGAAATAATAACCATCTTTAAAACATCACGTTGGAAACTAGATTTACCTTTATGCCTATAGTTACAACCTAACTCGTCCAAATTCGAAACTTGATGCATGGTGGTACAATATGCAGTAAAGTAAAGTAACAGGCTGTTAATTTCCAACTGCTGGGATAAGGCCTCCTCTTCCATTAAGAAATGGGTTGGAACATATTCCACCACGCTGTTCCAATGCGGGTTCGTGGAAGGCACATGTGGCAGAATTTCGATGAAATTAGACACATGCAGGTTTCCTCACGATGTTTTCCTTTACCGCCAAGCACGAGATGAATTATAAACACAAATCAAGCAAATATGTATATATATAGTGGTTCTAACCACTGGGCCATCTCAGTTCAGTACAATATGTAATAAATGTTTAATCTCTGCCTTGCACGACGCCCTCCTACCATGAAATCATCATTTATATATTACTTCTAACAATAACAAAATATTTGTGAGAAAAATTACAATTAAAAAGACGTAATCTCTCAGTTTAAAGAAGGAAAGATGATTGATCGATTTAGTTCCATTTAAGTTATATTTATTGTAATTTAATTTCTACGGAAAAAAGGTCGTATATATTTATTTTGAGATAATCTGCTTCATAATTTAAATAATATTCAACGTTGCTGTTTTAAAATTTATATTCGTAGCAAATACAGGATAACAGCTTTATCATTCGTACGCATAATAATTTTCATATTCATAATTTATCAAAGCGTTGCTCGTTCGTTAAAAAGTAATATACGGTTAATTATAAATATGAAAATACAATGCTTTTTAGTATTATATTTATATAATATATTAATATTATTGAATAATAGCCTTTATCAATCTACAATTAAAATATATAATGCTTTAACAGTTCAAGGCTGTTAATTGCTCATGTACAATAAGTGTGTATAGAACATAAAAGCTATGTTGTTTGATATAAGGACCTAGGACATTATCGGTAATAAGTTATCCTGGGGAAAAATTCTTTGTAATAGCCGGCATTCTGGAACATGGAAGTGTAAGCTGTTAAGCAGGTAAAGCTGTCAATACTGAGCTCATGAGAGTGCACTTGTGATGACCATGTATGACCATGTGTAATTTGCTAGTTTTGATATTCGCCGGCGTGGCCGAAATCGTTCGGGACGAAATCATTAACTTTTGAACCTGACGACCTCCGTGGTCGAATTGTGTGTACGCCACTCCGAAGTCTTGGGTTCGATTCCCAGCCGAGTCGATGTAGAAAATTCTTTAGTTTTCTATGTTGCCTTCGGTGTGGGTGTTTGTGGTATCGTCGTTACTTCTGATTTTCCATACCACAAGTGCTTTAGCTACTTACATTGGGATCAGAGTAATGTATGTGATGTTGTCCAATATTTATTAATATTTATGAACTGTAATAAGAATTGTTATCATTAATTTTTAGTTGTGACATGCTCTCCCATACATCTATAGAGTCACATTCCCTGTTTCCGGCTCCTTTCTTGATATCGTCCAGACAGTCTGTTATTTTTGTTATTGCCTCTTGCCTTATATAACTATAAATTAACAAAATCTAAATTATACAAAATAAAATAATACAGTTTATTAATAATATAATTGCGTCTTAAAACATATTTTATTATAAATGCAAATTATTAATAATGATTAACCTTGAAAAATAATATTTGTTATTTTTGTATCTGTCTGATCGTGAACGACCAATATACATCTTGTAAAACTGTTTAGCTTGAATCCTCTTCACAGGTTAGTGCTAAGCAAAAATTACGCATAAAGATCACAAATAATAATGCCCTAATTACAAATAATAATATATTTTGCACGTGACCCAATGATATTCTAATAAACAGATATGTTATATCCATACTAAGTAAAAAGGATAGCTTGATAAAAAAAATAAGTAAAAGCGATAACTAGATGTTTTAATTACGCAAAACGTATTACTACGTAATTAGACATACGTATTTATACGTAATTACTACGTAATTAGATATACGTATTACTACATAATTACGTATTTAGACTAAAGGCAAACGTCCCAATTGGGACGTTTTCTAGTCTTCACTTTTTGCGTGTTAATAACATATCTTTTTACTAAAACATCATTGACGTGACCTATTATAAAATAATATTAGGTAGGAAAAAATATTGTAATACAATTTTTTCAAAGTAAATTGGAATCAAGTTACTCCATAAATTTTGCTAATAATATTAAAAAGAATCGCTCGTACAAATAAGAACACCTTATAATTATTATGAATGAAAACTTTTTGCTATAAATCTTCGTTATGACATTATAATTACATTATGTCATCGAGCAGAGAAAAAAAAGTTACACTTTACATAGATAAAAAGTATTATTAAAAATTTATATCTTTGTTGAATACTATCATCAGGTATAATGCATCATAATGCACATACTTATTTAGTTTAGATTAAATACGGTCTAATATAAGCGAAATTAAAACAAATTATTATTATTATTTGACGTATTTTTGCAGGTGTGTGATGGTGTGAAATAATAATAACTCAATATGGCGACTACAACTATGGTGGTGTCACCGTTAGCCACGCAACCGACTCCAAAGAACAAACGAAGACTATTTGCTGAAGCTAGACAGAACAGCTTACAGAAGCTAAGTGTGATTTTCGACCATGGACATAAAAACGGTAAGTCCATTTTCAAATGTAAAATTATTTATATTTAAAGTCAGCGCTACACAAAATATTTAGATGACTGGTACAGATTCTAGTTATAGTGTTATAGGCAAAATAAAACTAAAATATATGTATTCTAAATACAATAATAAAAGTTGTGTGTGATCAGTGTGATCGTAAAAATATCGAATAATAGTATTTCAAACTTTTTATATTATGCCAGAGATAAAAAAAAATTGAACCGCTTTTTGATTCCTTTGCCCTCTTTCGGTTCCGATGCCTCGAAGAAGTTATGCAGTATGCATGAATCTTAACAGATTCAAATTCCGTTTACAATTTCGTCGAACTCCGAAGAACGCTTGGCATATGACATAGTAATTGAATATCACGGATATTTTCCTTATTTTCGTTGTGATTTATTTAAATATTGAATCTATCTGTTTGATCGATAATTTATAAGCAATATGTAATATTATTGTTTTTAAACACATGATTATTATTATTTACTTAAATAACAAGTGGGTGACATGGTAAGTGGTCATCATCGCCCGTATTTACACATTGTTACTGTAATAAGTAGTAACATGTTTACTATTATATTCCATCACTAATTCCCCACCAATCTTTGGAATTAAAAAGTTATTAAGGCCCCTTAATGGGCCTTATTTAAACTGTCTTACTTCAAATCGGAGCACGATAATACTAAGTAGTAAGTATTGTTGTTTAACGAAATAACATACCGTAAAGCCTAGTACAATGCCATATAACACCAAGTAGTAAGCCCTATTAATTAGACTATTTCAAAATGACCGAATGGAAAAAAAACAATTAGTCTGAGAAAATTAAAATCAGTTTCATTATAAAGCTATTTTATAGAATAGGGATGGGTATTATTGTTTAAAAACATACGCCTCCAATACAATACAACCATTTGTTTTTAAAAGCGGTTAAGCATCTTGAATAAAACGGTAGTTATTGTAAATCTATATATTTATTATGCCAATAGATGGCATTAGAATCGCCTAAAGCTGTTTAAGATACGCTTTTGCGTGACTACACTATGCCTTGCGGTAAGGTTTTGATATTTTGACGTAACTTGTACAAGGTTGTTATAGTTTAAAATAACTACCATTGTGGTAGAAAATACTTTTTATTTTAACGACACTATTTAAAACAAATATTTTTTAAAAACTTATCTCTAATTTATTTATCAAAATGTAAACGAATATTATAAAATTATTACTGAGGTCACAATTCCGTTAATGTTTCTTAATTAATTATAATTTTTTAATAAAATAATCATAATGATTATAGTAAGTATTTGTCATATAATTTATTCAAATTAAATATAATAATGGATTCTATTATACGTAATTTTAAAAAGTTGAAAGTTATGTACTTAGAAAACATCAAACCATATAGAAGTAACCGATTAAAAAACCTAGTTACATAAGTTAAAAACTAATTATTATCATAAGAATTATAAATAAACTTGTTTATAATGATACTTATTTGAATTAAAGTCGTTACAAATTTTTAGTAGAAAGGTAGAATTTTTAAGTAAACGTTGGCAACACTGAGCTCTGCAGTAATAATTGTATGTATTTCTGAATTTTCTGAGCGCCATTGCTTTTTACCGATGTAACGTTGAAATGATTTTAATCAGTTTTCATCGGGAATTCTGTGTAATGTTTTAGCAAAATACTGAAGTGATTGTGTACTAAAACTATTGAACTTCTTAAAGTTTTTGTGCTGGGCTTTGTCATGGCCGGTAAGTGCTGACTTTTAGCGCCCGCTAGACAAGGGCGAATCGGAATCGGAAATCGCAATAAGTCGAAGATGTTTTATCGTTCGAACTCCGACGGTAAATGCAATGTTCTTGTACTTAGTGTGGTTTTTAGTTTTTAGTGTTTACTATTGTGACGATATATATTTGAGTGGGAAGTGTTTGGTTAATGTATAAAGCCGATAGTTTTAACATTTCATATCTTTTTCGCTGTTGCGCTAAAAACGTAGTGAAAAGAAGGTTCTCGCAATGGTTTTACCGGTGATATTTACCTGTATTAACGTTCTTGTTACATATAATACCGTAAAACATTAATTGTTTGTGTGATCAGATGATTGCATTTGTTGATCGTGAATCGAAGGTCAGACCGCTATGGTCAACAGATTTTCGCTATTAGGATTAGCATTGAAACAATTCCAAGTTGTCATTCTGTATAACGTAGCGTGTTGCAAGGAATTCCCTTTGAAATGAGGCTACACACAGGTGAGAGCACTTTTTTGTATACCCACATCAGTGAAACCTGTTTCGAATTGCACGCTAAAACATCAATGGCGACAATAAATAAGACGCTTACGATATAATTTCTATTATTTATAAATGAAACTAAAAGTTTCGTACTCGAGAGGAATATGCAGAAAAATCGTATCTAATTGTTGTATGATAGCTTTCTTAAACTTCTTTATGTATATATGTTTTATATATATAATATACATATCAAACAGAGGTCACATTAAAATAAACAAACTGATATGAGTAAGATTGACATATTATGTTTTACATAATACAAATGTGTTGAAATTACAGTGACATTCCATATATTATGATAGCAATTTACAGTATAACTATATAATGTAAATTTTGTAATTTTCTTCCAACTTACAACAGCTGGACGGAATCCAATTAATATATTCTTGACTTAGTGATAGATTAATTATGGATTAAGATATAAGAAATTGGATTTTTCAATATAGCAATTGTGTGGACAAAATTGTGCTCGGCAGTTTGTATTACTGATATATGGTACAGTTATAATTTGCATATTTAAAATGCATGAAATATTATAATAAGACAACTTTTATTAAAGTCATTCAGAATGTGATCATTGCACTTAAAATAATGTCTGGAAATTATTTATTACAAGTCTTTAAGCTAAATGAGAATTCATAAAAATATTGAAATTTATAACTTAGTTCTTCTTTTATAGTTACAGACATAAATATGTTGTAGTATATTTTGATTACTTATATTATCAGGTTGACATAATATATCATTAGCAAATTTTGATAAACATTATTAAACAAAATCTAGCAACTGACATAAACAGATGTAGAAAATACTGGGAGATAATTAAATTAAGAACAAAAATTGAACTTATATCTGAAATATCAGCTTTTTCTAGTAAGTCTTTTTTAGTAAAGGAGTAGGTTTGTGGTATATGTAGCTGGTCTAGTATCGAAACTATTGATAGAGAATTTAGTCAAATATATAAAACTGCAGAATTAGTGTAAAATTTGTAATTTACTAGAAATACAAGACTCGAGATAAACATATGTTAACAAATGATGTCATCTTGCCTTTGCATGTAGTTTTTTCCAATTACATCGCACTAGCCTTTTAATTAACTGTTTCTTCATTTACAAGATTATAAATATCATATTAAAAAAAAAAAAACAATATTTCATCAACTGTTGTAATGTTTTATGAGTCAAGTCAACTATATTAGAGATATGAATAGTTACAGCTCATAATATATCTATTTTTTTCTATGAATTTACTCTGTAATAATAAAGGTTTTATATTTTTTTTGTTTTACAATATTTTATGAAGTAAAGTTTGCCTTGCAATAGGCTGTCTTTGTCAATTTAGTTTTTAATTATTGGCTGTGTTCTGATCAAAATGAAGTTTTATGTTACTTCTTCCAGGCTCGAGTGTATTTGGCTATGTATCAAATCTGATTTGAATTTATAAAGACATTTCCTTGTTTGTAAGTTAGTATAATAGTGATGGTATTGGTAGTGTAAATTTCACTTAATGATTTGAAATGATTTTTTAAACTATCCAATTATTTTAGTATTTTTCAAGTGGAAATTTAACTAGGTACAGTACTAGTATTTTTTAATGATATCCTTTGGATAGGAAATTGTAATGAGTGCGGGATATGGTCCCCTAATGCACCGAGAGGAGGAACATTGTCTATTTATATTGCAATCATATATATACAAGTACATAGACCATATACCTAATTCCTATACTATGACATCAAGTAGTTTTATTGTTTGTGATGTCTCACAAAAGCATAGTATTGAGTTACATTAAGAGCAATCCATTCAGAAGTATTAAATATCTTTTTCAGTACCTAACAGGTTTTAAAGCTTTTTGTTTTACATTCTTAGTTCAGAAACGTTTGAGAAACAATGTGTTCTCTGTTCAAATATTCATAATTTTTTTTTTTTATTTCTTAATAATTTTTTATGATCTCAGTTTATTGTGCCAAAATATAAAAAAAGGTTGTTGTTATATTTAATGTGATTTAAATAGCAATGTTAAAAAAGAAGGAGCCTTGGCATTCCAATAACCGAATCAGAGTCCAGGATAATTTCACTAATTGGAGGCAACAATCGTGTCGCTTGCACTGGAATACAACATGTGATTGTACGTACATTGCAATAGATAAATGTGTAATTTAAATTGCAAATTCAGTGATGAGCGCTGAGTGACCGTATATGGTCGATATAAGTAGATTTATATAAAGAATGCTTATTTTTTAGCTGAATTTCAAAACCTAGTAACAGCATTTTTGTCCTATTGTCGTCTAATTTACATAATAATTAAACTCAATTAGTTGTTACAAGGTTTTTAAACGGTCAGTCGTATGGTATTATTTTGATAGATTTTCTTTAGTTATAATTCTCTATGAATATTTAAGAGAACCGTTGCGTGAACCTTTTAATTTGTATTTAGAATCCTACTTTTGTAGAGTACATTGCATTTACAATTTTCTCTTTTCTAATCCATTAATATTTGTTTCTTGTGTTTATTCTCTAGTGTATTTCCTGCTAGTAAGTACTAACTCTTGCTTTGGATGGTGAAATTAATTGTTTTTATATACACATTATATTAAAAGAATTAAATTATTCCTCGAATTTATTGTAAATTATTTATATCTCTGTTTCTCTACTTCTTTTCCATATTTTGTGTAGTAAGATTTATTTTAAATTTGATATTAATGCCTGTTTTAATATCTATATTAGAATCTAATCCTAATTCCTATAATTAAATGATCAATTTTTAATTATTTTTTAAGACTATGACGTTACTTCATGTAATAATAATACCTTATGAATGTAATTTTGTTCTAATTATTGTTAAATTGATTTAGATTGACTCAGTTAGCATTGACTAATTAAATTGATCTTTGAAGCTACACCTGACCTGTACATAAAACTTCTCTTTATTAATATCTTGCATTGATGCTTTGGTTCCTATGTTTATATCAAGAAAGGCTTATGTGTCTATTATGATTTTAAATATATTTATTTGAAATGTATGGAGATATATTATTTATTGAATATATAATATCAATGCTATAAACAAATGAAGATTCGGAATCTCTTTAGCTGTTCTCATACCCATTTCTGACAATAGTTTTAAACAGAAGTATAGCTTATATAATTCTTAAACTTTAAAAGTCATAAATTAATTATTAATAATTGTACATATATAAATGGTTAAAGAAAGATAGATTTAATATGTATATACCAGTCATATAGTCATCAAGAGGAAGAAAGTAAAGTATTTTTATGTTAAATCATTTCTAGACAGTATTATTTATGTGTAATGAATTTGTATATAAATCGATTGTAAATACAATACAATTATCGTAATGTAAAACAATTACAGGCAATGGTGGGGAGACGACATGGTGTTTCAGTCAGGTGAAGGGAACCCTGGAGGACGACGTTACCGAGGCTGATCTTATATCATGTGTCGAGTTTAACCACGATGGCGAGCTGCTGGCCACCGGCGATAAGGGCGGCAGAGTTGTTATATTTCAGGTGAGCACACACCATACATATAATACTCATAAGAAATGGGACAGCTGGTTACAGTCTCTGCTGGGCTATAAGACCTCTTTTATGATTAGCTTTAACAACATGATGGAAATCATGGTGTTTTGATGTGGTTTGATTGATACACATTCATGTATCTTAATTATTGAGCATAAGTTGAATTATAAATGACCTAGCGACCCGCCCCGGCTTCGAACAGGTGATACTAAATATATTACAGATTGTTCTCTTGTTTTCTTTAATATATTGTACATGTATTATATACAAAAACCTTTCTCTCGAATCAATATCTATTAAAAAAACCGCATCAAAATCCGTTGCGTAATTTTAAAGATGTAAGGAATCTAATACATAGGGACAGAAAACAGTAATGAAATGTTTATAAAAATATGAAAATTCTCCTTTTAAATCCGGATGTGTATATGAGCCACTAGTTGGTAAATGGTTAACATTGATTAAAAGACATTGCCATTGTTAGAAGAAGCTGTAAGATACTGCATATAAAAATTAAAGATATGCATAATTGTACATTAGCATGTATTAAAGCTACTATAATTTTCTAGTTATATGTATACGTTAATTAATCTTAATCTTGTTTCAGAGGGACCCAGCATCAAAACAATGTGTTCCTAAGAAGGGCGAGTATAATGTTTACTCGACGTTCCAATCACACGAGCCCGAGTTTGACTACCTCAAATCGTTGGAGATTGAGGAGAAGATCAATAAGATTAGATGGCTCAAGAGGAAGAACCAGGCGCACTTCTTATTGTCAACCAATGACAAGACTATTAAGTTATGGAAAGTGAGTTCGCCTTTCAAAAACAAAATGTTTTTAGTGGGTGCATACTTGAATATATTTCTCTCTCTCTGTCCTTTTTGATTTGACATTTAAGGGAAAGAGACGAAGAATAGTTTAACTTGACCACTTTTGAAAACATTTTTAGTGGGTGCATAGTTGAACATATTTTTCTCTCTCTGTCCTTTTTGATTTGACATTTGAGGGAAAGAGACGAAGAATAGTTAACTTGATCACTTTGAAAACATTTTTAGTGGGTGCTTAGTTGAACATATTTTTCTCTCTCTGTCCTTGTTGATTTGACATTTGAGGGAAGGAGACGAAGAATAGTTTAACTTGACCACTTTTGAAAACATTTTTAGTGGGTGCTTAGTTGAACATATTTTTTTCTCTCTGTCCTTGTTGATTTGACATTTGAGGGAAAGAGACGAAGAATAGTTTAACTTGACACATGTACCAAATACAAACTTTGATTACAATCTTGTTGGTATAGATTGTATTTTGTATGATACATAATATTGGTTACTCTTGATAAGCTTTTATCGTAGCGAGGTAATAAATACTAGTTATTAAACCTTATCGTAAGCTTTAAGCACGAAAAGTTTCATCAAAATTGATCAAGTAGTTGTGTTAGGTCTAGTTAATATGTATATTTTTGTATATCTACATACTGTGTTCAAGTGTTTATTATATAGCAATAATTAAATATAATGCAGAATATGCAGATGGGGGAAGTTTTGGTAAATCCATTTTAAATAATCAGGCTAAATTAAAAACCTACTAGTTAAACTTGCATAACAATCCGCGTGATACTTAGAAAACTTTACCTATAGCAAACTAACTACAACCCCATATTTTAGCCCTCCAAGGGGTGAATTAAAAATAGTAGCTTATGTTCTCGGTACAACCATCACCTTACCGAGTTTCATCTAAATCGATTCATCGATTTAAGTGTGGAAGGGTAACGTCAGTTGCTTTTGCATTTATAATATTAGTATAGAAATATAGATTAGACATCTCGAATTGGTATATGATTTAGGCCACATTGCTTGGCGGCATGTGTGTGCCTTTTTTGTGTAGTTAAAGGGTAGAGGAGGTATAGTACGACACAACTTAGATGCAGCATCGGCAAGTTCAATAAAACCGATGCCGTATGCCGATGAAATATGTTCCAAACCCTGTCCTAAATGGAAAAGGAAGCCTTATCTCAGCAATGGGAAATTTACAGGCTTCTTCCACCACACTGTTCCAATGCGGTGGAATGCACATGTGGCAGAATTTCAATGAAATTAGACACATGTAGGTTTCCTCACGATGTTTTCCTTCACCGCCAAGCTCGAGATGAATTATAAACACAAATTAAGCACATATATATAGCGGTGCTTGCCTGGGCTTGAACCTGAAATCATCGGTTAAGATGCACGCGTTCTAACCACTGGGCCATCTCAGCTCGTTGACCGTTCACCATCAATAAGAAAGCGTAATGCTTCTATATTGAATAAAGTTAGAGTTTTTGAATCTAGACAGCGACGTCTAACGGGGTTAGAGGCGAGTGTTTGTAAAGTGTTGGTATGCAGGTGTCGGAGCGTGACAAGCGCGTGACGGGCTACAACACGCGCGAGGAGGGCGGGCGGCCGCGCGACCCAACGCGCGTCACGGCGCTGCGCGTGCCCACCGTGCGACCCGCCGACCTCATGGTCGAGGCCTCGCCCAGGTGAGCCTCGCGTCTCCCGCCACACTTGCGATGTCTTGAGTGGTTCTACTCTCCTGGTACCACAGTCACATCATCGTCAGACACACTATAATTTTTTTTTTATATATTACTCCCGCCACACTTGCGATGGCTTGAGTGGTTCTACTCTCCTGGTACTACAGTCACATCATCATCATCAGACAAATTATAAAAAATTGATATATTAATCTTTTCACGAACGACATATATATGAGGATATAAAGCAGTTTTTTGTTGATAGTTATCAGCAGGCCTAGACTAGCAGCATCAATTGACGCATCAATTTGCACACTTGCGATGGCCTGGGTGGTTCTACTCTCCTGGTACTACAGTCACATCATCATCAGACAAATTATAAAAAATTTATATATTAATCTTTTCACCAACGACATATATATTAGGATATAAACCAGTTACATTTTTTTTGATAGTTATCAGCAGGCCTAGTCTAGCAGCATCAATTGACGCATCAATTTTTTAAGAAAAGATAACAATGTATACAAATGATGTAATTGATGTCACTTGATCAACGATTGACGTCATTCATTGTACATTAAAAATCATTTTAATCGAATCTAATAATCTATTTTTTAGTTTTTATTATAATTAAAAGTGCACACTTATATTTGTTTTCAATGTGGAATAAATTTCTTCTTTTTTATTATTTTGCCAGTCAGTCAGTAATTGTAACTTGTTTTACATCAACACAAACATGATATATCAAAAAAAAAAAATAAGATTTTATACTGACTTATGATAAGCCAAATAATATTCTTTTACAAATTGATATATTCAAAGATTTCTATGCTATCGATGTTTTATTTATTAAGGCTGTTTTCATTATGTATCGGAGTGTATCACAGTAACATTTATCTTGTCTCGAATAGATAGGATTATATCAGCCAGATTTACCGACAGTCGATGTCGATATATTGAATTTAATTATCTTTACTTATCTCTATCGTTGCGTCGTGACAGCGTCGAGTGCTCATATATTTTGTTAAGTCAGATATGAGAGCGTTAATTTAATTATGCGTCGCTATTTGTTGATCCACTTGACGTATTTATGAGAGATTTTTTTGTTGACCTGCGTCCGAGGCTGTCTGTGTGGGCTTCGAATGTTATATGTTGGTTTTGTGACCGATCACCTCGTCATAATATGAAATATGTACTATTAAATTCAATTAGAATTGATCCATTTATTTTTATAATGACATGTTCCTTTAATAGACTAGTTTTGAGGAAAGATGTACCCAATTAGTTTAAAAAAAGAATGTTTTTTTTTTTTGTAATAATTTTGAGTATGGTCTTAAAAAAGAACTTTACAATATATTACAAGAATAATATATTCATATTTATGCCAGTCATGTCCGATTATCCGAATTAATTGGACCGGAGTCGATTCGGATAATTGAAAATTCGGATAATCGGACATGACTGGTTGGTAATAAAGAAAAATGAACTGTCCCACAGTTCTACAGCCATAGGATTTGAAATATGTCTGGACTCCAACAAGCTCAAACTTGCAACAACAAAACCAACATTAAAATTAATAGTTGAAGTCTTTTTTTTGCTGAAGAAGCTCTATAGCTGTAATATTCGGTCATCTACTTCATAAAACAATTGTTCATATATTATAAATGTACATTGGAAATGAAATTGATGCTTCCCGGTTTTGTATTAAATAAAAAATACCATATAAACTAAAATATTACAATCCAATGATGTAAAATACTTGCTAGCTTTGTTGATTGTAAATTTGAGAGCAGTAACGATATATGATAACTTAATATAATATACATATCAATAAAAGTGAAAAAAAATATTTGAATAATGTCTGAGACTCTGAAAATATGTTTAGGTATTTTTAAATATGATTTTCAAGTTTTAAACTACGTTTACATACAGGCAAATTATATGTAATTGAATATTAATTTTATGTGAGAATATTTTCTAGTAAGAAAATACAATTACTATTGTGTTCTTAACATGAATTATATCAATCGATTAACATAAATCGTATTGGAAGAAAAAACGTAGCTCGTCTTTGTTTCGCGTGTAGAAAGACATTCGTACATATGTATGAGAAAAATATTTTATATGTAAATTGAAAACTAACATTTATTTGGTATAATTTATTGGTTATTAACCTTTTAATTAACTGTCAGTGTATCTTAAATGAAGATGTTAAGTTGCGGTTCTGTACATCGAAGCTATATAGGGAATGTTTCATGACCATTATAATTATATAGTAGGATTTTTTAAATCTTTGCTTTTTTTGTGGAAAATAAAATCTAACAACGAAATTTAAAACACTTCCTTATAATTGTCTGAAATTTTCCTCACAGTATGATAGAACACACCAGAAATAAAGGAAAAAACATTTCATGTTAAAACTATCCTAAATTAAACTTACTGTCTTATTAGTAATAAAAATACACTACATTTTATTATGTACAAGTTGTTTTGTTTCATGCTAAAGTATTAATCAGAATAATATGTGTACATAAAAAGGGGGCAAGTGCGAGTTGAACTCGCGTGAAGAGGGTTCCGTACGATGTTACCTATATGTTTTTTTTAAATCTGACCCAAATTTGTTTGTGGTAACTAAAAAAAGTATGAATGGTCCCTGATTGGAGAGGGATATTACTAAATATATTATCTATTGTTGAATTTTGTCTTGTTGTATATTCTTGAATACGCGGAGTAAGACCGAGTGACAGAAGGTATTCTGATATTTCATTTTTTGATTTGTCCTTAAAATCAATATTAAAGTCACCGGCAATAATAATCTTTTCGTTTGCACTAATAGCCTTTTTAATACATTCGACTGCAATTTTCGGAAGACATCTTGGTGATTTATATACGGTTAAAAATTGAACACCAAATGCTTTGAATTGAAGACATTCACAGTGTCCACCTCCTGGACTATCTATAAATAAACCTTTATTGGAACCGTCATCTAATTCATTGACGTAATTACAATTTATATATGCTATTGCACCCCTTCCGGGATTTGCATTCAATACATTGGGACCGTCTATTCTGCACACTTGCTCAAAACCTTCCAACTCAAAATTGTCGCTTCGAGAGCCCCAAGTTTCTACGAATAATGTAATATGAGATGAATGAATTATACAATCAGCTTTTACATCTAGTAAATGTTTACGCAATGATTGTACATTATGAAAGATTATTTGAATTTCATCTCCTGGTGACTGTAAAACTTCGAACTGGGGTATCAATTTATTTTCTAACAGTCTCATCATTTCCAAATGAACTGCACTTTTTTCTGATACCTTTGCTGGGGGATTGAAATTACCATCTGATGTAACCAAATAAAGGCCACTAGCTGAAGTAGCTCGAGAACAGGCTACATATAACATTGATCGCTTCACATTTCTACTCAAATGAACAACTATTTTTTCCATAGTGCAGCCTTGAGATTTATGAATCGTCATTCCCTCAGCTGGTACTACTGGAAATTGAGACCGATGTACCTTGAGGTTCGATGACTTCCATTGTTTCACTGTATACGTAGAAGTTTCTAGCGGTGTCCACTGAGATTCTATATATGCATGGTGATTCCGGGTATGAACCTCAAATTTATTCCTTGTCGCAATACCGACATTGTTATCAAACTGTAACCACAATCGCAAAGGTCTTCTTTCATTAGTAGTGATATGGCGACCATATTCTATAGCTTTCAGTAATCCTGTAGTGCCATTAACTAGTCCATCAGATGTATCTAGATTTACTGTTATCATATATCGGGCACTTATTTTCACATACAGTATCTTAGGCAAGCCGTATGTCTTCATTGTTGGTAATGCGTTCACTGATTGTAATGCTTTTTTTTTTGCTATCGGATTGGGTGAACCGGAAACTATGTCTATAGCCTTGACAGAACAACCTTCAGTATTCATTAGTGATAATTTTTGTTTGTTGTAATTGTCCACTTCTTTGTTACTTGCAAATAAATGTATAGCACCATCAGCATCAGCAGGTAAGCTGCTCATTTTGAAACACCGCGACTTGATAAGTTGAATATCAATGTGATTCATATTACCAGTAGCCATGTTATTCAAAGCAATAGCAAAATTGAGATCATCCCTCTGACGCATTATTTTAGTCATCGGAAACAGCCGAAATGGTTCCCACAATGGTGCACCAGCTAGAACTGCCATCGGATTACGTCCTGTATTAGGCTGAAAAATCCAGTTGTCTCCAACTGGCGGCAATTGATTAAAATCTCCTACAGAAATAATAGATTTACCAGCAAACGGGACGTCTGTATGAAAAATTTGCTGTAATCTGCGATTAATCTGATTGAAAGTCCTACTTCCCAACATAGATATTTCGTCTAAAATTATTAATTTAACTTTACATAGCTTACTAGCTAATGTGTTAGCCGTGCCTGCCGACAAAGACGGCATAGTACTACCACACTGTGAAATTGGCAAACAGAATGCGTTGTGAACAGTTTGTCCTCCAATACCAAACGCGGCTTTGCCAGTAAAGGCGCAAAGTAATATTTTTATTTCATCTGGGTTAGTTCCAGGCTCACGATTAAAGATTAACATTAAATATTGATAAAGGGCCTTTATCAGCAAGCTTTTACCAACTCCAGCACCGCCGCTGACAAAATAATAAAATGGGAGCTCTAATTGTTGCGTGAACAGATTTCCTAGGTGCAAAACAAAATTTCTTTGGTCACTATTCAACATTCTTAGTAATGCGAGCACATGATCTTCGTTCATTAATAATGGTTGAGCAATTACTCTACATATCAAGTCATTGCCTTGTTCCCCTTGTAATTGCAAACAATGGTCGGGATCAATTTCTTGGGTCTCCAATTCATATTCACCTAGAGCACAGGCTCTTGCTTCAGCTCGATTGTTATCATTTTCTTCATCATCATTTTCTGCATTTCGAACCGCTGCTAATAACGCTTCAAATTCTTCTGGCCCTCCTAAGGAATTGAACTGTATACTTTCTGATTTTATCATATTACATTTATTGAGGAAAATTTCTTCTAAATTTAATTCGTCATTTACAAGCTCTGACTCTTCATTCCTCCAAGGTACATATAACATAATCTGCTCTCTATAAAAGTTATCTGGGTCCTGCTCACGATTATATCGTCGAAAACGTATTATTTTAGGCTTTAATCTTCTTCGTATGTAGCCGTCATTATTTAATAATTGTATCCAGCTACCAGTTGTTCTATCTTCGGTATTTTCTTCCATATTTTCATTCTCGTACGATTTTGATAGCTTAGTTGAATAGGTATAATAGGCAGCAAAATATGCCAAGCTCATTCTTTCGAAATAATCATCCTGTGGTCGATTGATGTAATGGTCTAACAAATTTTTTTGAAATATATCAGTAGAGGAAGCATTCAATGACTTCAATGTTTCCATCGGCTTTAGAATACCTACTCGTTCGTTTGGATGACCCGTATTAATATAAATATCAGCTTCGCTGGCACGAGACAAAGGCAATCCTGCGAGGCAGTAAATAGCTTCTTGCGCAGAAATTTCTGATGAATTGAGAAACACTTTAGATATCGCACGTAGAGATTCTTTTATATTTGCATTACCATTTTTAGCTTCCTCTACAGCAGCTCTAAGTAAGTTGGACATACCTCTGTCAGTTTTATTAATGTAGTCTACAATATAAACTGAACATGCAAAAGGATCTAATATAAACTGGCAATCCATATTCGCCTGCTGTAGTTCTAATATTTTTTTGCAAAACGGATTTAACAAGATATCTTTGGGTTTTCTTTTCAAAAATATTTTTGGTCGTTTGAGTGTAGCTCTTACGGCTAAAATATATTCGGATATAGTTAATCCAGTGGATTTCAAGTAATCATCAAATGTGATATCATTAGAAACATTAGATAGGTCTTCTTTTAACTTTTTAGAATTTTTTTTCCATTTTGCTGTGGAAGGATCGTCTTTATACAATTCAGTCAACAATCTTGTTTTGTCCATTGGAAAGAAAGGTATTCCGAATCTGCATGGTCGGTCTGGTTTTGGGTGACATGTGTGAGTG
Organism: Vanessa cardui; assembly: GCF_905220365.1. Lineage (NCBI taxonomy): Eukaryota > Metazoa > Arthropoda > Insecta > Lepidoptera > Nymphalidae > Vanessa > Vanessa cardui. The sequence continues at coordinate 7,913,359 of NC_061145.1, forward strand.
TGTTTGTGTGTTTGTATTGCTACAAGATCGTTACTTATTTCATTACTGTCACAAGATACGATCATATCAACAAATTTTATGATATTTTCAATAGAAGTTTCGTCTTCGGGAGTATATATTGGTGCACCTTCTATCCACAACATTATGTGTGCATGTGGCGATCCACGATGTTGAAATTCTATCCTATGGTACTGATGGCTAATCTTATTGTCCCCAAATGGTCCTGATGGAACTAACCATGTCTTCATCAATTCTTTAAGCCTTGTTTCAAAAAATGTGACACAAATAAATGGGTCTGATTGAATAAGACGTGCCTTTTCCTCATAAGAGATAGATCGTGCCTCTTTAAGACTAACTTCTCCCTTATCAACAGTTTTTTTAAGTTGTTTTATAAGTTCTGGCCATTTGGCCTCTGCAGCTGACACAGTAACAAAAAGGGTTGGCACTCCGAATTGTCGAACCATAGCGAGTACCTTTTTTTTTTCGTTTTCCCAATGAGCTGGTGAATTTCTCACGTCGCACAAAACTCTATACCCGTCATCATGCTGTATAAGATTATTCAAATACTCATCTTTCAGCAGATTGGAAACTATAATAGGTACAGAATTATTTACTTTTTTTCGTAAGCAGGTCAAAATATTATTTCGCAGCTGTAACATTTGTTGTTTTTTCAACAAAGTAAATAAATAGTCAGCCCTCATGGCTCTCCGGTCAAATCTTGTTATCTCTGATTTCATAATTTCGGAATTACTCAAATTTATTTTGAATTTCCGCTCAACCCCTCCGTGTATTTTAATGAAGCCTAATTCTTCCATATATTCATCATAAATTAGTGACCTTGGTTGATTACCTTCTCCTGGCGCCATTGTAATAGTAACATCTTTTTCATTATCTAATAGAGTTTCTACATTTCCAGGGTTAATATTTTTTTCTTCTTGTGCCAAAACATCACACGTACATTTTTCGAGACAATTTTCGTCATCGGATTGGTCATCGTAAATCCACTCTTCATCATATTTGATACCTATTTTCTTAAACAAATCAGTTTGCACTAAATACTTTGCAGCTTCTCTGATTACGTCCGGCCGGATTCGCTCTTTTCGACCATGCTTATAACACATTCTCCGTTTTAATTCTATTGTAATAATGTGATTATCAGATGGATGTCTAGGCAACGCTGAAATCATAGTATTTACATCCACAGGCACGTTAACAACTCCACCTGTTAATCCATGTTGATAACCAAGGCCCTGCCCTTTTCTTACTATTTTAAGGAATATATGTCTTGGTGAAACCAATCGCTCCTCAAGTGGTGTAAGTTTTTGTAAAACGTCAGGAATATCAGGGAACAGTAAACCATTACTCATTGCTAATCTCGGTATTTTTCCCGCTTTCAAATTATTATGACAAGTGTAGCAAAACATATAATTATTATTATCAGAAAATGTACTTAATTTTATGTTTCTCATGACTTCATCTAGGAAAAAAGACAGATGATTTACTTTTAATGACTTCAGGGAGTTTCTATGCCACAATCTTCCGCAGCACGAACAAATGCTTGTGTGGCCATGTAAAATAGAATCAAAGAATTGTTTTTCAATTTTGTCCCAATCATTTTCAATATTCTGATTTCGTATATTTCGAATTTCGGTTTCACGAGTAGCGTATTCTGGATTTTTACGTGATAAACGATGCGCTATGGTATCACGTTCCTGTTCTAGCGTTTTATATGCAGGATCCTGACGTAAAATATGGTGTGATGCAGTGTTAAGTACCCGTTCGCGTTCCCTGTAAGTACGATCCTGACGTGAAATGCGACGCGAAACAGTATTGCGTTTTTGCTCCGTCTTGCGTCTACGAGGTACTGAACGTTGCAGTTTTTTCGACTCTTTATCTCGCTCTTTTTTTCTATTTTTAGTGTCATCACTACATCTGGATAATCTTTCTCGTTTGAGGTTATTCTCTAATATCCTTGACGATTTTCTTTTACAAGCAATAAGCGAAGTACTTTTTACTGGGCTGAAATTACTATTTATAGGGGCGTTCTGATCATACGAACAATTAGGATTTTCCAATGTTTCATAGGAAACAGGAATAGTAATCGAGAGAACAGTTTTCCCTAAAACCTCTATTTGACTACAGTTCGATAGTTTATTGATTTTTTGGCGCCTTTTTTTGTTTCTTTCACCAATACGTTTTCTTTCTAACTTAGTGCCACAGTATTTGTTTTGGGGACGTCCACCACGATTAATAACTGTAGACGGAAATTCTGTTAGCCTATGTGTTAAAAGAATGTTTAAAGTATGACTTCTTAAAAACTCGACATTGAATTTAATATTACATGGATCAAGGCCTAACACAATTGAAGTACTAAATGCTATTGCGTATAAGCCGCAATCAATCAAATTTGGTTGTTTTTGTACAACAGGAAATATGATTTCATTTTCTAGAATGTAAGGAAACAATTTTCTCAAATACTCTGCCTGTATTTCACTAAGATTTTTATACAAACTATCATAAACTTTGAGCGTATGAGATGAATAATAGACACAAACCCAATGCCCAACTTTCGAAAAATCGTCAGAATCAGGACGAAATAAAACCTGTAGAAAATTTGAGTTCGGATCAACAGGGAGAGCTTTTTGGCGCAATCTCTCTGTTGTTATCTCATAAACACTTCGGTTTTGATACCCATGAACTACTCTAAGTAAGGAGTTAAACTCCTCCACAACATCTTCTTCAACATAACTACCATTATCCAACAGATAGTTATATGATAACTGTACAGAAGTCATTTTCAATAGGGAAAAATATTTTTTGTGAAATATTTTTTTTTGTAATAAATCTTACTACGATAGAAACGACGAAAATTATCACATCAATATATAGAAGTCTGGGATACGTCTGCAGCATAGGGAGCCGACCGCGCGAATGAGCCGCGCGGGCCTTGTGTCTGTGACATAGACTCGAAATCCCCACCACACTCGCAGCGCAGCGCGCATCACATTAATATTACTCCAGCCAATACGTCATTAAATGCTTCAAAAACGTTCGATTTTTAATTTTCTTTCTTTAAATTATTAATCGAATATGAAAAACAAACAACCCCTGAAGAAAATTATAAGACTTATTGTTTAAAAAACCAATTGCTTAAACAATCATTTTATTACAATATTTTGTAATATATTTATCAGAGATCGAGACATTTGTATAACAATAGATTAATTATACCTCGAATTTTTGACGCTATAAAGCAATGAGAATGTTAAATTTTAATCGAGTGTAATCGAAATATGTTTTCTTTTCAAACTGTGAAAATTTTGTATTTGATAAGATTACCGACCAATGAAAATATATATAATGTAGAGATGAATTTTTTAATATATTTTAATCACTTTGATCGGACTGACTAGTGGAGGGCACGACCTTGGGGAAATCTATTGAGATGAAAATGTGCGTAAAGGTAGTATTCCAGGTATATATGTATATATTACCTGTATAATATATGTATATATGTATATACTGTATAATATAGGTATATATGTATATATTATTATTTATTTATATTTTCTTTCATTGATTATAAAAATAAAATGACTGTTTCTTAGTTATTCTTTATTATTAATTTTTTCCCTTTTATTTTTTGTAAATTTCTATTTATTTATGATCTGCGGTGAAAATTAGAGGTAAGTAGAAAATGAAATATAATCTCCCATACGAAATATTTTCAATTTATATTTTATAATGATTATTATTCGGAAGCATGTACCATTTGATCATGATTTATAATTAAATAATATTTTTAAATAAATTAAAAAAAAATCGTATAACACATTACATTTTATTTTTCACCTACCTATAATTTTAACTGCAAATAATAGATGAATTAAAATTTACGAATAATTGAAGGAAAAAAATAATAATAAAAAATAAAAAAGAATCAGTCACATTCTTATAATTAAAAGAAAAAAAAATATGAATAACTTAAAAAAAAAAGTTTAATTATGGACTCGAATACTACTTCTATGCACATTTTCATCCTGATCGGTTTTCCCATAAATTCTACATTTAAATTTTTAATTTTTCTAAACGATTCATACTATAACACTTTTATGTCTTCATTGATTTGTTTACAACTATATTATTGAAACAAGACACTAGCGCACAAATCTGTCTCAAGTAGAGCAACGTGAAGGTCATGTCTCATAATGCCGTAGTAAGGGCCCGCGCCTTACTAAGCATTTATTTGTCATACCGCGGGCGGAATTAAATTGAAAAATTAATTAATATCTCCTAAAACATTGGTCGTAGAATGCTCATTATGGGCTTATTTTTTTCGTTAAATATTCATCTACAAACCGATTTAACAAAACTTAACATTGGAGTTAAAAATATGTTCTCCCACACATTCCACCTGCAAATGTAAGTTGGTACGCACAATATTGAGTGATTTACCATGTTATTTTAATATCATGGACTTCTTATAGGTTTTCCTATAATCTATAAGGAGAAAACTAATTTCTGTATTTTTTTCAAAATTTTAGGTTCAGTAGTTTCGGAGATAAGGGGGGGGGAATGGTCGATTTTCGTCTATTTTCTTGAATAACTTGGAAACTATTTATTTTAAAATTACAAAAAAAAACATTTAAGATCTTCTCAACAAGACCTTTCATTTGATATGCCACACGATGCAGTTTTCAGATATTTTTTTTTTAATTTTCCCCTTCCCCCCCAAAATGACCCCCCATATACAGATTTCATCTACTCACGTCACACCTCTGTGTTTGGGTTACAGGAATTGATATGTGTACCAAATTTCAACTTAATCGGTCTAATAGATTCGGAGATAATTGACTGTAAGCGACGGACGGACAGACACACGAGTGATCCTATAAGGGTTCCGTTTTTGTATTCAGACGTACGGAACCCTAAAAACTAACCTAAATCGTTTTGTCTTCCAGGCGGATATTCGCAAACGCACACACATACCACATAAACTCGATCTCACTGAACTCGGACCAGGAGACGTACCTGTCGGCGGACGATCTGCGCATCAACCTGTGGCACCTCGAAATAACCGACCAGAGCTTCAATATCGTCGACATTAAGCCCGCCAATATGGAGGAACTAACCGAGGTATATATACATATATCGTACAGGGCCGTATTTAGGGGAGGGCAACCGGGGCCTCCACATTAGAGGGGGCCACAGTTTTCAGCAAGTTAACAAATACCGAGATGTGGTCAAATTATAATAATGTTATTATTTAATATTTTAAAAGTTACCGATACAAGTAAATTATAGCTTACTTATTGAAATAAAAAAGTAGATAATTCATGATAATTTAATTATTTATGAGTCGAGATGGCCCAGTGGTTAGAAGGCGTGCATCTTAACCGATGATTGCGGGTTCAAACCCAGGCAAGCACCGCTATACATATGTGCTTAATTTGTGTTTATAATTCATCTCGTGCTCAGCGGTGAAGGAAAACATCGTAAGGAAACCTGCATGTGACAAATTTCATAGAAATTCTGCCACATGTGTATTCCACCAACCCGCATTGGAACAGCGTGGTGGAATATGTTCCAAACCTTCTCCTCAAAGGGAGAGGAGGCCTTTAGCCCAGCTGTGGGAATTTACAGGCTGTTGTTGTTGTTGTAATTATTAGGTTGTTCACGCTTCTGTTTGTCTAGGGCCCCCACTGCTTTGTGGCCCGGGGTCCTCCAGACCTTTAAATCCGCCTCTGATATCGTAACATTGCAATAAGACCTTAAAGTTTATAGCTTGGTGGTAGGGCTTTGTGCTAGCCCGTCTGGTTAGGTACGACCCACTCACCAGTAATTCTACCGCCAAATAACAGTACTCAGTATTGTTTCTTATTGTTCGGTTTGAAGGGTGAGTAAGCCAGTGTAACTACCGGCACGAGGAATATAACATCTTAGTTCCCAAGGTTGGGGGCACATTGACAATGTAAGGAATAGTTAATATTTCTTACAGCGTCATTGTCTATGGGTGATGTTGACCACTTACCATCAGGTGGCCCATATGCTCGTCCGCCACACTATACCATAAAAAAAAAGAAAATAGCAAAAAGTTCCCAATTAGTTTTGCCTATATAGATTGTAGCATTGCAAAAATAACTTAAATTCTATAACAAAAATGTTATTATACAATATAAATAAAATACTCTTTGTTGCATTACTAAAGAGTTACTGTTAGATTAGGTTATTACATATACTTATGTAATAATATTAAATCTGTTTTGCTTTTAGTTATTAAGTATAAAAAATATTCAGTTTGTTGTTTGATAAAATATATTAAGGTCGTTTGAATACTCTATTTAATTAAAGTATTATGATTTTTGAAATGATGGTTCAAAGTCTGGCAACGTCTCGAACTCATATGAGTTCAAGATGTTGCCAGGCTTTGCTCAGTGGTCCAATAGGACTTTGTTCAAATATATATAATATAGAGTTTAAGAAATAAATGAGATTTTATTTTTCAGGTTATAACAGCGGCAGAGTTCCACCCGACTGAATGCAATCTCTTTGTATATTCTAGTAGTAAGGGTGAGTACCAAATTAAATAATATCATAAAAAGTGTCTTTTTGGGTATAATGAAAAATACAGTTCTTATACCACATGTCTTTTTTTTTTTTAATAGAAATATGTAGTATTATTGCTATGAATATGGAGTACTATGAATTCTATTTGAAAGTTTAGTAAGTGTCTATATAACTATACTAATAATTTTTACATAATTCAAGACATGACATCCTCTCAAAGGGAGAGGAGGCCTATAGCCCAACAGTGGGAATTTACAGGCTGTTGTTGTTGTTGTTGTTGTAAGATAACGTCACGTCTATTCTCATCGCAAATGGAAAGATAACCAAACCATAGATTAACGTTAGCCACGATTTTTAATAGTTCAGCTATATTGTGTAAACACTAACAGTTCATGACTAATATATCTCTATTTATAAAACAAATCTTTTCCACTACACTACTTATATCCACTTTAATTTTTACATTCATAGTTTTGATTACAATTTCGTTATTTTCGTAAGCGGCTTTGTCTTATACTATGTGATGATGTCGTTACGCGTTTGTGTGCAGGTACGATAAGGCTGTGCGACATGCGTGCGGCTGCGCTGTGCGACCGGCACGCGAAACTGTTCGAGGAACCGGAAGACCCGCACGCGCGTTCCTTCTTCTCCGAGATCATATCCTCCATCAGTGACGTCAAGCTCAGCAACTCTGGCAGGTGTGTCCCATATGTGCGCTGCATATTGTTAATATTAAAGCTCGTTTTGTCATAATGCCACACTCTCGCTGCGATATTGTTAATATTAAAGCTCGTTTTGTCATGTCAGCGATATGGCCGCAAGTGCGCTGCATATTGTTAATATCGTTTTGTTATAATGTGAGTAATATATGGCCGTTTGGTGGTTATATTGCAGATATTTATTTTTTTGATGATTGGATTATATTAAAATAATGATTACACTGATTATATTATTGAATGATCAGATAAATTACGATTGAAATGATTTTGTTTGTTAGGCAAAGAATTTTCTAATTTCGTAGAAGTAGAATTATAAAATGGAATTTTATGTTTTGCAAACTGTGTATTCATGAACAGAAGTCTGAATATACTCAATACAGAGAATTTATATTATTATTATTCTAAAAGTCCTATTTTTTTATTTTACAGATATATGATGTCTAGAGATTACTTAGGTTTAAAAGTATGGGATCTTAGAATGGAAACGAAGCCTGTAGAAACATATCCAGTAAGTTAAAAAATAATTATAGAATATTTACTTCTTCTAGTTTATATATGAATTGTGACTTCTATCAAATTGTTAAGTCACTTTTGTGTTTTGGGTGAAGTAAGAAAATATAAACTTGTTTTCCAGGTACACGAGTATCTTCGCTCAAAGCTTTGCTCGTTGTACGAGAACGACTGTATCTTTGATAAGTTTGAGTGCTGCTGGAGTGGAGACGACCAGCGGCTTATGACCGGTTCTTATAATGGATTCTTTAGGTAAGTTTTTGATAGTCAATTAAAATAGTATAAAAGTAGTCGATACTTTTTTGTTATTCATGTAATATTCATAAATAGTAAATTATTTTTAATATAAAATAGTGTCTGGAAACTTTACTATTATTTGAAGCTGTTTTCATTATACAAATCTATTTCAAAATAATGAATATATTTGTATTTACTAAAGTTTTGTTCAAATAGTGTGTATAACACATTAAAAAATATTCACTACTCGAAAAAACATTACTGTCGTATATTGGTCCCATGCACTAGTTTACGTATAGTTACTTGGTGGTAGGGCTTTGTGCGAGCCCGTCTGGGTAGGTACCACCCACTCATCAGTTATTCTACCGCCAAATAACAGTAGTCAGTATTGTTGTGTTCCTGTTTGAAGGGTGAGTGAGCCAGTGTAACTACAGGCACAAGGGACATAACATCTTAGTTCCCAAGGTTAGTGGCGCAGTGACGATGTAAGGAATAGTTAATATTTCTCACAGCGTCATTGTCTATGGATGATGGTGACCACTTACCATCAGGTGGCCCATATGCTCGTCCGCCAACCTATACCATAAAAAAAAAGAAAAAAATAATAATAATAGTCTGGCCAGTATGTCGGTTAAAAATATATGCACAGTAAAAACGTCAGCGACACGTACAAATGTGGAATGTTCCAGAATATTCGAGCGGGGCGGTGCGGGCGCGGGCGCTCGGCGCGGCGAGCTCACGCTGGAGGCGTCGCGCGACGCGGCCGCGCGGCCCCGACAGCCGCTGCGAGCGCGACGCGTCGCCGCCACCGCCAAGAGGAAGAAGGTGACTCAGCTTTTACTTAGTACTAACCACGAGCTAGTGAGACTCGCAAAAAGATTGTAGTCTTTTATGCATAAATCAAATCAAATCAATTTTATTCAAGTAAACTTCACAATGAAGCGTTTTTGAATCGTCAATAATCAAATACTACCACCGTTTCGGAAAGCAGCTTCTAGCAAGAAGAAACGGCAAGAAACTCGCATAGTTGCTCTTTTCAAATAAACACATTTACAATGCTGTTATTGACAGTAATTAGCGTCTTATGATGGAATATCATTGAAAATGTATATATATTTATTATATACTTAGGGACACTAACCGCCTCGTATAATATTTGTATTTAACATTAGTGCATAGAAGAATTTCTAACTGTTAGTAGTACTAACTACGAGGTAGTGAGACTTGCAAAAAGATCGTAGTCTTTTATGCATATCATTTTACTTAGTACTAACTACGAGGTAGTGAGACTCGCAAAAAGATCGTAGTCTTTTATGCATATCATTTTACTTAGTACTAACTACGAGGTAGTGAGACTCGCAAAAAGATTGTAGTCTTTTATGCATATCATTTTACTTAGTACTAACTACGAGGTAGTGAGACTCGCAAAAAGATCGTAGTATTTTATGCATATCATTTTACTTAGTACTAACTACGAGGTAGTGAGGCTCTCAAAAAGATCGTAGTCTTTTATGCATATCATTTTACTTAGTACTAACTACGAGGTAGTGAGACTCGAAAAAAGATCGTAGTCTTTTATGCATATCATTTTACTTAGTACTAACTACGAGGTAGTGAGGCTCGCAAAAAGATTGTAGTCTTTTATGCATATCATTTTACTTAGTACTAACTACGAGGTAGTGAGACTCGCAAAAAGATCGTAGTCTATGCATATCATTTTACTTAGTACTAACTACGAGGTAGTGAGACTCGCAAAAAGATCGTAGACTTTTATGCATATCATTTTACTTAGTACGAACTACGAGGTAGTGAGACTCGCAAAAAGATCGTAGTCTTTTATGCATATCATTTTACTTAGTACTAACTACGAGGTAGTGAGACTCGCAAAAAGATCGTAGTCTTTTATACATATCATTGAAAATGTATATATATTTATTATATACTTACGGGCACTAACCACCTCGTATAGTATTTGTATTTACCATGAGTGCATAGGAGAATTTCTAACTGTTAGAACGCGTGCATCTTAACCGATGATTGCGGGTTCAAACCCAGGCCAGCACCGCTGTTTCATGTGCTTAATTTGTCTTTATAATTCATCTCGTGCTCAGTGGTAAAGGAAAACATCGTAAGGAAACCTGCATGTGACAAATTTCATAGAAATTCTGCCACATGTGCATTCCACCAACCCGCATTGGAACAGCGTGGTGGAATATGTTCCAAACCTTCTCCTCAAAGAGAGAGGAGGCCTTTAGCCCAGCCGTGGGAATTTACAAATAATAGGCTGTTGTTGTTTGTTGTTGTTTGCTCGACATTATTCTTGTAGTTTTATTAATACTTTAATATCATAGAAATATATTTATATGATATTATAATTATATCATATGATATCATCATAATCTGATTTTTAATTTACTTATACGTACAGTTTATGAATTTCCTTAAAACTTATCTTGAATATATTTTAAACAGGATGAAATAAGCGTAGACTGCTTGGACTTCAACAAGAAAATCCTCCACACAGCCTGGCATCCGCACGAGAGTATCATAGCCGTAGCTGCCACGAACAACCTTTTCATATTCCAAGACAAATTCTAGCGGGGCCCCTTAGCTATGCCTTAGGTGAGCGAGGACATAATATACAATACAAATCTAGTAAACCTTTTATTTGCAACCTACAGCCTTTTATTTGCAACATAGAGACATGTGTGCAAGCAATAATTAGGATTATATTGTTGAAATTATTAAAGATTAAAGATTTATGAATTTGGAAAGGATTCTTTGCCATCATTTGAAAGTATTGTTATATTAAATGATGTCTTAGAGATTATTCGAACATCTCCGTAAACAAAAAGTCATTTGTTCAATAAGATCTTTCCAAAGTCATAAAGTAAGTTCTGAATTAAATGTAAAGGTGTAAATGATTTTATGTAATATACAATAACTTACATTATTATTTCAAGCTTTTAGATCTAAAAGAAATAAACGCGACAAGAACTAGAATTTATATGAATAATACAAAAAAATGCTATTAAAAAGTCCATAGAATAGATATAGCCTAATAATGTCTTTAATGATTTTGCAAATTATAAATATGTCCTCCTTGCCATAGGCTAGTGTTAAATCTATCATGTTACGAAGAGGTAGTTGTCAGTTAAAGTTCTTATTAAATATAATAAATGACGTACATAAAAAATTCATATGCATATTTGAAAAAAATATATAAAAAAATATACTCATCTAAAGTTTAAAGCATCACATTAATTCAAGCTATCACTGACAAATACCTCCCCATATGTTAAACCAATTAATCAGTTTGTATGTTTGTTATTCTTATATTAAACAATTTATATGTGAATTAAGTACCACCGTTTATACCAAATAAATTTATAAATAATTCATAAAAAGGACTGATCTGAATTGTTTTTGGATCTCTTATAAAAGTAATAAACGGGCACATTGACTTGTAATGTTTTAAAATAATGATTTTTTTCTTCCAGTAAAATGTTTTGTCAATTTTCCAATAAGTACTATGAACTTAAACACCGTAATATAAGGCTTAAAACGCAATCCATATCAATGTAATGTTAAAACTATAAACATTTCAATGTTGCCTTTTTCATTCGTTCAAAAGTCCAGTTTTTTTTTTTTTAAATATTTGAACATATTTCATAACAAACATACAATCTGATGCGATATCGCTAGCTAGGTACTAAGGCCGTTATTCAAACACTGATATAATTTATACGCTTTTCATACTTAAGGTTCTAAGCGGTAATTAAGTATTTATTGTTTAAATGATGAAAAACACTACAATAGGTTGTCGCTTGACCATACGGATGAGATTAGTTAGAATTATCAATTGATAGCTACTGATGTGTTAAATCTATGACGACATACATGCACAGATAACAAATCGCATATATTTCATACGTCAGTGTTACCAGTCCAAATATTGGTATTAAAATTGGAACATGGGGGTGATTTTCATTTGTAATATCATTTCATTGAAACGCCTCCGTGAACCTAAAATAGCCATAGAACCGTCACCATGTCGCGAATATTATTATAAGTAAGAAAAAATATCGATTATGTATGAATTCCAAACTTCGTTGATAAATTTGGTTCGACTAGTATGTCTTTTAAAATTACAATCAAAATTTGGTCCGAAAGGACAATGATAGCTGTTGAGTAACTACTATTCGGATTAATTATGGGATCGTATACGTAATATGAAACGCCTAAGGTTACACTGGGTTTTTTTAATTTTTTTACCCGTGCCTTACACTGAACGCAGTGTTTTTTTGTTAATCGTCGTTCTTTTATTTATTATGTATTTTTTTTTAAGTCTTTGTGATTGTTTTTTACTCGATTCGGGGTTGTAACCTCATGTTAACACTGACTTGATGTTTGTTAAAGAGTTGTTACTAAGTCTGCCCTCCTATCTGCAATATTTTATATTCCGTTCAAGGTACACTGCATCTGAATAAAGTCACGTTACACACATTGGAATATATATAATTTCAATTTAATTATGAATAGCAAAAGCAATGATACAAAACGGATTTCTAAAGTTGTAGCCTGGCTGTGAGTTTTGTGCTTTAGATGTTATATAATTTGCTATTGAATAGAATGCCTTATAACATTGTAATAAGATTTTTAATCCTTCAGCGAGGGCAGAAAACGGTAAAGAATGTTCTGGATAGAAATTCTATAAAGGTATAGGAAAGGACACTGTGAATTTTTATATATTCACATAATTAAGTCTAAAGTCAAGAACAAGGCAATATCCAAGATAAAGAATGTTTGTTACATTAGAGATAAAAGTTCATTAGGGATTAATTGGGCATACATTACTTACAGTACATTGTGAACAGTTTTATGTGATTTAGTTATTCACTTAATTGTATTTATAAGGAAGCTTGAACGATATAATATGTAATTGAAAAAAAAAATGTAAATAAGTGAAAGTAAGGAGGCCTGAACAATATAAATATAGGATACTATGTCACAACACTTGTATTATTGTACAGTTATACATATATTGTACTTTTTGTAAAGCTTTCTAAAAAAAATTATGTTCACTGATTATTAAATAATTTTTTTTTAACGTTTTTATTGAGTGTTAACGAGTCAAACGTCTGTTGATAGTATAATGGACATTCGATTGACGTCAATAATATACATACGAAATTAGAACCATATCATGAATAATTTGTTAAAATTTCACTTAAATAAAACATTATATGAACTAGTTGAGCGACTGTGACAAGGTCCTAAATAGTGTATATTATTGACCGTCTCCTATAAGCCTCTAAAAAAATAGGATCGTAAGGCACTTCCATAGCTTGTGAATGAATCCCTAATTACATTTTTTTATGTTGATCAGTTTGTATAGTTGATCTAAATTAGGTTTCATTGTGAGGGGCCCGGTCAATTCCCCACGCGTTAGTTTAAGCGAACACAAATCGATGCTGTCTGCTATGTTATTGGCCGATAGGAGTAATAGTGATAAATGTGTGATATTTATCGGAAAAATAAAATTGCCTTCGCAGCTAAGTTACTTGTTGCTTTGAAAGCAATTTTGGAATTGACTAAGACCCCACGTATCAGTGTAAAAATGAGCTTTGTAGTATAAAGCAAAGACATGTAGTCGGTGAGTGAAAGAGGATGTGTGTACGTCTTAATTTAAGTCTAGGTTATAGTTAGGCAAAAAAAAACTGTGAATGCATACAGTGAATAAAAAAAAAATCAGTTTTTTTTTCTTTCCTGCATCGAGGGATCAACAGGTCGCTTTGTGATAAGGGCGTTGTGTGATAAACGGACAAATGTATGTGAAAGTTTGTGAGGTACCTCGAGATGCGATTGTTGACAACGAAATCATTGTGGCTGCCGGTCGGTTGTCGCGCCTTCGCCTTGACGCTCTACAAGTTATCTTTCGTTCCATTCATGCTTGCTTGGTAAATTTAAGATTTATAAAATGTGTCAAAATTCATTTCAAAATGTGTGAAAGGCTAAATCGGAGAGAGGAAGTAAATTCGATGTTTTCTTAAAATTTTATAAACATGGACATTAAATTAAAAAGGAATGTATATTTCGCTAGTTTTTAATTAACTGTGTGCAAAAATAAAGGAAACTTGTACTGTTTTATTTTACCGTTTAGCCGTATTCTATAATGGATTTTATATTTAAAGCATGAATGTTGTTTTTTTTTTTAATTTTGGTGTTGAAATATGTATAAATGTGCCATGGTGTCAAGACGAGGGCGCGGGCGTGTTGTGCGGGAGTTGTTGTTGAATCCAAAATATTTCCTATAATATAAATTTTTATATCTGATACATTGTTTTATTATCTGTCCACAATCCTTATTATTTGTTTCAATTAATGTTGCTGAATAGGAAATAAAGTAACATTATTTTATTTTTATTATTCATAAAAAACAGCTGAGAAAAGAGGCAACCTATCTTTTTACCAATTCCTAATGAATTATTCTCCCGACAAAAGCGTGGAGTTAATACCTGTTGACTTCCAAGCAGGATACATTAGTTGAAATAATTGTATTTAATTAACATGACGTTGTATTTTTTAAATGTTAAAAAAGAGTAACTACTGAGTTTCTTGCCGGTTCTTCTCGGTAGAATCTACTTTCCGAACCGGTGGTAGCTTCACTGAATTGTAAAATGACGATTCAAAAGTGCTTATAAAAGCCTACTTGAATAAAGTTTATTTTGATTTTGACTAATAATTAACTTTCATCAATATGGAAACGAGGAAATTGATAACGAAAAAAATAATTTGATATTTATTTTATTATATTGTATTGGCCTGCGATACAGCAGCTGTGATGGCACTTTATGATGCGTTCACCATTATAAATACAAAAAAACGTGATGGTGCATGATTTCATACTATTTAATGAACTTAATTACTGACTACACTAAGGGCCACTAGTAAATGTTGCAACGAACAAGTTTAGTAATAACTGCATGTATTTTATGAACGTTACTAAAAGTTAAAATAATTTTAATAGAAGAGTTAGCAAGTATAACTGCATACTGTGCATACACAAGGGTGATGACATCTTTGCACCTAAAGTAAGTAGCGCGTTGATGTGATGTAAGGAATATTTAATATCTTAAACTGCCAATGAATATTACAGTACAGGTGATCACTTACCATCAGGTGGCTTACTTGTACGTCATGATGTCATGAATAATCTTAGGTTTAATTATTCGCGGTAACCGTTTCCCTCTAAGGAAAATTTTGCAACGGAACAAGCGAATGCTCCTGTTACTCCCCTTAAGAGATACTTTTTAAGGTTTTCCTGGGTAATGAAAATAAAGCTTGCCATTCAGTGGTGAGTCTTTAGTGAATTACCTAGAGCTTTTACTAATGTTGCGGGTCAAATTAAATTTTGACCCAAAACGTATTTTGGCTGTAACATAGTATATGATTACGATTGTTTTGTTTTGTAAAACTATTTTTGTGTAAAAATAGCGTATAAAACTAGTTAAAAATTTTGTGGGTTTTGAAAATGTTTAAAAACTACGAACGAATTTTTTGAATGACAAGGCTAGTTCGACAGTTCGTTAAAGTTTCGTTGATTGGCTTGCTTTTATACGGAACTAGTACCTATTTCATTGCTCTGAGGCAAAAGTACTATTCATAGGTTGTTAAAAAAAACCAGTCATATGGATAGAGACCAATTTGATTCCTTAATTCTGTTAAGTATGTAGTATTTATTTATACCTTATTTTGGAAATAATATTTTTATAAATTTCTTGATCTTACCTTATCTTTCTTTATCTGTTAAAAAAATTGACAAATAAAAAGTTTATGAAGTTTTAACGTAAAAAATATTTTAGTTTAACATTATGGGGGATTATTTCAAATAATTAAATAATATACTTTATAAAAATTCATAAATATATTTTTAACATGAATTCAATTAGGATTTATTACATACTAAAAAGATTTCAGAGTATTCAGTGCTCGTAAGTAAATAATAAACATTTTAAAATTATTTAAATAAATGTTTTATAGTTTTAAGTCCGATGTATATATGTATATTTTTTTATTGAATTAGAATTAAAAAACCAAAGCATTTAATATGTTTCAAAAACTGGACATCGAATATGGTAATGGACGTTCTTGAAAGTGCTCTGCAATTAAAATGTTGTTTGAGAGATACGCATAGAAAGAGATTGGTAAGGCAATTATTCATTATTATATTATATTAGCTGTTAGTGCCGGCTTCATTTAGTAATAAACATGTCGCTGGCCTCACCAAAATTTCGTTTCAATCGGATGAATAATAGTTTTAGTAGTAGGAACACAAATGCCAAAATACAATTATTTAGTTTCATTTATTAAGAATCTTTTATACCTCCATATATTTTTTATACTACATATAACCACTCATGTTGTAGAATTTAATATACTACAATATGCATAGCTCTTCGCCATTTATGCATTACTTGTAGACTGTAGCAGTACCGAATGGTAGCATCGGCCTATCTTGGGATTTTTGCTTTTTCAGGTTTAATAAATGTACATGTGTACTCATTATTGTTTATATTATGATTCTTTTTCGTTGATATCAGGAAATTTTAGCAGATTCCAAAGTAATGATTTTGCAAGAAGTAAATGAACCGTTTTTAAACATGGCGGTCTCAAAGGCGGCGACCTTGCTCGGCGCATACGATGTTAATATAATCGACAACTTAGTTTGGGAGGAAGATTATATGGGCAGGTAATTTTTAAATATTATGATTTTTAATATCGTAACAAAATTTGAGATCAATTGTGAGAACTATTCTATTTTCTATATACGCATATAAAATGAGATACCGGGAAATATAATCAATATACCATTTTCAAAATTTAAAAAGATTATTAATACTAAATTAATAAATAAATCACATTCTTTATTAAAAGAGTACTTTTTAGATGTCTGGAACGCCTGGAGTAAGGCTTGGTTTCCCTCATAGGACACTAAATAATGTAAATAACAGCATTGTAAATCTGTTTATATTCGAGTTTCTTGCCGTTTCTTCTCGCTAGAAGCTGCTTTTCCGAAACGGTGGTAATATTTAATTATTATTGACGATTCAAAAACACTTAATTGTGAAGTTTACTTGCATAAAGAGATAAGAGCCGAGATGGCCCAGTGGTTAGAACGCGTGCATCTTAACCGATGATTGCGGGTTCAAACCTAGGCAAGCACCGCTGATTCATGTGCTCAATTTGTCTTTATAATTCATCTCGTGCTCGGCGGTGAAGAAAAACATCGTGAGGAAACCTACATTTGACAAATTTCATAGAAGTTCTGCCACATGTGTATTCCACCAACCCGCATTGGAACAGCGTGGTGGAATATGTTCCAAACCTTCTCCGCAAAGGGAGAGGAGGCCTTTAGCCCAGCAGTGGGAATTTAAAGGCTGTTGTTGTTGTTGATTTGATTTATATAACTTTTTTTATTCAAACCAATTAGGTGTGTATTGGATATCTTGTAGTAATTTGAAAAAGTTTTATAATATGTCTCTTTTTTAGGATATTCTCGTATATGGCTGATGCTATATTCGTCGCTACAACGACACATATGTGCGTGCAAAGGTTCGCAGAACAATCCAGCGTTCCGGTTCTATGCATGCGTTCTAGAACTCACGCTAGTATACAATCTTTGGCCACAATTATGTCTACCATAGTTAGTTCATTTGTTGGAAATTTATTGATATACCTATAACACCTTCGACCATTGTTTATGGTATAATGGGACTACTTAATATTGCATTTGTGAGACACGTATTAAAAAATAGAGAAAAATGATTGACAACTATTTCGTATATTATAATATAATTTTTTTTTTGTAAAACAGTAAAAAAAAACACAAATGCAACGTCTCTCTATGATTAAATCTGTTGTAACCAGTAACCAGGGCTGGATCACAGTAGCTTGGGAAAGCGATCTTGTGGCGCTCGCTGAAAAGACGGAGTGGGTACCACTGGTTTTTGATGCCATCGTACTAGAGCGTAGTCCTGGGCACCAGCGACTCCCATACCCTCCCTCCTCCCACGCTTCACGTGGGTAAAACGTGTAATACGTTTTTCCAGCGAGAAAAAAATCCGTTAGACAGCGTCGATAACAGAAGTTCGTTGTCAAAACATGTTAAAATACGGCTCTGATTGTGACCAATGAAATGTGTGTAGTGAACTACTACTGAATTTTATACCGGTTTCACTCTCATGCTGGTGAAAATACATACTGGTACTTGGTGGTAGGCTTTGTGCGATGTGATGCCTCAGTAGATAACACCCACTTAGTATGACTATGTTCTAGTTGAGTAGGGTGAGTTAGATAGTGTATCTATAGGCACAAACATTAACCAATGTTGGTTTATTGGTTGGAACATTGGTTTCTTACGGTGTTGATAAATTGTGATTCATTACAAAAATGTTTAATGAATTGGGTAAACAAATGTTTAAACTAAATAATTTTTTTAATTTTTAAAAGATGTTTTAGGAGGAATTTGGTTCCTTACAAAATGTAAATTTCGCATACTATGGATCGCCTCACCCGGTTTTGAATTCTTATCTCCTGTTGTGTCCAATGCTTGGAGCCAATATTAGATTTAAATGCTGTTGCCAGGTATTATTGTGTTGACTAATTACAAAAACACATCTTATATAAATAACCTGTTGTAATAAGTGGCTGTGTGGAGTTACATCTTTGCTTTCGACGAAAGCAAAAAGAAAAAAAAATCATTTAACAATAATTATTGTTGCTCATGTGCTGAATAATCAAAATCGACAATCGCTCTGCGAACCTGTGTTGCAGAACTATCGATAGTTGACCTCGAAAACTATTCAGGATATCAATTGAACTATATACATGGTTTTGGTTATATATATGGTTTTGATCAATACTATCGTTATCGATAGTCTATCGATAGTGGACTATCGATATGCAACACTACTGTGAACTTTACTACGTCTAGACAAGTTTAGACTCGTTACTCTTGAGTACCTAAACCTCGCCTATGTTATATAAGTAACAGAAAGCATTTTAGTACGTTGGTACTTATAATGAGTATAATTAACTAATTATTTATATTATTTATAATCATTCCTTCATAGTTATTTGTTCCCCTTTTTAACTAAAAGATAAATAAACATAGTTACATCTATATTTATACTACCTATTATTCATTATTGTTTATAAATATTAACGAGTAGATACTAAAGCTTTTTATAATATAATTTAACTCATGTTCACATTACAGAAATGTCCTGTGAGTCCGTTACTGTTCAAAGCGAGTGAAGATATAACCTCAAAAACTAATACAGAACTCAAGGAATGCTTGTCAAAAGAGCAAGTTTTGAAAGATGCCGGTGTAATTATAGCTGGTCCAACCAATGTTAAGAAAGTTGACGAATTTAAACTTTGTGTTGCTGTACGTGAAGTAAATTTAGATTATTTATATATTTGGATGGTATCGGAGTACAAAATAACTAAAATAAACTAACCAAGTCCCTACTTTATTATTTTAGTATGCATGACACCTACGTTTGACATTCGTCATAATAAATTGCTAGTGTGTGTGTACTTAGTGGCCAGCCGTTGGCCGCTATTTTTTTCGATGCGTTTTCACTTCTCAGCTTTGAGAGTGTATCTAGACAGAAGTAATAATCAAAGGATATTTCCTAAGCTAAGAAAACGGTCATGTTTTTAAAATAATCTGCAAGCCAAGATTCATAACGATTTTTTTTTTAGTTTTTAAGACATTTTTGAGGAATTAAAATAAAAAAATATTGAAATAAATTCGTTTTCCGTCTAGCATTTTTAAATTTTGGCCGATAATTATTGTTTAAACATTGACAAATATCCAGTGTTTAATAGTTATTATAAAAAAAAATAATTAATTGATACTTTTTTTTAAATACATTTTTGAAGTTGCATTTTTGACAAATTTTGAAAAAAACTAAAAAAAGTGATAACTCAAAAATGGTTCACTTTTGAACCATACATATGGGGGTTAAAATTATTGCAAATAGTCACCCCTATCACCTCCTAATGGATATACCTACGTAATTACCAATAACCCTGTATAAAAGATTAGTCCAATCTTTGAATATTATAAGTCACAAGTTCACGATAGGCCAGCATGTTTAATGTGGGCAATCGTTTTTGATCGACCTTGGGCCGACGTTGGACCAACGAGTTGGATCGAAGTTGGAGCCAGGGTGTTTGGCCTATGTGTGCTGGTTCACAACCAGGGAAGATGTGATATTTTTATTTTTGTGTTTATTTTAAAGAACTCCATATTGGATAGACCACAAGTATATTAAAAATCCAAAACACTAATTTACTGCAAATATGTGCTTTCAAAATGCCAATTTAAATTTTCGCGCGATAACTTTTTTTTACAATTATAGCCTCAAATAAGTAGTCATAACAGGAGTGACGTCACTGAAACCTAATTATTGTTTTGAAATACGTTCCTGTCCGAGTTACTTTAATTCGTAAATTTGTTATTGTTGAAAAACAATTATATCAAATATAGACCCTGCAGTGACCCTTCTTTTATATTTTTTTTATCATTTTAATAGCAATTTCAGAATTGACTGTTTAAAAATAAACTAATATTGATATTTTCTATAACAGCCATCGAAAACCTGAATATTATTATTAGGAGAGACTTAAAATATGATTCCACATATAATTAGTTTCAATTAATAAATATAATTATTAAATAATTTATCTGAATAAATTTCATTACAAAAAACATATAAACACTTTCGAATATTGCTAAACTATTTACTTGTTAGGTAAAAATATGTTTTCAAAAGTAGTTATGTTTATTTTATAAATTGTTTCATTGAAAACTTCTCACTTTTTTCAGGATATTGAGGCTCACACAAAATGCAAGTGGTTATTTTTCCACACCATTCCCCGAGGCAGTGAAGTCGATGATAGCTTGTTTAATCATGAAAATTCAAGAACCTTTGACGCTTTTGAAAATTTTCAATATATAGCCGCAGCTTTAATGTGTTATGTAATTAAAGATCACAAGTTTTGATTGAAATAAACTGTGTAAAATGTTAAATTTGTTGAATATTTATTATAAACTGTTTTCATGTTAGTCCCTAAGGTTGGTGGCACTCTGGTGATTTAAAGAATGGTTTATTAAATTTTGTGTGAGGCCAATGTGTATAGTCAGTGGTGACAATTTTTTTTAGACAGATCTCTAAATAAAAAAACAATTATATATAGTATATGACATAGGAATATATTGATTTATATATGAGTAACACAAAGGCATTGACTCCTGCTATATTGAGAAGATTCTGAAGTGTATTCTATCAAATTAAATATGTGTCCAACAAGTTTGTTTCCTGACAATGTTAGAGTTATTAAATTATTATTATATAAATTTGGCAGTGTTTGCTCGAGTTGAGCCAAAATCCTCAATTAGGGGTCAAATGTTCCACTGGATGAAATCTCAGCATGTTCCCTAAGTAAGTGCAATATAAACATACTGATTACTTTAATTTTATCTGATAAATTAACCTCAAATATTTAGACTATGCTCTGTTTGCTACAGTGAAACTTGTAAACTGAACGGCAAATGTGTTGTTTGTAAATTAAAATCATTTTGTTTTGATATAAACTATTTTTATTTTATTTACATACCTAAAAGCTTTAACTTATTGACTAAATTTTGCACAGTTAATCGGTTTGATTCTTATATTTCCCGCGGAAAATTTTTGGTAACGGCACAACTCCAGGGCATGGCACTTGGCCATACACTTCACAAATACACGGTCTTTCACAACCAATACCAAAGTTAGCTGGGTTATCCTTTTTTTCAGCAGCTATGGCCTCCGCTTCCAAGACCTCTTTAGACTTCCCGACCGTATTCATTAAATGTTCCAAAATGTCCTCCTTAGTCTTGTTGTCTATATCGACCAAAATCTGTCGTCCATCATCGAAGTAACACTTAATAAATGGTGAAGGCGTTAAGTTCTTCAACGTAGCCACTTGAACATCGGGATTTTTATATTGAATTTGTGGTAAATACCAGAAAACAAAGTCCTTCGCACCTGTATTATTTTGGCCATGAATGTTATATGCAACAGAGAATATTTTTATCTTGTCTTTAAATACCAGTTTTCCAGCGTTTAGGTAATTTAATGTTCGTCTAATAGGTGCTCTACCTTTCATAAAAGGCATTTTCTGTGTGTTTTATTTTATTCAGCGACTAACCTCAAAATAGCGATTAACAATACAAATGAAATGACAGTGACGTATTGAAGTTTGACATAGCCTGACTTCCGTCCTGAAATACTTACGATGTACCTACCTTTTATATTTTCAATTCAATTCTTAGTTTAATGGCTTTTAGTTGTGCCGGCAGGGCACAGATTATTTCCCAATATTTGCCAATATCACGTGGGATGGAGAAGACACGAATGAGATTGATCGCCGATCGGTACGGTTGAGATACTAAACTCAATTGAATTTTAAAGTCAAGAATAGTAGTATTAATTTCCTTTTAATCCTTAACCTAGAACAACACAAACATTAAGAGTTAATAATAGGATAATTAAAAAATAGTTATTAGTATTCTAAACTATACATGTAACAAAAAATGTTAAAAATTGGACTATTCACAACTTAATTTTATTAAATTTGATATATTTACATAGGATTGAACAAAATGGACTAAACACAAACGTCAACAAACATTCAACATTTATAGGGCGAGGGACTTTAGGAGGGAGGATGTCATAAATGGGACAAAGAAGTTTAGGGCAAAGGAACAGGATACGGGTTGCAGAGCCTTCGTTTAGGCCACATTCACACAGCGAGTGATCACGAACTCTGATTTTTGCTAGCTTTTATATTTTACAATTTTATATATTCAATATTCAAATTGTCTATTCTATTAATTGTCAGTCTGTCATGTCAATTGAAATAGTGTCAGGAGTCCTTTAAATATTTTCTGGTCCATTTTTGTGTACAATCATGTAAAATTATTAATACACTAACCGCTTCAAAATGGATAAGTAAATAAAATACATGTATTTGAACCGCTAAAAATAAAAATGAAGTGCTCAAAAGTAAAAAATGCCTGTAAAATATGTTTTCAATCTGTTAATAAGAAAAACGGATTACAATGTCAAGGAGCATGCCAAAAATGGGCGCATTTTAAATGTCTAAATTTTACGCCCGGAAAAATTCACGACATTAAGAATGGTTTAATAGAAATAACTTGTCCATGTCCGGACTGTAATATGCCAACACCCAAGGAGAAACTAGTTAATCCGCCATATACATGCACTAATACCAAATGTCCTGCAAATAAACTACCGATTTGTACCTCTAAGGAATGTCCGAGTAACCGCAATCCTATACCTAAATATCCAGTTCCACCTGTTGATATTCCAAAAGTATCACCAACATGTACTCCTCCATCACCACCAAAGTGTAACATTAAAAGGAACTCATCTCCTCCCCAAATTTATACAAAGCCCAAGCAGCAGACAAGGGTTGAACCACACAATTCGAAGTGTCCACATTCAAATTGCCCTCGACCAGCTAGTCCTCAAATTTGTAAGCTTCAAAAACCTTCAAGGCCATGCGAGTCTTGTAACTCGTCACATCAGTTGTTAAATAAACCCAATAGAAACGTTTGCAGCCCCAAACAATCTCAATCTTGTTCGAATATTTCAATAATGTCGACTTGTTCAGGTGAGTTCATCAAGGCAATGTATTTTTTTTTGTCTCTATTGCTCTTCTAATTTTGTCTCTGTCGTTCATTTAAAGATCGTATATTTTTAATGTTTTTTTTTTTTATTATATCAATTAAAGTTTGTAATTATTTAAAGCTTAAATTTATTTATAGTTACACGATCGATAAAAAAAATGTTGTTTTTGTTATTTACGTAATAAACATTAAATGAAAACAATTGTAAACATCGGAATTACATTAAATTTACGTACATTATGTTATAGATAATCAAGAAATTAAAAATCTCCGCGCAGTTTCTTCAGATTCTCAGGTGAATGTAGAACCGGATCAAGTGACGCTGTACTCGGCTATCGAAAATATGAGCAAAACTGTCGGTGAACTTTCAATTCAGCTGAAAGATCTCATGTGCAAAATGAATCAAGTTTAAATTAAAACATAACATTGGGTGCAGATATTTTATTTGTAGTTAATTTTCAGCCACATCACGTCGAATGAAAAGGTTTCCCACTATTAATTCTTCCACCACCCTTTACAAGATGAATAAATAATATATTAGGCACATGAATAATATGTATTAGTAAGTGGTTCAATAGTTAAAAAGCGAATGTGTGATTCTACTCTGAATGTGTATCGTTTTAATTCTCATAACACGTTTATATATTGACATTTCTGTTACACAGTATGTAGTATACTGTCGCACGACTGATAAAGTTTGAAATGATAACGACGGTCGATGTCCTGAAACGTTCGTAGATCAAATCCAAAGTCAATCTAATAGAACAAGTAACGTTTTAAAAGAATAAAATGAATGCGTATTGCAATATATAGGCGGTAAATTTGTTATGCTATCTGCTTTTGATTGTTTTGCATCGCAAAACCCTATCAGTATGCATCTTCTATTATGTCATTTCATTCCATTTCATCGTTTCATTTTGGTGTGCAACAAAACGATCGTTAACTGGTACCCATACGAGTGAGACCTTTGAAAGAGACGTACCAAAAAAGTACAATTGCATAAAAAACGTACGCACTCTAGTAAAAATTGGTTTCAGTAAGTTAACGACTTCTAGACGCAGCCACAATTCTATATTTTTTATATTGGTCGGATTCATGATATCCTTGATGAAATATTATACAAATCTGACGTGAGATATGAGCGTGATTGAGTTACAAAAAATCATCCATTCAAACTCTTCTTATGAATAAAATAGTAGTACCTATTTATTGAAATGGCAAAAAAAGGAAAAAAAGTGACTAATTCTGTCAAATTCTGATAAGAAACTCAAAAACATCTTAAATGGAAAAATAATTAAATAAATATTACCATGTTGATGCCCGACAAAAGGCATCTCAACAAATTACCATAATGCCCAATTGCAATAAAATAAAAAGACCATGCAAAATCTGCTTAGAAACAGTTTCCGAGAAGAATGGTATACAATGTCAAGGTGCGTGTGAGACTTGGGTGCATTTTACCTGTTTGAATTATACACCTGGAAAGATTAAAGATATAAAAGCTGGCATTATAAAAGTTACCTGCCCTTGTCCAGACTGCAAAACAACTCTTCCAAAGGAATACCGTACAGATGAGCCGTATAGCTGTAACAATACAAAATGCCCCGCAAACCACCCACCGAAATGTGTGAATATGACATGCCCCGTTAACAAGGGGGGAGTCGTTGAAGAAATTCCAAAAGTCGACTGTGCTTTAGATAGATGTGGGAAGAGCTGCAAGACGTACAGTCATCCACAATTATATAATGCCCCACAGCCGCCGCCGATACCACCGTGTGCACCACCAAAATATTATGAATCACCTTCGACATCGGGTTCCACAGACGGTTGTCATAACTTAAATAAATGCCCATCTGGCTGCGCTTCATCTGAAGATATTCCTGGTGATTATGGACGACATTACGAGGCAACGAATCCATCTATGGGTACTCTTGAACAAATGTGTGCAACAGTTGGGCAACTTACAAACCAAATTAACAATCTTATAACAAAAATGCATCAATCAAATGGCAAAGAGAAAAATGGTGGAAATACTTGTAGCCATAAGGGCCCCAAGTCCATGTGCCCTAAGGCCTGTTATTGTCCTGGGAATCCTGCACGAAGAAATTGATATTTTTCTATGAACGATAACTGTTTCATTCATATCTAAAGTAAAAACTGTTTCTGTTAGAAAATAATATCATTCCCGTTTGTAATATATTTTTATTTTTGGCAAATATAATATCATAATTTCGTCTCTAAATCTTGATCGTTGTTTGAAAAACCTAAAAAATTAAAGGCAACGGTTACGTTTTAATAATACTATTTTATTTTTTTTACCCACTCGAAATTATAAAACTCTACCACACAAGCCGGCATCCCCATATTTAGCACTCGAGATACATATGAATTAAAAAAAATTGCCAACGACTTTGGCAATTTTTCCTCCGACACCCAAACTATCTACATACCGAATTGCATCTAATTCGATTCTGCTGCTTAAGCGTTGAGTTATTATCGCATTCACAACAATAGTTTCTTTTTTGGAATACGACTTCCACCGATCTTGGTATGAGGGTTTTGAGTAACCCAGTAACAAGGAACCCAGTCTTCATACAATATATTCTGCCATCACAATACTTACTATTGCTGTGTTTCAGTTCGAAGAGTAAGTGAGTGTTACTCTCGCGGTATAACATCTGGCATCTAAGTTCCTAAGGTTGATAGCGCATTGGTGACTCCACCACTTTCCACCACCACAGATGTGTTTAAAATTTCTTACGCCAGCTTTTTGTCTCCAGTTATTCGACGTACATCCGATAGGAGGTGATAGGGGTGACTATTTGACATAATTTCATAATCCAAAAGTGAACCATTTTAGCTTTTGTCAAAAATACAACTTCAAAATTTTATTTACAAAAAATATCAATGAAAATCTATTTTTTTCTTCTGATTTATAAAAACGAATAAACACTGGATATTTGTCAATATTTAAGCAATCATAATCGGCCCAAATTTAAAAATGGGAGGCGGAAAACGATATTATTATATTTTTCCTCAAAAATGCCTTAAAAACTAAAAAAAAAAACAGTATGAAACTTGTTCTGCAGATTATTTTAAAGACATAACTGTTTACTCAGCTTTCCAAAAATGTATAAAATCTGGAATTTATTTCAAAGCAGCTGAAATAAAATGGTCAGAAGGGACGCTGGTTTCCTATTCGAACATGAACGAATTTGTACTAAATAAAGGTCGCTCTTTAAAATTCCCACAAAATTAATTAAAAATAATAAATATCCAGTGTAATAAATCATTTGGATTATGCATATGGGGGTTAAAATTATTTATCCTAACGGATGTACGTCGAATTACTAATAACCTGTATATATATTTATATCTTTACGCTTTAGGCTAAGTTATATAATGATCGATTGACTTTAATTTCGTATTGGTGTGTTAATTACAATGGGACGTGTTCTAGGGGTTCAGGCAATTAGTAAATCTCAATAACTTGTATCTTCTGATATTGTTGGTGCGTGAAATTGCTGTTATCAATGTTTTACCAACTATTAGTATTATTGAGGTGATCTTACAAACATCACATTCTTTTTTTTTAAATTTTAACAAAAAATTAGTCAAGTTTAAATAATATATTATTACAAAACAAATTAATATGCACTAAAATGTACTTAATAAAAATAATTGCGTATTTAAAATATTTCTTAGAGCTCTCCTAGGTAAAATTAAATGAATAATATTATACTACTTAAAACTTAAAAGTCGATTTAAGATTATATTATGTAGTTACAATTATTTAAATAAAACTAATAATAACGAATGAATCGCGTGTATGAATTTATTTTTAAACATTCCGACGTTTCGAGCACTTTGCAGTGTTCGTGGTCACGGGTAGACTAAGATGACATTTGTCTATTTGAAGAACAAAGGAAATATTATTAACAACTACCGCCAACGATTTCTCAATTGATATCTTGAGTAACGTTCCGGTTGCACGCAGAAGGCACTAACTGTATCTTTAGGTCTTGCAGTCTGTTGGATTTGGGATTTTAAATTTTTAATAAGTGGATCCCAGGTGTTAGAAAGTCTCCAACCATCTTCTCTATTGAAGTTCGGATGTTTTTGAATTTCAATAGCCTCGCGTATCATTCTAGGAATGAATCTGTGTTCTCTAGCGAGGATCTGTGGTTTATCAAATCGGATAAAATGGTTAGGTTTATCCAGACCATCTTCACAGACTGCAGACTTTGAAGAACGCCTATTTTTGACATCTCCTATATGTTCCTTGACCCTGGTACCGATACTTCTCTTTGTTTGGCTTATGTAAGATAAACCACACTCACATTCCAGTTTATATACTCCTGCAGTTTGTAAAGGAATATTACTCTTGATAGGTCTCAAGAACTGGCTCACTTTCTTATGAGGCTTGTAAACGGTTTTAATCGAAGCTCGCTTCAAGATGTTGCCAATCCTGTCTGTAACTCCCTTCACATATGGTAGAAATGCAGGTTGTCGCTCAACTGTGGGTGGCTTGATACGGCTTCTGCGATGCTGGCGAGGCACGGGCAGCTTGTTCTGGTGGAGTGCAAGCTTGACCTGACGTAGCTCGTCCTCTAGTTGTTCAGCATCGCAGAGATGGTGGGCTCTCTGAAACAAAGATTTGCCAACGGTAGCTAACTGACTAGGGTGGTGGTGCGAGTCACCATTCAGGTATTTGTTGGTGTGTGTGGGTTTCCTATAAACTGTGTGACTT
The DNA here is from genome assembly GCF_905220365.1 of Vanessa cardui. NCBI lineage: Eukaryota > Metazoa > Arthropoda > Insecta > Lepidoptera > Nymphalidae > Vanessa > Vanessa cardui. Next base: position 7,941,911 of record NC_061145.1, read on the forward strand.
AATGTATTATAATGTAGTAATGATTCATCCGTTATATTTAGTTTTATTTAAATGTGTAATAATCGCGAAAATTTAAGACAAGTTACAATTATTGTTCTTTTGGAGCAGGTGTCAGTTTTTGCATATTTATTTTAATATATAATTATTTATTTACATAACATACAATTATTTAATCGCTTTAATGAATCATATTATTGAAAAAATAAATATGTTCTGTTTCTTGTAACTTAATTCATACGCTAGAAGTGCCCGCGACCTTGTACGCCTTTGAATATAACAAAAAAAAAAAAAAAATATTGTAACCTAAGTTACTCCATATTATATCAGTTATCTGCTAGTAAAAGTCGTCAAAATCGGTCTAGCCGTTCCAGAGATAAGCCGGAACAAACAGACAGACAGACCGACAAAAATTCTAAATAAATGTTATTTTGGTATATATACCGTGTATAAATACATATCACACTTTAGTAAAAAAGGGCTCTTTTAATATTACAAAGAGACACTCCAATTTTATTATATGTAACAGATATAAAATAATCTATGTAACCATGGGTTGTCATGGATTGTTATGTAATCAGTTGTATGTTACTATTACCTGATGGAATTATAATAATTAGAAAATAATATTAAATACACTTTATATATCAATACTAATTATGTTGTTGGGCGATACAGTATACGATGAGTCGGTAACCACTAAGGTACCCAGCAAGTTTGTACAAAGACCAGTCACCAACAATCATGAACTATCGTAGTGTTAAGATCATCATTATCATTATCATTACACAGTATAAAACAAAGTCGCTTACCGCTGTCTGTCCCTATGTACACTTACATCTTTAAAATTATGCAACGGATTTTGATGAGGCTTTTATTAATAAATAGATTGATTCAAGAGGAAGGCTTATATGCATAATTCATGCACAATATATTAAAGAAACACAGATAATTTTGGTTTCTAAAGTGATGTATGACGTAGCCGTTTGTATTGTCTAATGATCGAAAAACTATGAACGAGCATTTCACTTCTGCGAACCTGGGACTGTTCCCTAGTTTTAAATAAACGATCGGTAGAACTTAGTAATAAGTTTATAAATTTGTTCTAAAAGAATTACATTTAAGTTTGTATAATTTATTTATTAATAAATGATAAATATGTACACTATCATTATCATTATATATGTAAATAGCTGCAAGTTGCTTGTCGTATTTTTATGTTTTATCAGTCAGTATTTCCAGTGTTGATGTATATTTTATGTCATACATGTCGAGTCCATTTATTATTTCTTAAATAACAAAAAAAAAATTAACTCTTCTGTTTGTTCCGATCTCTTTTTTATGATTAAAAGCCATAAAAAAATAGAAATAAAAAATTGTTCGTAAATCGAAATAATTTTTCTTCAAATTTACACTAATCATCATTATTATTATTACCTATTTCATTACACTTTTATTTAAGTCAATAATAATTATTCTTATTCTTTTTTAATTTGTCTTTGTTCTTTTGAACTAAACACATCCGTGAACAAAATAAATCTAGATATATCGGTAAAAATTAAAAGCGCCTTAGTTGATGAGGTGAAACGGCCCCACCATTTAATTTCCTATTATTGATTTCTAGAAACCTAAAAAGAAATTTGATATTTTTGTATCCAATTGTACGATCTAGTAGCTTTGGGTTGGAATAGGCTATTTTACAATGCGAAAAATAAATTGTGAATTATTGTAATCACTAAATATTATGAGTTTAAAAATGGTTATTTACTAACGAAACTTGAAAATAATACGTAATTAATAATTTATTCAAAAATCAATAAATAATAATGCATTTTTTCAAACGTTTGTCACGTGACACAAAACGCTCCTGATTGGCCGGCCTTATGATGAAGTCACTTTCTTGTAAACCTTGCTTTTCTACTATATGTGTACTACAGATTAAATTACAGCAAAGTGACATCACTGACCCCTTTGCAGAGCCATATTGTCCAAGTAGCGTTTTCGCGCGCTATTTAAATATGGAATTTTTAACATGATATTTTTAGGCAAATATGTACTCGAAATGATAAAATCAATTTTTACTGGGTTCCTTAACCTCTATTAAATAATATAAAATGGATTTTAAAAACCAGTCAAATAGCCTATTAAAATGTCTATTGAAATGCCGGCGGCTGGTGTGTCAAATCGGCAGAAGGGAATGGTCATTATTTACGTATTTAAATTAGGAAACTTATGCTAATTCTAAATTAAAATTTACATAAATTTTCTTAAACACAATGTCCATAATGTGGCATATCTTTAAAAATAGGCCTCGTATATAATTTTTTGTTATATCTTTTATAGTTGGCTAAATAAGCATCATACAATGATATATGTATATGAATGACGATTGAAAAATTAAGGATTCATCATATCATGTACAGCTATTATTATAGTAAATTCAAATTTTCTATAGATATTTGTCTATATTTAAGTTTAGGCCATTTTGTTTATTAACTTGTAATACTTTTAAATGTAATTTTATTAACCACCATTGTTTTTAATTCTTAATAATGGCAACAATTCTTACTTACCTGCCTTAGCTTGTTTATTTTAACATATAATTATTTATTATTTATTAAAAAGCATTGTTTATAACCGTAACTTTATTTATATTTAAAAAAAACATCAACACCGCCATGTTATACAAAATACATAAAACTAGATGACGCACGCATCATCGCACGCGTTTAAGATCTTTAGGTTCATGTATATAAAATGTGTATGTAATTCAGGCTTAAGTTTGCATACTAAATATCATTTTCATAAAACTTAGCCGAGAAAACAACAAACAGAAAGAATAACTTTGAATTTACAATACAGCATCTAGAAGATGTTACTTAACCGTCACAAAAATCTAAAAAAGGGGGAAAGTAAACAAAATTTCAAAAATTAATAAGACCATAACCATCATTGTCATGGATTGTCATGTAACCAGCGGGCCACTTTTACAATTATTATAATAGAATTATAATTTTATTATATATTATAAATTAAATTAAATATATTTTTATATATCAACAATTGTTTGACGATTTAATTAAAGAAACATAATTAGCATATTCACAGATAGTTTTACCTTAGTGTCTGAAATAATGAGACGGTTAAAGCGTTGTTATAACTAGTTGTACGAAGTTCACTCCTTCGTCCGTTGTCTTTCGACAAAAAAAATAAATAAATTTGAAAATAGAATAAAAATGAAACAGTATTTACGGACGCAGTTATTAATTGTTGCATGTGGTGTGTATTTTTTTTTTATTATAATACGTAGGCTAACATCGTTGTTTATTAAGACCTTTTTTTAATTTGTAATTGTCAAAGTTTTTTTTTAATTTAATGTTCGCCAATACCCTATTACATTTATGTATGTGTGTGTGATTGTGATGAAACCTTATACATATAATAATATAATATATCAGTGGTATTTGAAATGAAATTTTAAGCGGGAAGAAATTATTTACAATTAACACAAGCAGTGATTTGTACTTTACAGTTTGGGCAGACTTTTTTAATTATTTGACACGATTTTTTTTTCTTTCCTGTTATAAATACTTTTTCTATATTACTGTTCAGAACTATTTATTTTCACTTTAATTGTACTTCTAAATTTCCGTTAACAGTTTCGTCGACGTTCATAACGCCATGTTTTCGCAAATCCATAGTGCATATCATAGATTAATCAAGCTCTCGACCGTTTATATTGCGTCAATTTGCTGTCACATGTTGTTTCTTTGGCTTTTTCCCTCTTACGTTTGGAATAGAGAATACAACAAAGATAAATTTTCTATTTCTGGTTCTGTAAAGTAAGTACCAGCCTGTACATTTCCCAATGCTGGAATATGGCCTCCTCTTCCATTAAGGAGAGGATTTGGAACATATTCCACCACGTTGTTGCAATGCCGGTTGGTGGAATGCACACGTGGCAGAATTTCAATGAAATTAGACACATGCAGGTTTCCCCACGATATTTTCCTCCACCGCCGAGCATGAGATGGATTATAAAGACAAATTAAGCACATGAAACAGCGGTGCTTGCCTGGGTTTGGGTTACACCAGTTAAAGTCAAATTAGTATTTATTTGTATTGATTTCAGTGAATATAGGTCAGTTTATTGATGGCTACAGTGTTGGATGGTCAGCTCCAATCATACCGAAGCTTCAAGATCCCAATGAAACGCCATTGCCGGCATTGATCACGGATTTGGAGGCGTCCTGGATCGGTTCCCTTTTATACGTTGGCGCCATAGTTGGTACGTTCTTATTTAATAGTTTTATTGCAACAGGTAACACTAAATGTAATAATATTACTAAGTTGAACAAAAAAAAAGTTTTTTTATTTTATTTTATTTTATATAATAAAAATTAAAAAAAAGTTTTAGTTTTTGTATTTTAGTTGTTCTTAATAATATTATCACACGTAGAATAACTAAGTATTATGTTTTTATTTTTCATTTTGTATTACATACATTTAAAAAATACCTTATTTTTAATTGTTCGTCACTAAAGCTAGGCAAACAAATAGTCACATAGTCGGTTCCGTGTATTTGTCGATAATGGTTATACTCTATGTCAAAATAAAATTGATCGTGTATTGTCTGTCTTTTCCATCGCACGTGACGTTGGCGAAATAATCTGTGCCTTTTTCGCATGAATGAAATCCAAACAAAAAACGAAAAATTCTTGTTTCTATGAGTTCCCTGTATTTTTTAAGTTATAAATATTACATGCAGCATTTAATATCGTATCAGTTTCACTTCACCCCATTCGCTTATACTATAAATTCACTTAACACCTAATTATAAATAATAGAAATAATCTATATTGTAAAAACTATTTTTGGACAATAACTTTCTATTATAAAGCTATTAAAAATTGATATCAGAATAACATAACAAAATACATTATAATTAATTTCATTACATGATGTTAAACTCAATATGTTTGATTTCAGGTCCATATATACCCAGTTACCTATCAAATATAATAGGCAGGAAACCTTGCCTGTTTCTCGGCAGTTTTCTCAATCTAACAGCGATAGTTCTCATAATTTTTACAAAGAACGTCGCAATGATCTTCGCGATCAGAATAATAAGCGGTTTAGGTATGGGCATGATAACTGTTAACAATCTTGTATACGTCGGAGAAATAGCGTAAGTGTGAAACATTTTTAACAACCTTAGCGTGTAACCATCATAAATATTACGGGCCGCGGCAGGAATCGTTGATGCCTGTTCGAGTTTTCTTTACTAAGGAAATATTTTGTGAAAAATGGCGACAGCAATTGTTTAAGTCGAAAGCGGATGTATGTTTCGGTAACTTGACAACTTACCGCCATTTGTCGTAACGTCAACAGTAAATTAAAGAATATATATTTTTAGAACCAGAAGTAGGAAGTAGGTTAACCTCTAAAACAAGTATCTTTAATTTAAAATAACAAAAGAAAAACATTTAGTCTACCATACAAATAACCATCAATACTTAATCACATTACACCGTAATAATTATAATTGCAATTCTCAATGTGTCAACTACAAATCTCCCGCCTTTTTTTTTTTAAAGGGAAGTTGTGTGACTTGACGCTGATGTTGCTTGTTTATTTCAACAATATGTATTGGTTACTAGCATCACATAGTTATATTTAATATAGCTCTGTAAAATGTTGATTCAAAAGTAATTGTAAGTGTCTATTCCAATGAAGTATATTAATTTTGACTAATACATCTATGCAGGGCCCTCTTTGACCTATTGGAAGCTCTGGGCTTGAGCCGAGATGACCCAGTGGTTAGAACGCATGCATCTTGACCGATGATTGTGGGTTCAAACTCAGGCAAACACTGAATATTTAATGTCCTTAATTTGTGTTTATAATTCATCTCATACTCAGCGATGAAGGAAACATCGTGAGGACACCTGCGTGTGACTTATTTCAACGAAATTCTGCCACATGTGTATTCACCAAGCGCATTGGAGCAGCGTGCTGGAAAATGCTCTAAAGCTCCAAAGCTCTTCAAAGGTAGAGGAGCCTTAGCCCAGCCGTGGGAAATTTACGGGCTAATGATAATGTTGATGATATAGCTCTGGGCATATTAGGATAATAGGACCCTATGGATGTGACAGAACATAATTTTGTTTAAATAGATAAAGAAAGTAGATAAACAAGGTCATAGATTTATTTTTACTAACAATCACATATTCATGTTATACTTGTTATTAGATCTGGGATATCGATAGCGGGATCATCTTACCCAAAGTTCCCAATGGGGAAGAGGGAACTAAATCTATGTTAAAAATAATAATTATTATTATCTATTTATTTATTTATAATGCCACGCTGTATGCATATTATTACAGGATTACGTCCCAATTCGATATTACCGCACTTAAAAAAAAATTAAAATATCTATCCATGTTATAATATAATACTGGATTGTATATGATATATTCCAAGCAGCAATTATTGTGAGGTCACTCAGGCTGCAACAAAACAAATCCTCTCTGTCTGCTATCACGTTGAGAGTACGTAACGTGCGCGTCAGTGGTGCTTCCTTGAGCAACTTGGTTCGCCCGGTGGGCACCGCTAGCAACGACGGTCGATGTCTCCGCCACACATATCTATCTGGGGCGCACAGACTCAACTGTATTTAAATTGTATTCTAAACGGAACACACAAAAGGACATTGACCTTTAAATTACATTAATATTAAGTAGTAATGTATCTATTTCGATAACATATGCTTTGTACTCACAAAGTACTTACGACGTTTCGACATGGTACAATTTGTTACAGATCCACGAATATCCGTGGGATACTCCTCACTTCCACATCGATTATCGGTATCTTGGGCACCTTAGCTGCGTATACCGTTGGTTCATTAGTATCCTACACGTCTACGGGATACTTTGCTCTTTTGATAAACATTATCCATATAATTGGTATAATTTTTATACCAGAATCGCCCGTGTATTACGCTATAAAAGGTAAGTTCAATACAGATAAAATATAAAATTCTATATGTTCTTTATTTAAATTTTGATTTTTTTTTAACTTAATGCTTGTTCGAGGTGTATAACCCATGGCTCTAAATTCACATGAAACTAAATAGGTTTAATCAGTTTAAAAAAAATGCGTATAAATATTTATATATTTTAATTGATCAGGTATTTTTGGCATTTTATCTGCTTGTTAGTTTTAAGTTGACTGTTTTTGGACTTAATTATTTGACAAATACTATATATATAATAAAATTAGAGTATTAAAATAACAGTCTTTTACTAAATGCATATGTCTCTATACACGGTACATATAATATAGGTACCAAAATAACATTTTTTTTGTTTCTGTTTCTTCCGGCTAATCTCTGGATTGAGTGGATCGATTTTGACGGGACTTTCACTGGCACCTGCCAGTGGAAGTCCCGTCATGTCAGCTGATGTAATTTGGAGTAACTTAGGCTATTATTTTAGAATAATAATAAAGTCACTCTCCATTGTCCAAATCAGTATGTACTGGTACTGGTCAGTACCAGTAGCAGTACACTGGGCACACGAAATTACGGGCACAGCTAGTGATATAATATTTTTATTATATATTACAAACTGTGCCCGCGACCTTGTACATATTTTAATTTAACAAAAAGCATTATTATTGTAGCCTAAGTTACTCCTTATTATATCAGTTATCTGCCAGTGAAAGTCCCGTCAAAATCGGTCCAGCCGTTCCATAGATTAGTCGGAACAAACAGACAGACAAAAATTGTAAAAAAAAGTTATACATACACATGCATTGAGTAAAAAAGGGTTTTTTTAATATTATAAACAGACACTCCAATTTTATTATACATATGTATATGTATAGATTTAACGACTTTCGTGGTCGATTAGTTTGTACGCCGGATTTCATGGGCACTCCACTCCGAGGTCCCGGGTTCGATTCCCGGCCGAGTCGATGTAGAAAGAGTTCATTAGTTTTCTATGTTGTCTTGGGTCTGAGAGTTTGTGGTACCGTCGTTACTTCTGATTTTCCATAACACAAGTGCTTCAGCTACTTACATTGGGATCAGAGTAATGTATGTGATGTTGTCTCATATTTATATCAAGTACGCTTGCGAAGCCGCGTCGGGTCGCTAGCATGAAAGACATATTTTTTTTTCAAACAAACAAGCCTAACTTTCAATGTGTATTAATTATATTATGTCAAAGCTTGAAAAATGATTTACATACATATGGTGCTATTCTACGGTACTTCTGAGTACTGATTTTCCACAACACAAGCTTTAGGTACTTACATTGGGATCAGAGTAATGTATGTGATGTTGTCCAAAATTTATGTCGTAGTTTTTATATGTTTCCTCATATTTTCAGCGAAACAGATAGAAACGAAGAATACTTTAAGATACTTAGGCCGTGTCGATGATTTGGAGAACGTCTTCGAGTGTGTAAAGGGGACGAGTCCAGATGAAGGTCACAGCTGGAAGGCCTGGATGAATATATTCACAGTCAAAGCGAATAGAAAGTCACTTTTCATAACGCTGAGTTTGTGTACGTTGCAGCAAACAAGCGGTGTAGCAGCGGTTTTATTTTTTGCTACAAATATTTTTAAAATCGCTGGATCGTCCATAAGGTACGTTTTTTTATTGATTCGTATGTACATAGTAGTTTTATATTAACTTAAGTTGATTTTTAGTAATATATATTTAGTCAATAATAAAGATTGTTGGTCTACCTTGCACGGTTAGTTTGACTTCCAAGATTTGACGCCCGGGTCTAATCAAAAAGAGTGAAATTTTGTGCTAGGTGCCAAACGAGCAGGAGACTCACCTGATTGAAAGTGACTACCATCGCCCATAGATATCTATAACATCGGGGGGCTAGCAGGTGCGTTGCCGGCCTTTAAGGAAGGAGTGCGCTCTTTTCTTGAAGGTTCAAATTTCTTGTTTAGGCGTTATTAAAAATTTGAATGTTGGTATATTAAGTCCCTGAAAGGAAAAGGAACAGACCTGTGTTTTTATGTGTGTGTGTGTGTGTGTGTACACACTCTTAATTTTCATATCTCCAGCGTTGGTAAAAATCCTAGAGGAGGATAATAATATGCATGCATAATTATGCAGAATATGATTACATACATCATAGCGTTGATGATTATTGACGTCATGATATCTGTCTCTCTCTTTATTTTATGGTTTAGTTTGGCGGACGAGCACATGGGCTACCGATGGTAAATGGTCACCATCACCCATAGACAATGACGCTGTAAGAAATATTAACTATTCCTTAAATCGTCAATGCGCCACTAACCTTGGGCACTAAGATATTATGTGTGTTGTGCCTGTAGTTACACTGGCTCACTCACCCTTCAAACCGGAACACAACAAGACTGAGTACAATTGTTTGGCGGTAGAATAACTGATGAGTGGGTGGTACCTACCCAGACGGGCTTGCACAGAGCCCTACCACCAAGGAAATGACCTCTTCTGAGACGTCTGTCTCTTTCCTGCAAATAATAAAAGCTACCCAAAAAACGTTTGTAATTTTCAGACCAGATATAGCAACCATCATAATCGGTGCAACAAGATTACTGGCCAGTCTCGTAGCGCCGTTTGTAGTCGAGAGAGCGGGACGGAGGATATTGCTGCTTGTTTCCACTGCATTTTGTGCAATCAGCTTAGTAAGTTATTATGTTTAATAGTTTATAAAGTTCAAGGTCGATGAAATGCAGAGGCGGCAAGAGGCGGCAAGAGGCGTAGGCGAGGCGCGCCGCCTACGATATCTCGCGATTAAAAGGCTCGCGCGTGTAAAGCCTCCGATGAAATTACTGGTTTCGGATACGATCATATCCGTCTCGGATAATTGAAAATTTTAATAAAATGTCTTTGTGAGTGAGAATTAATATTCTTGGTGAAATACTTTGATTACTTTTATATCGATATTTCAAAGCAGAAACACGTTTAATTAATCTTTCGAAGTTGTAGTTTTCAGAACTGTTGAATTATTATTATACTAGTAGTCGCCCGCGGCTTCGCTCACGCTGTAGGGTACCGATTTTTTTATGGTATAGGTTGGCGGACGAGCATATAGGCCACTTGGTAAGTGGTCACCATCTCCCATAGACAATGACGCTGTAAGAAATATTAACTATTCCTTACATCGTCAATGTGCCACAAACCTTGGAAACTAAGATGTTATGTCCCTTGTGCCTGTAGTTACACTGGCTCACTCACCCATCAAATGTATTAGGCTAAAAAAGTAACATATGTCATAACTTGGAGTTCATGTTAGTTTCATAACAAGTTTCACGAAATTGGGTTCAGCTGTTTGGGTGAAAGAGCCACAGACAGACAGAGTTACTTTCACATTTATAATATTATTATAGATTAACAAGATTTTAATTAGTATAATTAACATGGATTCCAATTTGACTATAAGTTTGACTAGAATACTTAAAATGAACGCGTCATTTGTGTTTTTTTTTTAATACTTGACAGACGAAAGCCAGAGCCAGTTCGGTGTTCGTTTTCCAGTAAAATAATGGCTTTTGTGTAGCTGTACTTCAATTCCAGTTTGTATTTTTGCTTTTCAATTCTTGTGAATTTTATTTTGCACCATATTCATATTTCAAGAAGTCGCTGCGTAATATTAGATAAAAACTAAAGAATGATAAAATATTCCAAATTCAAATTTATTAAAATGCATCACACTATACTTACTCCTATTTATTAAAAAAAACAAAAAATTATTAGTAATCTTTTAAAATGGCTTCCGAGGATCATTCGTGTTTTTTATTCCAAATTCAAAGTTATTATGATGCATCACACTATACTGCTATTTATTTAAAAAAAATTACTAATCTGTTAAAATTACTTCCGAGGAGCGTTCGGGGTTCTTTTCCAAATTCAAATTCATTAAAATGCATCAAACTGTGCCGCTATTTTTTTTTAAATACCAATCTGTTGAAACTGCTTCCAAGGAGCGTTCGTGTTTTTTTTCCAAATTCAAATTCATTAAGATGTATCACTTTAAACAGCTATTTTATTCAAAAAAAAAAATTCTAATCTGTTAAAATTACTTCCAACGATCGTTCGTGTTTTTTTTTAATTCATTCGTCCTGTAAAAGAACGGAGAAAAGGCACAGAACGCATATACACATATTTGTATATTTGAAACATTGTAATAGGTTATCGAAATATTTTTAATAAAATAAGGCAATAAGCATACAATTAAAGTAATAAAAACATTAATGTTTTCTTAGTTAAGTAAGATATATCTTTAATAAAACAATACATCTTTATATATAATACAACATAGTTACACTTACATTGACAGGAATGGTTAACCATACCGGCCGTTACCATTACCAACCAACCGTTGTTTCCTATAGCGTTATTGTCTACGTGCGGTGGTGACCAATTACCATCAGGTGGTCCATTTGTCCGTTATTTCGCCTTTAGTTTTATTTCCAAAATTCCGATAACATTTTCCTCTACGTTCAAAACGCCATATTATCGCAAATCCATAGTGAATATCATAGATTAATCAAACTCAACCAATGGTATCGCGTCATTATGCTGTTTATTTGGGTTTTTTCCCTGTTATGCTTGGAATATAATATACACAGGTTCATTCGTTCTAACCATACTACTAATTGGTCTAGCCAATAGAGATTTTGTTGCCTTTATTTTTCTTTAAGATCGTTGTAACATAGTATCCAGCTGTTCCGTTTAACGTTATTTAAATTTTAGTAATATTTCTTTTATGAATAATAAATATGTAACCCTATCTCTGTTCGATTGCTTTGCCGAATTTTATTCGAATTCATTCGTTCCCACCAGACGTTCAATCGTGAATGAATGGACACGTACTATTTTTACATTTACAACCTAATTGAGAAGTCAAACACTTTTTTAAGAAATTTGTATTCATATAAAAACTATATATATTTCAAATATATTCTAAACATAATAAATTTATGATTAAAACAACGCTATATTAATAATTGAGCTGAGATGGCCCAGTGGTTAGAACGCGTGCATCTTAACCGATGATTACGGGTTCAAACCCAGGCAATCACCACTATATATATGTGCTTAATTTGTGTTTATAATTCATCTTGTGCTCGGCGTTGAAGGAAAACATCGTGAGGAAACCTGCATGTGTCTAATTTCATCGAAATTCTGACATATGTGCATTCCACCAACCCGCATTGGAACAGCATTGGAAGATGTTCCAAAAACCTTCTCCACAAAGGGAGAGGAGGCCTTTAGCCCAGCGGTGGGAATTTACAGGCTGTTTGTAACTTGTTAAATAACACGTATTTGCTAATTTAACTACTATTAGTTCAAAACGTCATATGTGCAAGTTACATACATGACATAACATATCTTCATATGATAATAAATGAGCAGTACTTGTACATATATTTGTTTATTGAAACGCTTGGACATTGAAATTCTATTGGTAACTGGAAAAGTCTTCATTAAAAGTGTATCACCTCATTTTATTGCCTCCGCGTGGCACGAGAGCTAGTTCATTTTTGTCCAAGGATAAAAGAATTTAATGGGGGCAATGCTCCTTTCATTCTTGCTACCATTTTAGGTGTTTATAAGTCGTTCAGTAACTATAGTCCATTCCAATGACAAAAGGAAACATTCAAAACATACCGTATTTTTCAATAACACAAGTGTTTTGTTGAGAATTCCACTATAAGATTAACTACAAACAGTTCTTGATTAATATATCTTCATTTGTAATACAACAATATTTCACTAAACTACATAGATCCACTTTAATTTCACTTCCAAAGTAACGAAAACAGTTTTGTCGACATTCAAGACGCCATTTCTCGATGACGAACATATATAATAGAGGCCTCAACTAGGCATGTTCGCTAAACGAATGAACGAATGAATTTATACACATAAAAAATATATTATTTTAGTTTTAAAATTCATTATAGATATATTTTTTAAATATATTTATTTAATTGGTTGTAATATATAATATGAATTATTTATTAGAAACGTAAAAAGTTACCTAACGATAGATAAAAAGTTATTTTTATACAGTAAGGTTTTTACATAAAAATAATATTTTTACCAAAAATGTTAAAAGAATTATTTTACTTAAAAATAATCTCTTATCTCGAAATGTAGATCAGTTTTGTGCATAGCAATTTTATAGTTTTGAAAATAATACAATGTTAAGAAAGACATTCGTCTCTCATCTTTCGTATCATGTGCACGGATGCATATTCGGAATTCTCTGAAGTTTTTTATTACGACCTGACTTTGTTTAAACGGAAAATTACCTTTAAAATCAAAAAAATATATATCGTTCTTTAGCATTAATTACCCATTCATTCAATTATTTTCACCTCACTAGTCGAACGCAAATGACATATCAATTCAAGGTCAAAGTTGTTTATTTACCTTTTCTCCTCTTCCCATTGAAATAGACTATACATTATTAAGGCCTAAATGTTAATTATTCTTATGTACATATAAATATTCAAAACTAAATTATCAAACTATACAACTCATAAAATCATCAATGTTTAAGATGCCTTCGAAATAAATATTTTAATCAAGTATTCAAACTAACATATAGAAATTTCAAATCTATGGCTTGCTTCGTTAACTAGTTCCGGAAAGGACCACACAATTTGACCACAGAGAGTCAAGTTAGAATTTTTTTAAAAAATGTACCATATTCGGCATATTAGTCGCTATGGCATTGTTGATACACAAAAATATTTGGGTGCCACACTATGTCACTTAAAGAAACCTTATGAATCGTGTACTCATTTATGACATGATAAAATCGAACCGTTTTAGAAAAGATTGATCACTGCTGCTCTTAACTGGATCACTTACCACAATTACTAGCGAAGTAAATGATCAAAGTACATACAATCAGGCTCCACAGACTAGCGAAACTAGAGTTAGATCACGATGATGGTGTGTGTGTTGTGGGATTGGAAGGTCCACTCTCGAAATTTTTGACGACCTCCGTGGTCGTAGTATGTACACCGGTTTTCATGGGTACGTCATTCCAAGGTTCGATTTCCGGCCGAGTCGATGTAGAAAAAGTTCAAAGTAATTTTGCTATGTTGTTTTGGGCCTGGGTGTTTGTGGTACGGTCGCTATTACTTTTTTTTCATAACACAAGTGCTTTAGCTACTTACATCGGGATCAGAGTGATGTATGTGATGTTGTGCAGTAAAAAAGAAAAGAAATTGATAAACGGAAAGAGTGTGATACAGATACATACATCTTTGGCCAATCAGCAAATATTGACAATTTGCTTGGGAACTGTTATTACATCTACCATATAGACCAGATCTTGCACTCTCAAATTTTCACCTATTTTGATATTTTCAGAATCCTATAGGGAGGTTAACATCAAGAGAGGACTATTAAACGTACTTATCGCAAAATTTTTGATCATAAGTCCCAAAATTGCTACAGTCATTATGGCATTATGTTGCCTTCATAGCAGCATAAAGCTATCGAAAGAAATGGCACATATATATTAAAGTCAAAAGGAAATAAACAAGGATAAAAAATATCTTGAATTTCCATATAAAGTACGAAACGACTTTTCCCCTACGCAATGTTTCGTAAAAAATTGCACGATATTTCATTACACTTACAACATTTTGGGCAGTGTTGCTACATGCTAAATAGGCTACTTACCTGGTTTTTACAATCCATTTTATATTATTTAGCCAAGATTAAGGAACCCAGTTAAAGTTGTTTTTCTATATCTAGTGCATATTTGCCGAAAAATATCATATTAAAAAATCCATATTATAAATAGCGCGCGAAAAGTACTTGGATAATATGACGCTACAATGGGGTTAGTGACGTCACCTGCGGTACATGAAATCCACAAACAGTAGGCAAAGGAGGTTAACGGGCAATTGACGTCATAATAAATCCGACCAATCAAGAGCGTTTTGTGTCACGTGACAAACGTTTAAAAAAATGCAGTGTTATTTGTGAATTTTAGATTGAATTAATTATTACTTTCAACTTTCGTAATAAATAACCATTTTTAAACTCGTAATATATACTGATTATAATAATTGTAACTTTATTTTTCTCATTGTTAAATAGCTTATTATATTTTGGTAATTAAAACTCATCAACAGACGATCAGTGTACTGAAAATTTCCATGTAATCTTATAACAGATTGCCTTAAAATAAAATATGAGCAAAAAATTAATTGGAAATTCACTGTAAAGCCACATTTACGTTAAAAGCGTGAAATCCACTGAACTGCATTTTCATATAGAAAACAAGAGGATTTTATGGTTAAATATAAAATAATTCTTTATTTTCTAGTGTGTAATGGTATGTTTAATATTATTTGTACGTTTTTATGGATTAAAACGTGTTATAGTTTTGATCGGAATTTCTCATGTAATTTTATGAATAAAACATGTTTGAATTTCAATATACAATCTAAAAAATATATTTTGATAACCAAAAAATGTAACGCATAACTACGTACATATGCATATAAAGCATAAGCCAGTGCTTATAAGTCTTTAAATGTCCCACAACTGGGCTACGGCCTTCTCTCCATTTAAAGAAGTTTGAAACTCATTTCACCAGGCTATTTTAACGCGGTGGATATTAAAAATTAACAGAATTTAATAAAAATTGACACATGTAGGTTTCCTCATGATGTTTCCTTGATAGTCGAGCACGAGACGATCAATAAATACAAATGAAGAAGATGAAAATTCAGTGATGCGTCCTGAGTCTAAGCTCACATTTATTATTTAAGATATTGTATTCACGTCCCAACCATCACGACCCAAAATACTACTTATATGGAGCTCGTCTAGGTAGACTATGGTGGTACCTATGATGGTAAGACAGTAATACTTTTTACTGTAGTGTTTTTGAAATCATACACAAAATTAATGACTATGCTATTGAAGAGTTTATTCTGGGTACAAAATAATGCTTTGTCATCGGAACTGAACGTGTAAAATTTAAGCTTTATATTTTAGCTTGCAAAATTTGTCTTTAACAAATATTTCAAGTTAAGGAACAACTTGTAAAATAATAATATCTACATTTTTTTTATCGGTATATGGACGAGGGTTGCATCTGTACTTACACTGGCTCATTCATGTGTTGTTGATAGAATGCGTTATAAGTTAATGACCACTATTCAAATTTTCTTGCACCGACTGACTAATAACTTGAAACTTTTGTAGCCCCAAAACAAATGTCATAAGTTGGTGAAAATTATCAAAAATCGTAAAAGTAGTAAAGTTAAGTACAGTAACAGCCTGTACATTTCCTATTGCTGAGATAAGGCCTCCTCTTCCATTAAGGAGAGGGTTTGGGACATATTCCACCATGCTGTTCCAATGCGGGTTGGTGGAATGCACATGTGGCAGAATTTCAATGAAATTAGACACATGCAGGTTTCCTCACGATGTTTTCCTTTACAGCCGAGCACGAGATGATGAATTATAAACACAAATTAAGCACATATAGTGGTGCTTGCCTCCGTTTGAACCTGCAATCATCGCTTAAGATGCAAGCATTCTAACCACTGGGCCATCTCAGCTCGTACGAAGAACGATTTAATAAAACTAATTCTATTGCTTTTCAAGCAGTACCAGTTTATTTATGATCTTCATTTTTTCAGTCAATTCTTGGCACCTACTTTCATCTCTCGCGGATACAAAGCGCTGTGATTGCTGACATCGGCTGGCTGCCGTTACTGGCACTTATTATGTATTTCTTTTCCTACGAAATAGGTGAGGTTTTATGGCGATAAAAGATATTTTGTGTACGATGTATACTTATACTAAAGTTTTTTAGTGCTTTTATTTTTCAAATATTCGAATTTTTGCTTACCTTTGAGCAATATTGGAATTTTTTTTTTTAATATTTTTATTTTTTTGGTGTAGGTTGGGTTAGGTTAGGTGAGCATATGGGTCACCTAGTGTTAAGGTTTTTTTGTTAAGTCACCATCTATAGACAATGGCGCTGTAAGAATTTTAGCCATTCCTTTCATCGCCAATGTGCTGCTAATCTTGGGAACTAAGATGTTATGTCTCTTGTGCCTGTAGTTACACTAGATCACTCACTATTTAAACTGGAATAATACTGAGTACTGTTGTTTGGCGGAATATCTGATGAGTGGGTGGTACCTACCCAAACGGGCTTGTACAAAACACTACTACCAAGTTAATATTATTAGTTTAAATAACTTATAAATATTTAGATATATAATGATGATGAAAGAAAGGCCATTATTCCAACACGATGCTCCAATGCGGTTTTGTGTACGCGTAACATCTTTTAATTCGACACAAGCAGGTTTTCTCTCAAGATTTTCTTTCAACCTCGAGATAGATATGAATTATAAACACAAATTAAGCACATGTAAACTCAGTTGCGCTTAGTCATTATTATATGAAGATTAGCGCAAATATAGCTGCTAGGCTATCTTGGTAATTTTGTTATTTAATTCATGGAAAAGTGTAATATCTAAAAAAAACCAGCGAAGAATATACATTCCAAAGATGTGGTGATCGATTTGTAATGATAATTTGAAAATGGAAGCTTTTCCAAAAGTGATTAAAAAGGTTTAATAAAAAGGCTTAATATCTTTTTTTTTTCAGGTTTCGGAACAATGCCAAGTGCATTAGTGGGAGAAATGTTTAGTGGTAATGCTCGCAGTACCGGTTCAGCGGTTTCCATGACGACCGCTTGGCTGATAGGTTTCGGTATAGCAACTGGTTTCGGTAGCATGGTCAAAGTTTTAGGTGGAGATGTTACCTTCTGGATTTTTTCTGGATCATGCATCGTTGCGTTTTTGTTTACGTATAAATTCGTGCCAGAAACAAAAGGTCAAACTTTGAACGAGATACAGAAATTGTTAGGCAGGTCAAACTCATTATGAGTTGTGAGTAATTGTGTATATGTTATTATATATTAATGTTTGTTGAAATAAGACAATGTCTATTGTTTACGGATATTCATCCCATTAAAGTTTATAAGTATTAGAGTAAGAAAGACATAAATAAAAGTATAAAATGACTTAAATATTTTTTATTTTATTTTATACCCAATCTTATTTATTAATTAAACATTATTGTTGTAGCCTATGTCATTTCTTATTACATCAACTATCTGCCAGTGAAACTCCTGTCAAAATCGGTCCAACATTTACAGAGATTAGCCGTAACAAGTAAGACAAAAAAATTTACGTATGTACATGTAAATGTACGCATTTTAATGTTACAAACAGATACTCAAATATAGTGTGATGCAATTCACTAACATGACTTTGCATTTTAAAATGTTGAAAAAGAGTCATCACTGCATTTCTTGCCGGTTATTCTCGTTAGAATCTACATTTCTACGCGGTGGTAGTTCAATTAATAGAGTTGTTAAATGACGATTCAAAAGTGCTTGTAAAAGCCTAATTGAATAAAGTATATTTAGATTTTACATTTTTTGGTTATAGTACGACACAAATTAGATGTAGCATCGGAAAATGTAATGAAATGAAAATAAAACCGATTACTGACGATTCATACAACCAATAGAAATAGCGCTCTATCGCGCCATTTGACGCTATTCGTCGCTATAGATTCTCACGTCAGTTCCACCCGAGAAAACAAGTGCATGTAAATCGACCTGTCAAATTCACGAATATATTAGGTCATATGATATTACAATACTAATAGTATTACTAATAACTTATTACGTATATGTAAAGATCATATTCACATGAGAAATAAATGTTGACAATTTGGGGTAGCGTACTCAATTCGGATGTGATCGGTTTTACGAATTTCGCCGACGCTACATCTAAATTGTGTCATACTATAGTTATTATATTATACTGTCTTCTACTTTCTATTGGCAAGTCAATGATGATAGAAATGCATGCTCTGACTTAAAATTCGTCAATGCTGGTGTTCCACAAGGCTGCGTTCTATCACCCACTTTGTTTCTTCTGCATATCAATGATTTGTTGCAAATCGGGAACATTTACGGGAAACACGGGCCGCGTTAATATTTTTCGGGAAAACGTCGAAGAAAACTGGAACAAACTCGTGTCTGAAATCGAGTCTTCGTTAAGCGAAGTCTCGAACTGGGGCCGGCTGAATTTAGTCCATTTCAACCCCAAAAAGACGCAATTTTGCGCGTTAACCGTTAAAAAATCACCATTTGTCGTATCTCCACGATTTGAGAACATCCCGATAGACGCTACAGGTAGTATCGGAATACTTGGCGTTGATATGTCGAGCCTCGTTCAGTTCCGCGGTCAATTGGAAGGCAAAGCCAAAATGGCTTCAAAAAAGCTCGGTGTGCTCAGCACGGCGAGACAGTATTTCACATCGGCCCATCGCCTAAAACTTTACAAGGCGCAAATTCGGCCTCACATGGAGTACTGCTCTCTCCTCTGGCCGGGTGCTCCCCAGTACCAGCTCCTTCCATTTGACCGCATCCAACGTAGAGCGGCTCAGTTATCGACGATCAAGCCCTTTCCGATCTCTTTGATCCTTTGGCTTTGCGTAGAGATGTCGGATTACTCTGCTTATACCGAATTTTGCACGGGGAATGTACTAACGGGTAACTACGGGTAATGAGAAATTGTTCGGATTAATCCCGGCTGCTGAATTTCACCTTCGGACATCTCGTCAAAATTCTATGTTTCACTCGCACCACCTTGACGTCCGAAAATCCACAACAGCGCGATTTCTTAGACATTTTCTGCCTCGCACAACCACTTTGTGGAACCAGCTTTCGCCGGCGGTTTTCCCGAACCGATACAACATGGAAAACTTCAAGAAAAGAGCGTACTCCTTTCTTAAAGGCCGGCAACGCACCTGCAAGCCCCCTGGTGTTGCAGATCTCCACGGGCATCTCCTGATCGTTTGCCATCATTATATTTCAGAAAAAAAAGGAAAGAGGGTAATTTATTGTGTGTGTGTGTGTGTGTACGATCGCCCAGATATTGGCGCAGTAAGTAATATAATATCGGCGAGATGAATTACAAACACAAATGAAGCACATGAATATTCAAGGGTTTGAACCCGTAATCATCGGTTAAGATGCACGAATTCTAACCACTGGGCCATCTCGCCCCCGTTACTCACTTATTAGTATAGATTTAGTAAATACGACGTCGAGCTTAATCACGAATTCTTAAAAATAGGCTTACCTTGCGTCATTACACGAACGATTATGATAATTAAGGGGGGGGGGTAAGAAAATTTGTCGTATCATCCTTTTTAACTTGACTTTTGACATTTCACGGTCGAATTAACCGTCGAGTGATGAATTGATTTCTCGCAGCCTTGCTGACACACGTATATTTCTAACGAGATATTATATTTTCTAAGAAATGACAACCGTTAATAATGGCAGTTAGTAAGAAAGTAGTCCAATAATTTTATACAAAAAATAGGCTGAAAAATGCAGATGAACCAATACTTGTGGAAATCGTCGACCTCGATTTTCTATGTGTGTTTGCCGCCATTTTGAAAAAGGGGTTGAATTTTATTATTTATAATATCTCGGCTATGAGTGGTGATAAGATACTTTTTTGTTGTTTCATTTATGCTCTACAATTTAGGGTTCAATTTATTTATAATTTTTTTACCTATCGTTGATAGACAAAGGACTCCTCTCTCTTATTGAGTAGATTGAGATGGTGTTGATTTGATTAGAGAAACAAACAGAAAAGCCTAGCAGTGGGAAATATACAGACTGTTACTTTAACTTATACATTTAATGTAACTTGTAAATAAATCTTACATGTGAACATTATACTTACTCCTCAGGGCCGTCTGAAAAAAGGAAACGTGAGGCCCGAACGGGCCCCGAGGTTTACATAAATGTTCACTGAAATCTTACGCAGGAATTAAATGTAGATTAGGAGATTTAAACGAACAAACGGATAAATAAACGTTATCTATACTATTTAAAGAAGAATGTTCGTGTGATTTTTTAACTTAATTTTATAGCGTTTATCTTATCTTAGCTCACGACTTAGCCGTTTGGGCAATCTTTGATACAGAAACAGATTTGTTCGATCCTCTGGTGTTACATCTCGTAAAAATATGATGATAATATTCCGTTAAATTGTTTTTATTTATGCGTGAGATTATTCAGAAATAAATAACGTCCAGTATCAAATATTATTTGTCTTGGTATCTTAATTCTACGCAAAACCATTAAAAAACGATTTAGTATTTTTTTTTATTCGTTAATAGTTAAATGACGTACCGTAATATGACAAAAGTGTTATGTTAAATAAACGGTGTATTTTTTAATTCAAGTCAACAGAACAAGGAAATATTATTTGCAGAAAAATAAAGATTTGGAAGATTAAAAGTAGGTGAGTATTTTTATAGATAAAAGTCTTTCCTCCTAACGGCCTAACATTTCCCACGGGGGTCTAGTCAGCTGTGCAAACCCAAGAGAACCTTTCCCCTCACTCTTGTAATTTAAATAGACGTCAAATGGAATGCAATTAGAAATAATTCAGACACGGCACAATTATTTTGGCTTTCCTTGCTTCAGTTTATGAGATTAAAAGGGCTAATATAGAAAAATGCAGTCGAATTAATATCCTCCGAAATTGGTGAAAAACAAAAGGCGACTGCGAATGGAATAATTTAATAAATAACCGAGCGACATTAAAATATGCTCGCGGAATATTTATTTAACTGGTGATAATTAATCACCAAAATATAAAGAAAATACGCTGCTCAGAGCGGTAAATAATTTAAGTGAGCAATTAAAATTTTAAGTGATAAAATTAAGTGAATTACTTGGGAAGTGGATGTGCTTACTGGTAATTTTAAGACGATATTAGTGTTTTTTATTACATATTTTGGATTAAGTTATAACTTGTTTGTTTTTACAATACTTGATATGCTTATTTTGTATAAATATACGAGTTTTGATATATGTATGTATATTTTCAAATTACTGTCTTCAATTTATTTTAAGGTATTCAGTAATTCGTACACTCAATGTTTCAGTAAGGACAAGTAATCGGTATTGTCAGTTTCCATTTGAATAAATATACACTCGTTTAAAGACTATGCAATAGATATTTCATTTATTACGTAGTCTGTTTTAATTTTTTTATATATATGGAATAGGTTGGCAGACGAGCATATGAGCCACTTGATGGTAAGTGGTCACCATCACCCATAGACAATGACGCTGTAAGAAATATTAACTATTCCATACTTCGGCAATGTGCCACCAACCTTGGGAACTAAGATGCTATGTCCCTTGTGCCTGTAGTTAGACTGGCTCACTCACCTTTCAAACGTTGTTTAGTGGTAGAATATCGAATGAGTGGGTGGGGCCTACTCAGGCGGGCTTGCACAAAGTCCTACCACTAAGAAAGTTTTATACAGGGTTATTGGTAAATCTACGTAATTTGCAATATTTTTTACCCCCATATACATGATGCGAAAATTAACCATTGAAAAGTGCAACTTCAATAATTGGCGTTAAAATTATCGCTACCCTACAGCTTTTACATCCTAACGGGAATACGTCGAATTAACTGTATATATAAATATTATACAGGTAATCGACGTATATCCATTAGGAGGTGATAGGGATGACTATTTGCAATAATTTTAACCCCCATAGTCATAAGTAAATTAAGTAATAAGTGAAATTCAATATAATTATAGTTACATTTGATTTATTTCTGGGTTTCTTTAATCTCCTCGGAGTATTAGTTGTTTTGCAAAGCACAATAACTCCATTTCATTGTGCGTTTATATGATTAAGTAAATTAAAACTATGCAGTTATCAATATATATCATGAAATAAAGAAGCAGGCGAGTTTGTACGCGATTAACTAAAAAAATATCAGATTGATTTTTATTAGGCTTTCACTAATGGCCGGAATGAGGGGATGGTTTTGGTGTATAATTAATTAAGATTTTATGTAAATTATCTGAAATATAATGACGATTGTTAAAGTTGTCGGAAAAAATTATACCGACCAATAAAGATATCTTGTGTATTTTATTTATTTTATTTATTTAATACTTTATTGCACACACAATGAAAGGACATACAAATAAAGAGAACAATTACAACAAAGAAAAGAAAATAAGAGCGTGCAAAGGCGGTCTTATTGCTAACGGCCTAACATTTCCCACGGGGGTCTAGTCAGCTGTGCAAACCCAAGAGAACCTTTCCCCTCACTCTTGTAATTTAAATAGACGTCAAATGGAATGCAATTAGAAATAATTCAGACACGGCACAATTATTTTGGCTTTCCTTGCTTCAGTTTATGAGATTAAAAGGGCTAATATAGAAAAATGCAGTCGAATTAATATCCTCCGAAATTGGTGAAAAACAAAAGGCGACTGCGAATGGAATAATTTAATAAATAACCGAGCGACATTAAAATATGCTCGCGGAATATTTATTTAACTGGTGATAATTAATCACCAAAATATAAAGAAAATACGCTGCTCAGAGCGGTAAATAATTTAAGTGAGCAATTAAAATTTTAAGTGATAAAATTAAGTGAATTACTTGGGAAGTGGATGTGCTTACTGGTAATTTTAAGACGATATTAGTGTTTTTTATTACATATTTTGGATTAAGTTATAACTTGTTTGTTTTTACAATACTTGATATGCTTATTTTGTATAAATATACGAGTTTTGATATATGTATGTATATTTTCAAATTACTGTCTTCAATTTATTTTAAGGTATTCAGTAATTCGTACACTCAATGTTTCAGTAAGGACAAGTAATCGGTATTGTCAGTTTCCATTTGAATAAATATACACTCGTTTAAAGACTATGCAATAGATATTTCATTTATTACGTAGTCTGTTTTAAATTTTTTATATATATGGAATAGGTTGGCAGACGAGCATATGAGCCACCTGATGGTAAGTGGTCACCATCACCCATAGACAATGACGCTGTAAGAAATATTAACTATTCCTTACATCGTCAATGTGCCACCGACCTTGGGAACTAAGATGCTATGTCCCTTGTGCCTGTAGTTAGACTGGCTCACTCACCTTTCAAACGTTGTTTAGTGGTAGAATATCGAATGAGTGGGTGGGGCCTACTCAGGCGGGCTTGCACAAAGTCCTACCACTAAGAAAGTTTTATACAGGGTTATTGGTAAATCTACGTAATTTGCAATATTTTTTACCCCCATATACATGATGCGAAAATTAACCATTGAAAAGTGCAACTTCAATAATTGGCGTTAAAATTATCGCTACCCTACAGCTTTTACATCCTAACGGGAATACGTCGAATTAACTGTATATATAAATATTATACAGGTAATCGACGTATATCCATTAGGAGGTGATAGGGATGACTATTTGCAAAAATTTTAACCCCCATAGTCATAAGTAAATTAAGTAATAAGTGAAATTCAATATAATTATAGTTACATTTGATTTATTTCTGGGTTTCTTAAATCTCCTCGGAGTATTAGTTGTTTTGTAAAGCAAAATTTCTCCATTTCATTGTGCGTTTATGTGATTAAGTAAATTACAATTATGCAATTATCAATATATAACATGAAATAAAGACGCAGGCGAGTTTGTACGCGATTAACTAAATAGCCGATGGAATTTTATTAGGCTTTCACTAATGGCCGGAATGATTCATGGGGATGGTTTTGGTGTATAATTAATTAAGATTTTATGTAAATTGTCTGAAAAATGATGATGATTGCTAAAGTTGTCGGAAAAAATATGCTGACTATTAGAGATGTATCTTGTGATATATTTTTTATTTCATTTTTTTATAGTATAGGTTGGTGGACGAGCATATGGACCACCTGATGGTAAGTGGTCACCATCACCCATAGCAAATGACGCTGTAAGAAATATTAACTATTCCTGACATCGTCAATGTACCACCAACCTTGGGAACTAAGATGTTATGTTCCTTGTACCTTGTGTGTAACTATTACACTGACCTTTCAAACTGGAACACAACAATACTGAGTACTGTTATTTTATGTATTTAAGAATTTAGTAAGTAGTAAGTAATAAGTAGTAGTAGTGAAAGGCTTCTACACGTGATTTGTTTGGTAGTTGTGTTCTATGAATAATTAAATTTAAATTTGTTACAGATATTCAGTAAAAGATTAACTATTCTTATTAAATACATTTATATAAATTCGACCATAATGTATTTAAAAATTACCGGAATCAAACGCCAAGTTCTCATTTCAGCGTGCTGTAAGTATTTTAGGGACAAGACCGATATATTCTAGATAATTCCATCCATCCTCCTGCCCTTATCTCAATATTATTCGGGGTCGGCGCAGCGTATCTTCTCCTTCCATACTTCTCTGTCAGACGTCATCTCACAAGTAACATTCTTTCTAACCATATCGTCTTTCACACAATCCATCCATCGTTTCCTTGGTCGTCCTCTACCTCTGTTCTTGATAATTATCTTCTGCAAAATCTACCAATACAAATACATGAATTAAATCCATTTTTATTTCTTTAATTTATTCAATATTTTATTTAAATTTTTGTTCGTATATCTAAACATCATATTTTATAGTTTTTTAATGTCAAATCAATAATTTTATTTCACATTTTTGTATTACAAAGAACAGCATTTTTTAGGATTAACTTAATGATTAGTCTTTACCTTATTAATTTAAAAAAAACAATGTTGGCCAAATGTTTTTCTAATCTAATAAGATTTAGTTCAATTTTTAAACAATATTACTGTTTAGTTTTTTCTGTTTAATAAAATTCATGAAAGGTTTTATTATTTCGTGTTCCATTTATGAAAAGTTATTTAAAAAGGTTTCATATGTTTTTTTCAATTGAAAAATATTAATAACATTTGCAGTGTATATAGGGCAGATGATAGTAGGATTTTCAGTGAGCTGGGCTGGACCTATTTTTCCTAAATTGCGGGATCCAAACCAAAGTCCGTTGACATATTTATTGACGGAGATAGAAATGTCCCTCGTTGCATCATTTTTGTATATCGGAGGAATACCAGGTAAGAAATTTAAGACTTTGTATCGAATAAATATGTAATACTAGTTGTCGCTCGTGGCTTCGCTCGTTTAAGGGTTTAGTTGTCATGTGTTAGGCAACAAAAGTAACCTGTGTCCTTCCTTGGAGCCCAAATTTGCTTCATACTAAATTTCATTAAATTCGGTTCAATGGATGGTGAAAGAGCGACAGACAAACAGATAGACAGATTTACTTTAACATTTTCAATATTAGTATTGAAGTATAGATTATAATAATAAAAGTGTTACCAAATAAAATATTTATTATATAGTATATAGGGTATAGTATATTGCTTTATCTTGTAAATCTATTATTGCTATCAAAAGCCACCTTTCATTTTGAGGTATTTGGAGTATATTCCACTATGCTGCTCAATTTCCTGTTGCTGGATATTTGTCATTATAATAGCTTTCGAAAACGCAATTTCCAATTAAAACTCACGTGTTTTGACCGCTGGGAAATCTCGCGCTAACAGTATATGAGGCAATAATGTCAGTGTCTTTTCAGGATACATCCAAATTAATTTTCGAAATTCCATACTTTATCTATACATATAATGAAATTGGAGTGTCTATTTGTAATATTAAAATAGCCCTTTTTTACTCAATGCATATGTATGTATGTATATTTATACACGGTATATATACCAAAATAACGTTTTTTACTATTTTTGTCGGTCTGTCTGTCTGTCTGTTTGTTCCGTCTAATCTCTGGAACGGCTGGACCTATTTTGACGGGGCTTTCACTGTCAGATATAACATCTTATATAATAGAGAGTAACTTAGGCTATAATAATTTTTTTGTTAAATTCAAACGCGTACAAGGTCGCGGGCACAGCTAATTAAGAAAAATAAATTAATTCAATTATTTCAGCCCTGTATACCATGTTTATTTTATTTTAGGTCCATTTGTAATGGGTTGGCTATCAAACATTTACGGGAGGAAACCTTGTTTAATAGTTGGAGGAGTTCTTGCTTGTTTGGCATATGTCATTTTGGTGTGGTCGAATAATTTGGCCATGTTGTACTGTGGCAGATTATTGGTAGGACTGGGCATAGGTGTGATAGCCGTTATGAATCTCGTGTATATCGGTGAAATAGCGTAAGTAATATATACCATTCTCCTTCCCGTCCCGATAATCCGGCCATAGCTAATCCGGCATGTTCATTATTATTGAATATTTTTTTGGCAACTCGCTATTGAAGATAATGCATGATTAAACAGGTTACCTGTAGGCACCACTATTGTGCTCGACGATTTTGGCTCTCATTGCTTACTTTGATTTTGACTGCATGTGATAGCTATCACTTCTTTATACTTCATAGTATAACATATATAATCTTATCGTTGGATATGGATATTTTACTGATTACAAGGTACTCTTTGGTTAAAATTCCGGACAATTTGGGGTCTTACTATTAGGCTGTAGGATACTCTCTAATCTGACAATTTCGATAGTCCAAAACTGCTCTGTAAAACGTTTGTCAGATTACCGAGGGCCCACTGTATTCTCATTCTGTAAAATTTTCTGTAAAATTCTTATTTCTTATAATTGTCTTTCAACAAAAACAACAACAGTCTGTAAATGTCCCTCTGCTAGGCTAAGGCCTCCTCTCCCTTTGAGGAGAAGGTTTGGAACATATTCCACCACGCTGTTCCAATGAGGGTTGGTGGAATACGCATGTGGCTGAATTTCTATAAAATTAGACGAACGCGGGTTTCCTCATGATGTTTTCCTTCGCCGTCGAGCATGATATGAACTGTTACATATAAATTAAGCACATGAATATTCAGTGGTGCTTTCCTGGGTTTGAAACCGCAATCATCGGTTAAGATGCACGCGTTTTAATTACTGGGCCATCTCGACTCACAACTTTGCCTTTCAACAGATCTTCAAATATCAGAGGTATTCTTCTTTCGGCTCTTGGGATATTCACAACATGTGGGTCAATATTGATGTATGCCGTTGGACCATTTCTTCCTTATTCTTACGCTTCATCTGTAGGTTTCATTTTGAGTCTAGCTTTTACCTTATGCGCTACGTTCATACCGGAATCGCCGATTTTTCATATTCTGGAAGGTAAACGTTATTCGTTTCATTTTTTATATTCCTTATGTTTTTCATATTTGAAATTAGAATAATGTTTGTTTCTTTTTTGGCCATAGTATTTTTAAGTATGAATTTATGAAGGATTGGCAAGGGCCATCTCATGGTAAGTGGTCACCACCAAATCAAATCATATCATTATTCAAGTAAGCTTATACAAGCACTTTTGAATTGTCATTTAACAAACATGTTAAGTGAAGCTACCACCGGTTCGAAAAGTAGATTCTACGGAGAAGAACCGGCAAGAAAGTCAGTAGTTACTTTTAAAACGATTAAATATACAGTCATGATAGTTAAATACAATTATTTATATGTATGTAATATATCTTGCCTATAACTTTTAGTTAAGAAGTCAACAAGTATTAATTCCACGCTTTTTTTTCATGTGTATTTTTTGTAATCTTGTATTGAATTGGAGCTGCCAACCATATTGATCGTTGCTTAAATTGACGGTAACCGGTCTAGAGAAACTTGCACACAGGCCTACCACCAATAAAACGTGGGAATGATTTAAAATTAATAAAACAGACTATTTTGTTAATCTATAATTGTTGCAAATTAATAAAAATTAAAATGAGTATGCGAATCTATTTTTACTTATCTATTTACTGAATACAAAACAACGGTTACAGATAATGAAGACAAAGCCAGGGATAATCTAAAAGATCTGGGAAGGGAAGATGATATCGATAATATTTTGCATTCGAAAATAGAATATATCAACTCAACCAATAAAAAGGACTGGATTGAGTTATTTACTCTAAGAACCAATAAGAGATCATTGCTAATAGTTATTGTAATGAATATTTTACAACACGGAAGTGGGATTTTCGCCGTTATATCATTTTCGGGTTCGATTTTTGAAATGGCCGGCTCATCGGTTGGCTCAGATGTATCAATGATAATACTTGGTATATTCCAACTAATTGGTAGTGGGACAGCACCATTTTTTGTCGAGAAAAATGGAAGGAAAATATTATTGGTGGTATCAAGCATCATGTGTTGTTTAAGCATGGTGAGTATGGAAATATATCTCATATATATATATTTTTTAGTATAGGTTGGCGGACGAGTTTATGGGCCACCTGATGGTAAGTGGTCACCATCACCCATAGACAATGACGCTGTTTTATTAACTATTCCTTACATCGTCAATATGCCATCAACCTTTGGGAACTAAGATGCTATGTCCCTTGTGCCTGTAGTTACACTGGCTCATTCACCCTTCAAACCGGAACACAACAATACTGAGTACTGTTATTTGGCGGTAGAATAACTGCTGAGTGGGTGGTATCTACCCAGACGGGCTTGCACAATGCCCTACCACCAAGTAAATATGATAAGCAATAGTCGTTCTTTATTCAAGTAGGTTTATAGAACATTTTTCAACAGTCGTAAAAAGTAGATTCAACCGAGATATAGTCAGTAATTACTCTATCATATAGTATGTCAATAATTTAAAATTAAATTTATCATGCCCAACAAACACGTTAAAGTGAAATAAGCTGAAAAAGCCACCAAAACAATAAATGAGTTATGATATGTTCTGATTTATTACCAGTTTAATTACTGTTACTAGCATATGGGAAATTGCACCTCAGTTCTAGTCATGCCGTTCAGGGCAGTGGCTGATTTAGCAATAGACTAAGTAGGCTGGAGCGTAGGGCGGCAAATTTAGTCCAAATTTGTTATTATCTTACAGAAGTAAAGAAAATCATATCATATCATCTAGATTATAATCATACTAATAAGGGTTTCCCCTTATAAGCCGATGTAATGAGGACGATAGACAACAAATCATAAACTTACAATTTCAGAATAAATGTAATTAATATGATTGTGAACTAAACTAACGTATTGAATTTCAAGAGTCAGTAGGGGCGGCAAAATTTGAATAGCATTCTAGCCTACTAGTGGCAAAATTGTAAATCTGCCACTGGTCCAGGGTAATAACGGTTATAGACAGATCAGTCGCTTAATCATCTGATTTCTAGTTATAAAATTTGATATTTAACTATCGGAGTGTTCAATACAGATTGGCATTAATCATAAATATTTCTCTTTTTCTTTAGTTACTGCTCGGTGTGTACTTTTACTTGGATCACTATTATGGTTTTAATAAACTGAATTGGCTGCCTCTAGTTATTCTCATTATATTTTTTATTGGATATGATGCAGGTAAGTTGGATTTCATTATAAATGTCCTTACAATTATTAAGTAAATTTATTAATTAAAGATCAACTGATTGGTACTAAATATTCTTTTTCCAATAAAAAAGTAAAAAAGTAATGTAACAGCCTGTAAATTTCCCACTGCTGAGATAAGGCCTCCTCTTCCATTAAGGAGAGAGATTGGAACATATTCCACCACGCTGTTCCAATGCGGGTTGGTGGTAGTTGCGGGTGGGTGCTATTTGATGGTCATTATTGGCTTTTTCGAATAATGACTATCAAATAGAAGAAAAAGGAAAAAAGTATTGGACCATATTTTTCCCTATTTAAATAGAAGATTAGCAATCTAAGAAGATTTTATTCCAGAAAACTAAGTTTGAATGATATTCAATTTTAGTAAGGAAAGGATCTTGCAGATATAGACTGACGTGCTTTCTAGTGAATTGTTTGAAACTGTATTGTATTTTTCCTTTCTAGGTTTAGGTATTGTTCCAAATGTGCTGATCGGTGAAATGTTTACAATGAATGTAAGAAGTAATGGTTCCGCTGTGGCGTTAGCAGTTTCATGGCTATCTGGATTTTTAGTTACCGTAGCTTATGGGGCAATAGTCGAAAACATCGGCAGTTACGCAGCGTTCTGGTTCTTTTCTTGCACCGGTCTGATAGCTTGTTTGTTCACAATATTTTGTATACCGGAGACAAAAGGGAAGAGTTTGTTAGAAGTTCAGGACATGTTGAAGAAAAATTAAATTGTACGATTCTTTTTGTTTTATTTCTGCATGCAAATCTCCTTAATCCAATAAGAGATAAATTTACTTCTCCAAATCACCTAAAATGGGGGTTCCACAAGGTTCAATTATTTTTTTTTGGATCAATTTTGCGTCAAATTTTCAAGCATTATTTGATATCAATAATAATTTTAAAGGCACAAGTTGATTACATGATCGTTAAATATAAGTCGCAATGTACAAAGTGATTTAACTTTTGACACATATATTGTTTTTACCTCGCGTTTCGAGCATTATTCTGTTAAATATATTAAAATTTCCATGATGTCTTGATATTATGACTATTGAAGTCATAATTTTGTGCAAGTGTACGATAGACTTGATCGAAAATTATCCACGTAAGGAAATCTAATTATAGATAAACAAGAATTAAACCAGATATTTCGATATTCAATCCATGAAATGACATGACAGTTTATCGGGCTGATATGCGTCCAGCAAGTGTACGGTAGACTTATTGGAAAATTATCATTAATAAAAAGCTTAATATAATCAAATCAAATGAAATGAAATCAAAATAAACTTTATTTAAGTAGGCTATAACAAGAACTTTTGAATCGTCATTTTACAATTAAGTGAAGCTACCACACATACAGATTATGAAAATCTTATATGTTATAGGAAAAGTAAGGCATAAAACGGATTGGTTTAATTTTATTTATTCTACGAAGACTTTCAGAGGTTTTCATCTAGTGTATTTAAAAAAAAGGTATTTTACTTTAATTATATTAAACTTCTTATGTATGTACATTTTTAATAGTTATATGTATTTATAAAAAACCGTTTTTATTATAGCCTTAAGCAACTTCATAGAAAAAAACAAATGAATCAACATTAAAACTTAAGTCAATAAAGACGAGACTCAAGGTAATACAAGCTTAAGATAATCAAAATAAATATTACGTAAATATTAACGCTCTACAAATTAAACATTAGACGAATTACATTAAAGTGTTTTATAGGCCTGACAATTTAAAGTTACTGATAAAGATATGATTTGCAATAATCATATCGCTTTAAATGTGTTACTTACTTAAGCGCACAAAATAGGGTTTAAATTGGATATCATCCTGATTTGAGTGATTTTGGCCAAGACGGACAATCTCGAGGAGATCAGCCAACCGTGCGTGCACAAAGACAGGTGATACATACACTCAATCTCATAATCTGATAGGGTGGCAAACACAATCGGAAAGAGTTGAGGCACAGGAGGTATCTACTAAGATGTGAATATTAAAGTTGTGCTAAGGTTTTGTTTATATCGAGAATGTAGCCTTATAGTGAAGGCTTACTCAACCACTCTAACCCACAATTGGTTAGTGTATATATTCACGTCGCTCCAACGGTTGCAATGTTGTCTTACACTCATAGAATACAGAGATGATTCTCGGTGAACAGTGTTTACATGATTACAGTCATGATCGGCAGCGCGATTTTCCGAAGACCAGAGAATCTTCTTGAGGTCCCTGAGGCACATCATCACAGTTTGTCAGGGCGTGATAGGAGTATGATACTTCCTTTGTAATTTAGATAATTACCGCATCATCTCGGGATACCACCGTCGCCATCGTCATTGACAGGACTGCTCATGGTGTGATCCTAGATCCACCATCTGTACAACAGCCTTCCGTGGGCTAGAGTTCTGATTCACTTCCAACTATACTTGAAAAGTCTGGTTCACCTAGAGGTAAGATGTATTAGAATGATCTATAAAATAGTTCATATGTTATAAGTTATTCAAAAAAATTATCAAAATATACTTTATTCAAGTCGGTTTTGAAAGCACTTATGAATAAGTCATTTAACAAACTATATTAAGTGAAGCTAACACCGGTTCAGAACATATATTCTACCGAGAACAACCGGCAAGAAAATCAGTAGTTACTCTTTTTCAATATTAAATAAAGTAATGTTAGTCAAATACATTTATATATTGTAATTTCAGTAGTTCGGGATGGCCAAAATATGATTATCGTTTTACAATGATGCTCCAATCTCTCTATCTTTTGTTAGAATGTCACGCTATCGTCGTTCAATTGTTTTCTAATGACAGCTCAATCATATTTAAAATAAGAAATAGTGTTACGTGCCAGTATTAAATGCAATGCCATATAAAATAATATTAATTACAGTTTTACGAATTATTGATCAATTAATTACAACAATAATTGTATATAATAAAGTAAATTCAATAGCCCATTCATAATATGCAATAATAACGTGATATAAATTATGATATAGAATCAAATGTCATAACACCATATGTATGTAATATATCCTACCTGGAAATCAAGAAGTATTAGCTCCAAGATTTTTTATCATCTGTATAATCTTGACTAACATGCTTTCTTTACGAATGTTATTTTATAAATGATTTGAAATTTATGAAATGGCAAAGTTACAACTCGTATGTATTCTAGTAGTTTTCAACCGACTTCCAAAAGGAGGAGGTTATCAATGAAAAACTATAACTACATGATATAATCGTTAATCGACTTTTAAGTAGTCTAATAGTTTTCATTTCATTTAACTTAGGAAGACTCTAAAAAATATGTTGAATACGCAAATATTTTTATTACTTTTTCGTGCATATTCATTTGTTTTAAAATAGTGTTTTGTTTGAAGTCGGTTTTTCTTTTTGTTAAAATTTTATTTATATGTTTCTCTGATGAAGCTTTGTTAGTATTTTATTATAAAATTTGTAAGCAAGAATCTTTTGTTAATTTCATCCTCTGTGTTCATCTATTATTATGGTAATTATTGAATGTTTAAAATTAAAAACTGTATATTGCTATTCTTTACATAATACTTGTGAAAAATTGGCTTAGTCACGGTAAATAAAATGATATTTATTTGAAATTTACTTAACATGGAGGTAATACTGACAATATTTGTTTATTTATATGGTTCTGTTTTGAATGGGTGAGCGAGAATGTCAAAAGGGTCATCTGAAACACAAGGTGGGCCAACAAAATAATAGTTCTATTGTTTTAATCAATATTTATTAAGCGCGCAGAGAGGCCAACTTTTTTTTTCTAGCTGGTAAAACGCGTAACGCGCTTCTTCCACGCGATGGAAGGGGGGGGGGGGGGTGTGTGACTCTCCGGTTCTCTGGACGCCGAGTGCGCCCGGGAACTACTCACTAAAAAACCAGTACCCTCTCCGTCCTTCAGCGGGCGCCACGGGATCGCTTACGTATATTACAGTGAAACGCAGGCTAACTATCCTGCTTAAGTACAACAATAATTATAACCATATATTGTAAATACATCGCTATTTATACAATTCAAATAGTATTTTATGTTGGTAGACGGTAGGTGTAAAAATCATATCACTAAATTAAATAACATAGAAAACTTAATTTATAATCATTATCATCAGTATTGTTTAAATTTAGTATTTTATTACATTAGCAACACTGTATATCAGTCAGCGAAAAGTTTAGTCGTTAATTTTATTTTCATGGATTTTTGAATGAATTAATGACTGGACTATTTGTGAAATTAATATTAATATTCGTGAAATATTAACAACTGACTTACAGTGTTACGACTAGGGATTTTGGTACGTAAATGCTATAAATTTTATAATTGTTGTTCACAATGTCGCTTATTAAATATTTCACGATCATATTATGCGGTTCGTGTTCACTTTTACAGAATAACTTCAGGTCCAGGGTAAACCTAAACTCAAGGGCGTTCTATCTAATATCTAGTACTAAATAATTTTGATTAAATTAAAATTGCAACCTCTGCGATTTTATTACTTTATTTCAATGTAATCCACGCATACATTATTATTATTACATAGTTTAAAACAAAGTTTTCGCCTATCGCTGTCTGTCCCCGTGTCTACTTACACAAAAATTACACAACAGACTTAGTTTCGATTTTTAATTATATAATTAATAGATAATTAAGATAGATTGATTTAAGTGGCACTTTTATATATAAAAAAACATGCACAATATAGTAGAGGAACAATTTTAGAGGTTTCTAAATTATACGACATATATCAAATAAAAGACATACATCAAACGCGTGCATCTTAACCGATGATTTCGGGTTCAAACCCAGGCAAGCACCACTATATATAAGGGCTTAATTTGTATTTATAATTCATCTCGTACTCGGCGGTAAAGGAAAACATTGTGAAGAAACCTGCATGTGTCTAATTTCATCGAAATTCTGCCACATATGCATTCTACCGACCCGCATTGGAATAGCGTGGTGGAATATGTTCCAAACTCTCTCCTTAATGGGCCTGAGCCCAACAAAGGAAAATTTACAGGCTGTTACTTTACTTTACTATATCAAAATAATGTAGTACAATATTACACACCTTAGAAAGATCTGGAAAAAAGTCCACAATGGAAAAATAATGGTTTATTTTCGAAACAATTTTAAGCAATACAGCATTAATCCTTATCCAATTTAGGAACTTAAATACAAAATGCATTTCATAGACCAATGGTCTTTGATAGCATTTAATTTAAATAAATATTTTCGAAGATATTACAGATTGAAAATGCAATAGCGGTTTGTATTTGCTAAGGACAAAAAAGCTGTGAACTTTGTAAGATATGCTGTACTACAGCATATCTTACAAAGTTCACAGCTTTCAGCTATTTAGTATCTGCATTGAATCCGTGCGAAGCCGGGCGGGACGCTAGCAATCAATATATAAACATAGAAATATTATTCGATTCTAAAACAAAAGAAGATGTATGATAAAGATTCAGAACACCGTCATCGCTTAAACCGCACTGTTTAATAGGCAGTGATGGATCATAATAAATATTAATATACTAATATATGTTACGATTACAATGTTTATCGGCCGTTTTCTACATATAAACGTTTGTTGTCTTCAAGATATGACAGTTTTAATCAAATTTCGATAAGTGTTCAATTGTATGTCAATTTGCAAAATGACCGGTATTCGAAATCAAATAATTATTTCGGCATGCAGTACGTATTTCAAGTGCATTTTTGATACTAGAAATAATTTTTGTTAACAGTGTTTTTTTGTGGTGGTTATTTTTATGTTGGTTAAATTTTTTGTGTTTAAATTAATTTTCGGTTTATTGCTCAAAGGAAATCTTGCTTAAAATGTAGTAGATAAATAAGTATATATAGGTGCGTGCTGCGTCACCACAGATGAGCGCCAATAAAGTCAGTGCGTAATGAGCTACAGCGCGTTTCACTTGTGTCCTATATCTACCAGTGGCGACGAGGAACATCTACCCACAAAGCGAAAAATAAAAAACGAACAAAGGAATTGAGGCGGATTAAAATGTTTTCCAATTCAAAGCCGTTTTTTGGAAATATAACTACATTTAATCATCAGCATCAAGATTGGGTCACATATAAAAGTCGACTCCAGCAGTGGTTCGTGGCAAATGACATCGATGGTGAATCGGACAAAGGAGGTCTTAAAAGGCGCGCCATATTGCTCAGCGCATTCGACGAGAGCACTTATCAACTGGCCAGCAATCTCGTTTTTCCAAAAACTCTTGACGCAGTGAGTTATGTGGAAATTGTACGAGTTTTGGATGTACATTTTACTCCAAAGCGCTGCGGGTTTGCAGAACGTCATCACTTTTACGCGGCGTCGCAGCGACCGGGGGAGTCGCATGCGCAGTGGGCGGCGCGGTTACGAGGTCTAGCGAGCCATTGCAGTTTCAAGAATTTAGAAGAAGCTTTGCTAGACAAATTTGTGATGGGGATGCTTCCGGGTACCGAAAAAGAAAAACTCTTCGCAATGGAAATCGGGGAGTTGTCGATGGCAAAGGCGGTTGACCTGGCGGAGGGCGTGCGGTGTGCACGCATGGCGACTACGGCAGCAGGCACAGCAGAAGGAGTCAGCGTTGACCCTTTGTTTAAAATGACAAAGGGCCGCACCAATCGTAGTGACGGTGATAAGTGTTCCGTGTGTGGTCGAAAGAATCACAAATCTAGTGAGTGTCGCTTTGTAAATTACCGGTGTAAGAAGTGCAATAATAAGGGTCACCTGCACCGAATGTGTAAAAAAGTCAATTACGTAGACTCAGATGAGGTGAACGAGGGTGACGACGGTGAGTTTTTTAATATTCGCAGTAATAACGGGGGGCCTATGACCGAAACAATATCTATCAATAATATTTTATTAAAATTTCAAATTGATAGTGGGTCGTCTGTAACCGCTATATCAGATAAAACTTATTATTCTTATTTTAACAGTGTTACTTTAATTCCTACCAACAAAAAGCTTATCAGTTATAACGGAGGCTTAATTCAAAGTTTAGGTATAGCTAGGTTACCAGTGACATACAACAATAAAACAAACGTATTAGATTTCTATGTCATACAAAATGGAGGGCCGCCATTGCTTGGTCGCGATTTTATTTCAAAATTTAATTTAGAATTATCACCAATTAACGGTTGTTATCATGTGTCGTCGGTACCGGAATCGGAATTGCAATCATTTTTAAAAAAATACTCGGATATTTTTACCGACGAATTAGGTTGTTTTAATAAATATAAAATAAAATTGCACTTGAAAGAAAATGCAAAACCAGTTTTTATGAAAGCCAGGCCGGTTCCGTTTGCGTTAAGGGATAAAATAGATAAAGAAATAAGCCGTTTATTGCAGATCAAGGTCATCGAGCCCGTCGAGTTCTCGGAATACGCGTCACCTATTGTGCCGGTGTTAAAACATAACGGTACGGTTCGTCTATGCGCTGATTATTCACAAACGTTAAACAAACAGTTATTAGTGGAGAAATATCCTTTACCGACTATACAAGAACTATTTACACGATTACATGGTGGGGAACAATTTTCAAAATTAGACATGTCTTCAGCGTATAATCAGTTCGAATTGCTAGATGATAAACATGTCACTTGTATAAACACACACAAAGGGTTATTTAAATTTAAACGGCTTGTGTTCGGGTTGTCTTCGGCCCCCGCCATATTTCAGAGGGCCATGGAAAGTATTTTATCGGGGATAGATGGCGTACTTTGCTTTTTGGATGATATCCTTATTACAGGAAAAGACAAGGTGGAACATTGGGCTAGGTTAAAATTAGTTTTCGATAGATTAAAAGATTCGGGCTTAACTTTAAGAAAAGAGAAATGTGAATTTTTCAAAAATGAAATAAATTATCTCGGATATATAATTGATAAAAACGGGATAAGGAAATCGTCAGAAAAAGTTAAAGCAATTTTAGAAGCTGCAGTCCCTAAAAATTTAAAAGAATTACAGTCGTTTTTAGGTTTAATTAATTATTATAGGAATTTTGTACCCAATGCATCCACGCACTTAGCCCCTCTGTATGATTTATTAAAAAAAGGAGCTAAATGGTCGTGGTCCCCGCAACACGAAAGGGCGTTTTTGGAAGTAAAAACATTTTTAACTTCAGAAAACGTATTAGCTCATTTTGATTCAACCGCAAAAATCATATTAACGGTGGACGCTTCACCTTACGGGCTAGGGGCGGTGTTATCGCAGGTCGGAGCCGACGGCTTAGAACGTCCAGTTTCGTTCGCTTCACGAACGCTAAACTCAGCTGAAAAAAAGTATTCTCAAATACAAAAAGAAGCCACGGCTATAATCTTTGGGGTACGCCGGTTTCATCAATATTTATATGCTAGATCCGAGCCGTTTATATTAAGAACCGACCACAAGCCGCTTATTTCAATTTTCGGTTCCCATAGGGGTATTCCAGAGGTGTCTGCAAATAGGTTGCAAAGGTATGCAATATTTTTGTCAGCATATAACTACACCATTGAGTATGTCAAAAGCGCCAACAATAGTGCAGATTTCTTATCGCGCGGGATTCGGCCGGCGACAGCAGCGGCGTCGACCGACGGAGCTGCGAGTATTAGTCCGGGAGGAACTCGCGAAGATGCCGGTAGTGTACGTGGATGGAACGAGACGGCTACATACGTCAATTTTATTTTAGAAGGATGTTTACCGGTGACATTAGATCAGTTAAAACATGAGACTAAAAATGACCCGGTACTCACTCAAGTTAGTGATTATGTCTTTAAGGGTTGGCCTCGGAAAGTTTATGATTGTAATTTATTACCATATTTTAAATGTAGGTTGCAGTTATCATTAGAAAATGGAATTTTAATGCGGGGGCATAAGGTAGTTATTCCAGAAAATTTACGTAAACACATATTATTAGAATTACACAAGTCACATTTAGGTATAGTAAAAACTAAGGCGGAGGCCCGTTCTAGATTTTGGTTTCCGGGAATTGATGAAGCGATAGAAAAAATGATCGGAGATTGTTCAACATGCATTAGTATGCGGCAATCGCCACCCCGCGCTCCGCCGGCGCCCTGGCCGTATCCGACACAACCATTCAATAGAATTCATATAGATTTCCTTGGACCAATTCAGAATAAAATGTTTTTTGTAATAGTTGATGCTTACAGTAAGTGGGTTGAGTGTTTTAATATGAATAACAATATAACATCGGGATCGGTTATTAGTAAATTATGTGAATTCATGTCTAGGTTCGGGGTACCTCAAACAATCGTGAGCGATAACGGCACTTCATTTACATCTGAGGAGTTTAATGCATTTTGTAAATTAAACGGAATATGTCACTTGACCTCGCCGGCATACCATCCCTCCAGTAACGGCCAAGCAGAGACTTATGTTAAAATAGTAAAAAAGGGCATAAAAACAGCTTTGTTGCTAGGTGAAAATGCGCAAGATATGAATAATAGGTTATTAAAATATTTATTCGACTATCGGAATTCTGTGCATAGTACAACGGGGGTGTCTCCCGCGAAACTGGTATTCGGTCGTCAACTGAGGTCAATACTAGATCTTTTAATTCCTCATCCGTCGCCTTCGTCCCCTCGTCTGAATAATCATGTTCAAAACAAACAGTGCTTGCAGACTAAATATCACGGCGGAAAATTAAGAACTAATTTTAAACCAGACGATGTAGTGATGTTTAAATCTTTTATAAATAAAAATAGATATGTGTGGTGTAAAGGTACTATTATCAAACAGTTGGGTAAAGTGTTATACTTAATAAAGACTTGTGAAGGTATTAATGTTAAAAAACACAAAAATCAAATTGTTTTGTCAAGGAATGTGTCTAAAAACCAACTGGTTCAACCGGGGAACAGTAATCGAAGTGAGGAGGAAAATCAACACCGAAGTGATGTGAAACTTGCATCAGTTCCCTCGACGAGGACGCAAACTAAGATGGTTTTGAGAAATATTCCTAGAGTAAACTATAAAAAATATTTTTAGATAAAAATAATTGTCAAATAAGGGGGGAGGAAATAGTAGATAAATAAGTATATATAGGTGCGTGCTGCGTCACCACAGATGAGCGCCAATAAAGTCAGTGCGTAATGAGCTACAGCGCGTTTCACTTGTGTCCTATATCTACCAAAATGCAATAGTGAGATAATTTTGTGGGATAAATTAGTGTGGATCAATCAATAATAAGGAAACATTATAAGTGTCAACTGATTTGGTTAAAATTAAATATTTTATTTTCAGTAGGACAAACAACAGTAGATAGAATATTAAAACAATGTATTTTAAAATTATCTTGGCCAGTGCATTCATCGTGCACTAAAATATTACACAATATTTAATAAAAATGCAGATTAAATATAATCAATGATTACACCTGAGAATTATAGTACTATTAATATAATAACATATTGCTAACTATAATAACAGAATTGACTATTACCTACATAATAAATATTAATTAATAAAACCTATTAATAAGAACTAAGGGCGTTTGTAGTGACATATGTCTAAATCTTTTACTTCATCACTAAAGATGTATAACAGTGATAACCTCGATTTGAAGGACTTAAATTAAAAAAATTAAATTAATTAAACAATAAAATTAATTAAACTATCAAAAGACAAACAGTGTTTTAGTTTTAGATGTGACTTGATTAGAGTAGATAGAGATATCTGAACAAATAATAAAGGGACCTTAACTAACAACTATGCTAGTTGTAGATATAGTACTACAATGTTTACTCTCTTTTTGAGGAGCTTCCAACGCAATAATCTGATGTGCATTCAATATATATGGTTTCTAATATATACTTATTTCATAAGAAATATTAATATTAATGCCCCAAACAGTTATTAAAACTTTACTTCTTAAATTTTGACCGAGTAGAAGAATGGCAATAGAGATAAATATCTCACAGGGATTAATTCTTGGTCCATTTTGTTTCTTTATATATATAAAAGCCTTGGTAGCTCTATGTTAGTTAAAAAGGTAAAATTTGTTAAGCTATAAAAATATCTAATTAATATATAATGTAATTAAACGCTCTTAATTGCATTATTTGTTCCACACGGAAATAAGCACCGGTTATTTATAGCATGAAGTATGTAAGTATGAATATCGTC
Source organism: Vanessa cardui (assembly GCF_905220365.1). Lineage (NCBI taxonomy): Eukaryota > Metazoa > Arthropoda > Insecta > Lepidoptera > Nymphalidae > Vanessa > Vanessa cardui. The sequence continues at coordinate 7,983,467 of NC_061145.1, forward strand.
TAAAAGGTGCAATAGTTAATCGCGTTTTTGAGAGAGCTGTTTATTTACTTAAATTTTCGCGATTATTACACATTTAAATAAAACTAGTTATAACGGTTTTTAATCGCGTATATTAATAAAAATAATTAATATACGCGATTGAAATCCGTCATAACTAGTTTTATTTAAATGTTTATTTACTTTTTAATTTTAATTGATAAGGTCTATGGAAGGCTTTGTCTTTAGTAAGCATTTCGAAATTATTATAGATGATTATAACTTCCCCTTTTTATACAATAATTTAGTACGCTCCTATTGGAATTTGGTTCGTCAATCTAGAACCCTCATTTCAAAACTTATATAGCTTCTCTAGAAACGGTGCAAATTTAAGAATCACGTTCAGTATAAGTTTTATAACTCCTGTCATAGTCTTCCTGAATTCGGTCCATCAGAAGTTCGCCGTGTACTCAGAGATCTTTATTTTTCAATTTAAATTTTTAAATAATGTTATATATAGCTCTTTATTTTTTTTTAAATGCTAAGCAGAATATTTTGATTTGCTCTGTACAAAAACTGTATATGCCCAATATAATTTCTTCTATCGTTTTAAATGTCATTAAAACTTAATAAATAATTACATCAATGATTAATTTGTCTTATGTTGTCATTGTTCATGTTTTTACTTTTTTATCACTGTTATTAATTAGTTTATATTAAATTAGTATCATATATTTTGTCATTAATTGATTAAATTCTAATTTTAAAAACATTATGCCTACCTTACTACTTCCTGTTTCTTTGTATTAGATATTGGACTTACATATATGATTGTTTTTTTAAATATAATTTTCTTCTATTGCACTGAGTGTTTCCCAAAAACAAAATAAAAATAAGCCACTGGATTATGATAACATTTTGGTGAATTATTTGTACACCAATGAGATTTCAAACTAAATAAATATTTTGTTTGTAGATGTTATTAATTATAGGTAATTGACCCTTACGAAACTAGAAGGTAAAATAATATGTTGTTTTTAGTGTACACAGGGCAACTGTTGTTAGGATTTAATACAGCTTGGACGGGACCAATAATAACGAAACTGCGTGACTTGGAACAGTCCCCCCTACCATATTTATTAACAGAGACAGAAATATCATTGATCGCGTCGTTAATGTACGTTGGAGCTGTACCAGGTAATATGCGTATTAAAATTTTAATTTTGAAGTAATATAAAGTAACAACAACCTGTAAAGTTTCTACTGCTGGGCTAAATGCTTCCTCTCCCTTTTAGGAAAAAAATTGGAACATATTCCACAACGCTGTTCCAAAGCGGGTTTTAGTAAAACACATGTGGCAGAATTTCTATGAAATTTGACAGATGCAGGTTTTCTCACGATGTTTTCGTTCACCGCCGAGAACGGGATGAATTGTAAACACAAATTAAGCACATGAATATTCAGTGGTGCTTGCCTGGGTTTGAACTCGCAATCATCGGTTAATATGCACGCGTTCTAACCAATGGGACATCTTACCTCATCAAGGAACAGCTTGTAACCTTTTCAGGTTAGGAGGCAGTCATAGCCCAGCAACATTACTTTAATACTTACTCCCAACATGAATGAAAATATTGTGGTATCTTTACTTTTAATATAGTTCCGTAAAGTTACAATCCAAAAGTGCACTCAAATAAAGTATATGTTAATACTGTTTTTGCTTATCTATTAATTTATTTTGTAATCCCCATTGTCCAGTATGAAGAGAAGGTGATTACAACATTTCAATATTCAATACACTAATACCAAAAAGGTTTTACTGTGTGCCAGTAAATTCTCAATAAAATACTAAAATAGAAAAAATATACAATGATATATTCATTTCAGGTCCATATATTATAGGATGGTTGTCCAATGTTAAAGGAAGGAAGCCTTGCCTCATACTTGGCGGTTTTATATCAATTGTTTCGTATGTCTTATTAGCTGCAGCTAATAATTTAGCTATGCTGTACATTGGAAGAATCTTTGGTGGTTTGGGAATTGGTACGATCGCTCTGGTCAACTTGGTTTACATAGGAGAGATCGCGTTAGTGATTTTTGTATAATTGTGTGATTTAACATAATTTATCTTTTAATTGGTGGTAGGCCTTTGGGTGGTTAGGTTGGGCTTGCAAGCCTGTCTGGGCAGGTACCACCCCCTCATCAGATATTCTATCACCAGACAACAGTACTTAGTATTGTTGTGTTCCGGTTCGAAGGATGAGTGAGCCAGAGTAACTACAGGCACAAGGGACATAACATCTTATTTTCCAAGGTTAGTTGGGCATAGGTCATGTGAGGAATGGTTAATGTTTCTTACAGCGCCATTGTCTATCGGTGGCGGTCACCACTGACCATCCGGTTGCCTGTATGCTCGTCCGACAACCTGTAGCATAAAAAAAATCGTGTTAAGTATTTGATGCTTACTAGCTTTTTTGTAATCTATAATTTTGCTTTTTTCAGATCAACACCAATCAGAGGAGTCCTTTTGACAGTTGTTGGAATTTTCACAACTCTTGGTGCAATTTTATTATTTGCCGTCGGACCATTCTTTTCTTATCGCGTATCGACTTATGTTGGTCTTGGTTTAGCTGTTATTTTTACGCTATCAACATTGATGATACCAGAATCTCCAATTTTTTACATATTAAGAGGTTGGTTATCTATTTTTCAATATTATCTATTAATATAAAACGTTATGTAACTAAATTTTATAATAGCTTATTTATTTTTATCTCTTATCGTTTTAGACGATGAAGACGGTCTTGTAAAAAGCTTACAGATATTAGGAAGATTAGATGATAAGAAGAAATTGTATGATGTTAAGGACGAGTTTAAATCAGGTGATACGAAAATGGATTGGATTGAATTATTTACATTAAAGACAAACAGACGAGCACTTATAATCGGTGTCACTATTAATATATTCCAACATACCAGTGGTGTCATGGCCGTTTTATTTTTTTCTGGGGACATCTTTGAAATGGCCGGTTCGTCTATAAATTCGGATATATCTATGATTATAATTGGAGGTTTTCAATTATTTGGTAGTTTAGTGGCATCTGTTTTTATCGAAAAATATGGTAGAAAAACGCTTTTGATAATATCTACTTTGACCTGTTCTATTTCCATGGTAAGAAATGTTTTTATTAATAGTTGCGTACATAATATTGAAGCGTTGATAGCTACCGTCAAAATGAAATTGTATGTAGTACAACACAACTTTGATGGAGCATCGGAAAAATTCGTAAAACCGATCACACCCGAATTGAGTACGCTATCCCAAATTATCAATATTTATTTCTCATGTGAATATGATCTTTACGCGAACGTAATAACTTGTAATATTATATGACCTAATATATTCGTCAATTTGACCCATCAATTTACATGCACTTGCTTTCAACTGATGCAAGAGTCTATAGCGACGAATAGCGTCGAATGGCGCGATAGGTCGCTATTTCTATTGGCTGTGTAAATCGGCAGTAATCGGTTTCATTGAAATTCTACATCTAAGTTGTGTCCTACTATATTTAATTGTAAAATTCATTGTGAATGCGCAGCAATCCGCTGGATGGCTTGGGATTGACGATATTCTATATATGATAAGTAATAGTACTTGTTCACTAACCCTCCCTAATATAACTGGCTACGTTACTCGCCTCAATCATAATAGTCATGTATTATGATATGTGATATTCCTCTTTTATCTATGTTTTTTTCCATTCCAGCTATCTCTCGGTTTGTACTTCTACTTGGATAATGTACAACAATTAGGAATAGAAAACGTCGCCTGGTTGCCTTTGGTTATTCTGATAATATTTTTTATTGGATACGATTCTGGTAATAAATTTTGGTGATATTTTTTATTTTCAAAATAGCGTTGAAGTTTCATCATGTAACCGTATCGTTATTTCTTTTAGGTTTGGGAATAATTCCGATTGTTCTCATCGGTGAGATGTTTACAAGCAACGTCAGGAGTAAGGGTTCAGCTGTTGCATTGACTTTTGCGTGGATAGCTGGATTTCTGATTTCCACGGCATTTGGAATATTGGTTGAGAACTTTGGTGGACATGCGGCGTTTTGGTTGTTTTCATGTTCTTCTGCATGTGCGTTTTTATTCACTGTGTTTTTCATTCCAGAAACAAAAGGAAAAAGTCTTTTGGAAATTCAAAAATATTTGAACAAAAGTTAAATGTTGCATTTTATTTAACGTACGACAAAAATAGCTCCATTGACTTTGCAATCAAAACAAAAGTCAAATAATATTCAAAGTCAAGAGGGGCTTAAGTCAAACGGATTCAAAGGTTAATGTTAACTGACTTTTCTTTTATAATCTGAGTAACAGACGATAAAAAGAGATAGAGTTTACTTTCGAGCAAGACATAAAAACTAGATATAATAACATTGTCATACGACAGGACATATTAATGCAATTGCATTTAATAAACAAATCTAGGTTATGTTATTGGTGAAAGATTAAATTTTTTAGCAACATGTACTGTATACAGGTTTTCCCTGTGAAATGACAACTAAAGCTCACTCGAATAAAGTATAATTTCGGCCGTTACAGAGATGTCGCTTAAGCTTCTTATAAAACACACTTCGAAAATTACAGAACGTTTGCAATATTTTGCAACAAAAACAGGCATAGGATTTGATTGAAAATTCAGTTATGCATTTGTAATCTCAAAAATATTAATGAATATGTTCTACAATGTCATATCGATTCTCAGTTGAATCGTTATTGGGAACTGTTTTAACTTCTATATTTAGAAGTTAAAACAGTTACGAGACATCGATTCTATCCCGATCTAGCTTCGACTGATATGCAACTGGATCGTAGTATCTGTTGAACAGCAAAAGGACAAACATTACATTTCGATTCTATTGCAATAAATTGCCATATCCTTAGTAGAATTGAAATAGAAAATAACGGGAGGATTATTTTTATAGCTGATCTTACAATGTCAATTCAAAGACTTAATTTAACTATACGTACAGTCAGGGTAAGAAAAGGTTTTTCACCTTAAGATCTATTTTCGTGTGCTCAGTAAGAGCGATCTGCTTTTCCGATCGGGAATATACGACAGTGGCAGACCATTTTGACAATTCAGTAGAAAATACCGTATCTAAGTTAAATTTGTAATGACTAATTAAAAAAGATTTCATATTGATATAAAACTAGACGTAGTCCAAAGATGTTACACTATTTTGAAATAAGTTATCATAGTATGTAGATTTAATTTTATATGTAGTTGTCAGTTTAGTGTTTTAGTTTCAAAAGGTACTAAGAGTAAACTATTGATAAAGGAATGAATTTGAAAACTGACAAAGGTTTTCTTACTCTGATTGTACATAATTATAATGGATTATATACATTAGAGCTGAGGTGGTCCACTGGTTAGAACGCGTGCATCATAACCGATGATTTCGGGTTCAAACTTAGGCAAGCACCACTATATATTATATATATGTGCTTAATTTGTGTTTATAATTCATCTCGTGCTCGGCGGTGAAGGAAAACGGCGTGAGGAGACCTGCATGTGTCTAATTTCAACGAAATTCTGCCACATGTGGATTTCCATAACATATGTTCCAAACCCTCTCCTTAATGGAAGAGGAGGCCTTAGCCTAGCAGTGGGAAATTTACAGATTGTTACTTTACTTTACTTTTTTATACACATTAACTGATCGCAGATCCTGAGTATTTCTATCGAATGATTCTCTGTAATAGCTCGAAGTTTACAAGTAATAAATGGGTACACTCTCGTGAAAACGTCTAATTCTGTATGATCGACAGTAAGCAGTACCCTAGAATTTTGATAAATGACACCATCACAGGTAGTAACGAATACCCAGCATTTTTTTAGCGATCGCTTGCAGATTGTGCCATGATCACAAATAATTTAAATATGTTATCAAGTTGTTATCAAATGATCACTTTTATATAATTTAGATAGTATAATATTAAATTAAGTCTTTCAATTGATATTATCAAATCAGCTATAAAAAATAATCTTCCCATTAATTTATCTTATCAGAGGTCAATTCTACTAAGGTCTGTCAAATAATACAATCGAATGTATCCTGTTGACTTCCAAGCAGGATACATTAATTTAAATAATTGTATTTAATTAACATGACTTTGTTTTTTTTAAATGTTAAAAAAGAGTAACTACTGAGTTTCTTGCCGGTTCTTCTCGGTAGAATCTACTTTCCGAACCGTTGGTAGCTTCACTTAATTGTAAAATGACGATTCAAAAGTTCTAATAAAAGCCTACTTGAATAAAGTTTATTTTGATTTTGAATCGAAACGTAATTTTTGTCGTAAGGTTTTAATATATATATTAAGTATTCAATATTACTATTAATTTTTTTTTGAGATTACAAATGCATAACTTATTTTTTTATATAGATACATAGGTATACTTTGCGTAATTTATATGGCTGTCCTCCTGGAAAAACGTTTCAGCGTCGGAAACAAGGGACTCCAGTTGAAGAACATACTAATTTATAAGCTTCAGGCGCTCTGAGTTGCATTTAAATATATAAACTGTAGGTGTCACAAAGATCAGTGGGTCATCTAGTCTATATATAAAAATAGTTATGACGTAAATAGCGCATGGTATTTCGAACTTTATGTAGGTGTTTTTAGGACCTAAATTTTTAAGGCCAATGTTTTGACATATCCCCTAAGATTGAGCTGGAATTAGCCTGTAACATAAGATTATTTTTTTATAAAACTTTGTCATATTAAAAGTATTTACAAATTACAAATAGAATGGGAGGTAACTGTGGACTTGTTTATAAGTAAATGGAGACACAGACATCTACAGACAACGACTTTGCTTATACTATTTGTAGATGATATACATATATGAGGACTATAATTTTTTCTCGCTGACGAGAACGGAAATTGTAGCTAATCCGATCCAACTTTGTCCGGCATAATGTAACTTTATTTTTTGTTTTGGCTTTTATATATGCCAAGATTTAGATTTTACTTGGTGGTAGGGCTTTATGCAAGCTCGCCTGGGCAGGTACCACCTACTCATCAGATATTCTACAGTTAAACAACAGTACGCAGTATTGTTGTGTTCCGGTTTGAAGGGTGAGTGAGCTAGTGTAACTACAGGCACAAGGGACAGCATCTTAGTTCCCAAGGTTGGTGGCGCATTGACGATGCAAGGAATAGTTAATATTTCTTACAGCGTCATTGTCTATGGGTGAAAAAAAGGTGATTTCTTCAATGTCGCGTTGTTCGAAACAGGATATTTAGACGTTTAAAATTTGACATTATGGCTTATCAACCGACTTCAAAAAGGAGGAGGTTATCAATTCGTCTGTATTTTTTTTTTTTTTTTTTTATGTTTGTTACCTCATAACTTTTTACTGGGTGGACCGATTTTGATAATTTTTTTTTGTTTGAAAGGTAATGCTTCCCGTGGGGTCCCATTTTTTTTAAATTTTTTTCCGATGATGGTATCCGTATGAAAACGACATAAGTCTTAAATTTGCATTATGTATATGCGCGACAAATAGGTGAATAACTCAAAATCACGTTAGCCAATTTCGATGATTCTTTTTTTATTATAAAGGATATACTTTAAGGGTAGTTTGGTGAAAGTTTGGTAAGGTTCTGAGCACAGGATCTATGACAAATTAAGGGAACGGGAGGGAACGGAACAATTCTGAGGAGCACGTTAGCAATACTCGGTCGAATCTTTTATTTATGGGTTACTTGGATATTTGAATCACCTTCCGGAACGTGGTTATGTTCATGTAATTGTCATAATCGAATATTATAATCAACTAGCGACCCGCCCCGACTTCTCACGGGTGCAATACTGATACTAAATGTACTAAAGAATTTGTTTATTTACGACATCACATTGCAAACTTCTAAAATTGTCAGTGTTTCTTTACTATATTGTTCATTTATTATATACACAAACCTTCCCCTTGAATTACACTATCTATTAAAAAAAAACGCGATTTGGGGCAGAATTTCTTTCTGTCTTTCATTAAATTTTGTGTATATGATGTGATGTCATATGATGTACGACATAGCATACGAATAGCTCTTTTGCAAAGTTATTTTACTGAGGTCGATTACAGCTCATTGAAGGGTGGTACCTTGTAGTTTATGCCGCATGACGTATTCAAGCCGCATTTTCGAAAGTCTATTTTTGCTTTATTCGAAAGTTTCTTTTGAAATTGTTCCTGAAGTAGTTTCTGATTCATATAAACGGCACGCTTAATATATATATCCATATTAAGAAAAAAATGTTAGTCTACATCAGCCTCACTTAAAATCAAAAAATAAATAAAATTTTAACAAAAAGAAAAACCGACTTCAAACAAAACAGTATTTTAAAACAAATTAAAATGCTATAGTTGGAGTCGGTGTCAGCCAACCCTATACTATACCTATCAAAAAACAATACGAGAATACTTTAAGAAATGTTTCTTACAAATTACCTTTTATACGATATTATACTGGGTCAATCAAGAGGCTCGTATCGCTTCTTTCTTTTGATTGTTGAAGCGTGTGCCTGTGGCTGACACCGGCTCCAAATATAACAATAACTATAACTACGTTATATAATCGTAAATCGACTTTTAAGTAGTCTAATATTTTTCATTTCATTTTACCTAGGAGGACTCTCAAAAATATCTTAAATATGCAATTATTTTTATTACTTTTTAGTGCATTTTAATTTGTTTTAAAATACTGTTTTGTTTGAAGTCGGTTTTTCTTTTTGTTAAAATTTTATTTATTTGATTCTTACCGCCTTATAAGCTTAAAGCATTCGATTATTGTATACGTTGTATAGTATTTTTTTACATTTGAGCCTTTCATAATTTGTGTGTGCGTGAATAATTTTTTAATAGGTTATAATTTAAGTTTAAGGATTTATAAAAATAATGTTCTTTTTTTATCTATGTATATTTAGCACTTAAAATAAATTAAGCAGAAAGTGTATATACTATATAATGTTACAAAATAATAAAGGCTGTATTAACTGTTTTTTTTTTCAATTATATTAAAGGTTGATCAAATCATAGACATTCCGCTGTAAGAAATACTATGATAGTTTATGATATGTATATCCCATCATTCTTGTAATACTGGATAACTAACCCAACTGGAACACCAAAATACTAATTATTGCTATAATATTGGTAGAAGTGGCTTTGTGGTACAAAATTCTATCACAAAGTCACTGTGTAAAGCCATCCTCATGTGTCATTAAAAAGAAGCAGACAAAGACAAATTATGAACTAAATAAAGTAATTCAATTCAGTAGGACTATTCTGTAACAAGAAACTCGAATCTCACAGCAGAATACGAGGGTGAAATGTCAGAATGTGATACGTGACACTGACAATAATGATTATAAAATTTAAAGAACACGTATCGAAATGTAGTATCACTGTGAGTTGTCAACTTTTCACGAGTGACGTGCGAAGTGAATTGCTACAGAATCATAAACGTACTTTGGTTTGACGTTGGCGAGCGGCGGTTTTGTGTGACATAAAATGTTTCATCATAAACTTTATTTTAAATTTAGAATCGGTTCCTTTTTTTTAAATTTGGAATACGAATATCACAATTTAAATATAATCAAGTGCTGAACCGACGGCTCTATAGGTTCGTTTCATTTATAAGCGTAAATAGGAAATTAAATTACCATTAGAAGGCTAAACTTTTGATTTAAACGAACATACTTTCTTCTTATATATCCACCATCTTCAAACATTATAAATCAAAAAGCTGTAATATTATACAGAATATAAAGAGACGGAACTCTGAATAAACAGTCAGAAATATTATCCTAAAAATTCACTCATAAATCACTTGAACGTTGGGAATTTTTCGCTTAATTAAAAGAGTTTTCGAGGTTATTAAACGTCACTTTTATTTTTCAAATCATTTTTTAACATTTCAGACTCTTCATTTTCAGTTTCGTAAGAAAACTTAATCATAAAAGATTGCGGGTTCAATCCCGGGTATATGTTTCCTTTTCATGAGCTTATTTTGTATTCATTAAACGGCGTGTGTCGGGAGGAATAATGCCACATTTACTCTACCGAATTGCAGGCAAATCAAATGCAAATGGTGGAATAGGCTCCAAGCATTATACATATATAGAGGAGGCCTACATATTATCCAATTTCGTATATAACATTTTTATTCAATGTGTTTTCATATTTAACAAACGCAATTATTTGTTTTTAAATAGGAGTGGTGAACAGGCTTGTAGTAGGATATGACATAAATATAAAAAAAGTTCTTCCATAAAATGTGAAATGTTGAGACCAGAAGAACTATGACTTGTTTCAGCAGCAACATAATAAAATATTATTCCCTAGTTATTCAGTTAATGCGGTACTATGAAATTCAATGAAGTTTTAGCACTTGTGCTTAAATAGCTCACGAATTGTTAATGAATCTGAGATTGAAACGAAGTACAGTCAGCAAAACATTACAAATGCATCTTGCATTTACAAGGGTTAGCAACAGAATAATTTTTAAAATTTTAATTTAAGCGTATAATTTGAAATTGTTTTTCTCTATTTATTTATCTAATTATAATAACAACAATTATATATTAGGAGTATGCTAGAATATAAAGAGAGTGGTAAGGCTTCGTTTAAGCTTCCTTAAGTTACTCATCACATATTCCACTGCCAAGTAACAAATATTTAGTATTGCAGTGTTTCGGTTGTAAGAGCGAATAAGTGAAACAGCCATAATGAATATTTTTCAGTGATTTCGACCGGTGAATGACATGATAAAATGAAATGAAATAATTTGTGCCCAGATGTGGGTTATTTTACTTTGTAATTTTATTTACTTTTATTAGGAACTAAGTTTACTTTAAATAGATTTAGTGAAGTTTTTTGGAACACGTGTTAAACTGAAAATTGCGAGTCCAACCAGAACAAGCATTTGCCTATTTTTTATTTATATTTATTAATTCCTCTCGTGCTTTATTTAATTTAATAAAATTAATTAATGCAGTAATTATTTGACGATTGCACAAATTACTAAAATAAACAATTATTAATACTAATGATATGAATTATGACGATTAAGTATTATTCTAAAACGAATTGAAGATGAAAAATAAGGCTATTTTATCCTCTTATGCTATTGTTATTATTATTATTATAAATGACATTGATTAAATATTCAATTGCTTATTTGTCATTGTCGATTATATCACAACCTAATATCTTAAAACGTCATGCATTACGTACTTATACTAATTGAAAATATTTAATAGTATAATCTTACAGTAGTCTTATACTAATAGAAGATTACAGTAACACTGTAATCTTCCCTAAAGTAACTGCTGAGCTGTCTTCCTTCCAATTTGAGGAGAAGGCTAGGAGTATATTCCATCGCGCTGCTCCAATACGGGTTGGCCTGGCGCGACTCTATTTATTTTAAATAAATGAAATAACTTTACCTAAGTAATTACATAACAATTAATCCACAAAAGTACAAAACATTACTAATTCTTGGAAGTAATCTTTAAAGTATTACTCAAAGTACTAAACGAGGAAGTATTATTTAAAGTATTACTCAAATTTATTAAAATTTCAGATATTACAACTGAAATTAATTGTTAGGTTATTAAGTGGGATCGTAAATGTAACCATTAAACAAATATTCTTAGGTATTACATTTAGGGTAATTTCAATTTGATTGTTGTGACTGCTGTGAGATGCTATATCAAATAATAGGAAGATGAGATCGTTTTGAAAATTTGTATTAAAGTTACAGCTTCACGAGGAGATAGAGAAAGAAGTCTTTTATTTTTCAGTGCTAATAAGCAACCTATTTTTATTTAAACCATTCATTCATTCATCATTCACTCATCAAGTAGTCTTTCGCTTAACAGAAAAACTTAGAATAGGCTATTTGACTGGTTATTAAAATCCATTTTATGTTATTTAGTAGAGGAACCCAGTAAAAGTTTTTTTATTTTTTATTTAGAGTACATATTTGCAGAAAAATATCATATTAATAATACCATATTTAAAAAGTACGCGAACATATGGCGCTGCAATGGGGTCGGTGACATCATTTGCCTGTATTTTAATCTGTGGTACGTTTTGTAGACAAACAAGGTTAATAAGCAAGTGACTTCGTCATAAGCCCGGCAAATCGTTTTGTGTCATGTGACAATCGTTTCAAAAATGCATACTTATTTATGGATTTTTTAATAAATTGAGTATTACTTTCAACTTTCGTTGATAAATAACCATTTTAAACTCACATTATATACTGACAACAATAATTGACACTTTATTTTTCGCATTGTCAAATAGACTATTGTCGTGTTCCGGCTTGAGGGATTCTTGATTGCTAATCATTAAATTGTTGTGTTTTAACAAAGATTTAATATTAAAAAAAATTGATATCGACCAACTCTAATTCTTTTGTCAATGTAAGTATCTTAAAAAAATCCTGTACAAGTCTCTATAAAGTAATATTTTGTTTTAATTATGTGAGCTAGAAAAAAGTTATGAAAGTTTGAAAAATGCCTTCCAAATAGCATCCTTCAGTACAAAATGACTCGTAACCGTATTTTCTTTCTGATGGAGTTACAATAGAATTTTCGTTGAAACAATCATGTTATCGTACCGTTTTGGACCTTTAGCCATGTGACCAGGTACAATTTAGATTAATATTTAAAACATAAATGTTGAACAACATCACATACATTACTCTGATCCCAATGTAAGTAGCTAAAGCACTTGTGTTGTGGAAATTCAGAAGGAACGTCGGTATTACAAACACCCAGACCCATGAAAATATAGAAAACTAATGAATTTTTTCTACATCCACTCGGCCGGGAATTGAACCCGGGACCTCAGAGTGGCGTACCCATGAAAACCGGTGTTTACACTACTCGACCACGGAGCTCGTCGAATGTCGCATGGCCGATTATGGTCACCGCGAATTTCATAGGAGAACAACCAACTACTTCTGACTTATTATTATGCAAAAGTATATGCGCAAGCAAAGGTATATAAAAATATAATAGCTCTCGTAATCTGTTAGGATAAATCAAAGTTAATGGCTTAAAAATCTTCTCCGTAAAAATAATCATTAATCGGCAACTTTTATGGTAAAACGGTAGAGCTGCCTAATAATCTCCAATAAATATGAAAATATCTATTTATATGTATCTATACTTATATCTTTAATATGAAATTCTGTCTGTCTGTCTGTTTCAAACCACTACCTGTAATTAGGTGAAATTTACTATGAAGTTAGCTTGTAAAAATTTAAAAAGTTTTTTAAGACTAAATTAATAAATAAATCGTATTATTTGTTAAGAGTACTTTTTAGAAAAAAAACGCCGCAGGACACTAATGATTGTAAAAAACAGCATTGTAAATTTGTTTATTTGAAAAGAGCAACTATGCGAGTTTCTTGCCGTTTCTTCTCGCTAGAGGCTGCTTTCCGAAACGGTGGTAGTTCACAGTTTTCTCTTATAAGAGTTAATTTATTCTTTTTGTCAACTTTGAAGTATAAAGTTGTAACTCTATGAGCACTAAGGGTCGAAAGGTTTTGAGGGTCGCAACTTGAAGTTCGGTAACTTTTGAGTCGTTTGAATATTTTCAGAAGAATTCTATAATGATTTATATTTATATTTTACTAGTATTCGACCGCGGTTTCGCTTGCGTTTGAGGGGATTCGTTGTCACGTGTTAGGCAAAAAACATAGCCTAAGTTTGCTTCATACCCAATTTTATCGAATTCGGTTCATTGGTTTGGTCGTGAAAGAGCGATAGACAGATAGAGTTACTTTTACATTTATAATATGAATATAGATTGTTTTAGGCTAGGTTCAGACTATTCAGTAAACTTTACTGTAGAACTACTCTTTCCTCTTTTAAAATTTCCGGTCTTTCATAACAATAGGGTACGAGACTACCTCGGATTCAACGTTCGGACGTCTTAGACGGAGGTTGTGTTGAATATTGCGATTAAATATTACGACTTGAGGAATTTAAACGACATCTGGCTTGAAAACTGGTTTTCGTTATCTCTGACGTCACATCTCGACTATTTGCTTTGTTTATCGGACACTTGTTTTGCTTACGGATTGGTTTTGTTGTTGTTAAGTGGTCTTTTTAGATCATATTTATTGTTACAGATTTATGCATTTATATTGATATAAATACATATATTGTTTGTTTCGTTGTTTTTTATGTTGTTTGTTCTTGGCGATGGAAGTCGATACTGAATTATCGTCCGATGCCCTAATTCGCCGAAAAAGGCCATATGAGGGCCTCGTTATTTTTAACTCCGATTCCGATACGGAGACGGAGATGAGGATGGCTGCAAAAAGCAAGCCTGCTACTCGCGGCAAAACTACTAAAGGTCGTGGAAGTGGTCTTGCTCGGGCTAAGGCTGAGCTTAAGGCCAAGGCCAATGAGGCTAGAGAGGAGGCCTTCGAACGATCGCTTCGTAGTCGAGCGTTTCGAAAGGAACCTCCTCAGGCTGTTTTGGACTCCGAGGAATCTTCTTCCTCGGATGTCCACACCAAGGATCCCACAAAAATGGGCGCCGAGGAACTTCGCGCACAGGCTGGTCGAAGCGCAGCCCTCATTTTGGAGGTGGCACAAAAGTCCTCCAATTTAAAAGGAGGATTTGGCAAAAAGCTGAGGGAGTCGGCGGCTGCACTACAGGCCATTGTAGATGCCTTAGCGTCTCGGACGGAAGCCGAGGAGACTCGAAAGCTCCGCGCTGATAACGGACGCCTGCGCAAAGAGGTAGACAGCCTCAAGGCCGAGGTGAAGGCTCACCGTCGCGATTTTGCGGAGATGCGGTCCAAGGTCGCTGTGGTCAATGAGGCATCCACCAGCTCTGCACACGATGCTCGGGCGGTGGATAATATAAAAGCCTCAATTATATCGTCGATAGGCGTTATGATCAACGCCCGATTTGCCGAATTGGAGGAACGCCTTCCTCCGGCTAAAATACAGCGCCCACCATTAGCTGCTGATAAGAGGCGGGAATCAGCACAGCAAATTGCTGTGTCCCGAGCGCAGGCAGTCAATTCGGCTCCACCGTTGACTTCTGCACCCCTACCTAAGCGGGTTCCATCAGCTGCCCCACCGGCACCTGTTGCTGGCTGTTCAAGCGCCTCGCTCGTGTCGGAGACAATTCCACCTCAGGTGGTCCAGGAAATGTCCTGGTCCACTGTAGTTAAAAAGGGGAAGAAGGGGAAACAGGCTCACTCTTCGGCTGGAACAAATGCCACGGTGGCGAACACGGTGCTTAAGACACCTCAAGCGGCCAAGCCTAAGCTGACTGCTCCTCGTACAGCTGCAGTAGTGGTTACGCTGCAGCCAGAAGCGGAGCAGAAAGGTGTCACATATGCTCAGATCTTGGAGCGCGCTGAGCAAGGCATTAAACTGCAAGAACTCGGCATCAATGGAGGGTTAAAAGTCCGACGCTCCGCGACGGGAGCCAGGGTGCTGGAGCTGCCGAGAGCACAGTCGGACCAGGCCGAAAAACTAGCCGATAAGCTCCGCACAGTGTTGGATGGGGTGGCTAGCGTCGTTCATCCCGTAAAAAAAGTGGACATTAAGGTGACGGGGCTAGATGACTCCGTCACCAAAGATAAGATTATCGCCGCAGTCGCCCGCGAGGGGAATTGTGCCCCTGAAGACCTAAGATGTGGAGAGATTGCACGTGGGCCCGGTTACATGGGTATGGTCCGCGTGAAATGTCCAATAGCTGCGGCAAAGAAACTGTCAGACGCCGGTCGTCTCTTGGTTGGGTGGAGCTCGGCCAGGGTATGCGTGCTAGAGCAGCGCCCTTTGCGCTGCTACAAGTGCATGGGCCTTGGCCATACTAGGATATTATGCCCATTCAATGCGGATCGAGGGAACCTTTGCTTCCGGTGCGGCGTTGAAGGTCATAAATCGGCTGAATGCACCGGGAAGCTGCGCTGCGCGGTGTGCGCAGAAGCCGGGAAGCCCTCCGGGCACGTGATGGGGTCGAAAGAATGTAACCCCCCCATCACAAAAGGTAAGGTGGTCCTCGCTACCCAGACCACCAACAACGTCGGACGGCGCCAGGCCGAGGAGGAAGCTGCAATGTCAACATGAGTGCCGACTTCAGCTTCCTTCAGACTAATCTCAACCACTGCGCCGGGGCTCAGGATCTACTGCTGCAGTCCATGGCGGAGTGGGGGATTGACCTGGCTGTGGCCTGCGAGCCCTATTACGTTCCTCCCTTAACTCATTGGGTAGGGGACGTGGACGGCACCGTGGCGGTCCTCGCGAGGAATGAAACGGGGCCCCCCCTCTCACTCATCGAGAGGGGCTCGGGCTACGTAGTGGTGGGGTGGGGGAAGTACGCCATCGTCGGTACTTACTTCTCCCCTAACCGCAGCCTGGCTGAGTTCGAGACATATCTCGGCTTTGTCAGAGCTGCGGTGGCCAGGCAGTCGCCGAAACCGACACTGGTTCTCGGTGACTTAAACGCGAAGTCGCGTGCCTGGGGCAACCCCGCTACGAATCCGCGAGGGAGCGCCGTTCAAGTGTGGGCCCTGCTCTCCAACCTGTCCCTTCTCAACAGGGGGCAGGTTCACACCTGCGTTCGCCAACAGGGGGGTTCCGTGGTGGACGTATCGTTCGCCACCCCTGTGGTGGCTCGCATAGTGCGGAACTGGAGAGTAGAGGAGGAGGCGGAGACTCTATCGGATCACCGCTACATCCGATTCGAGATCTCCACCTCTCGCAGGCCGGCGGAACCCCAGAGGGTGCCGACCACGCTGCCGAGATGGTCTCTCGGCCAGGTCGATCGAGAGCTGGTCAAGGAGGCCGCCATCGTGCAGCGGTGGGGTTCCGCAGGGAGGAGGGAGGGCGCAAACGCAGAGGAGCTGGCGGGCCGCATGCGCAGTTCACTCAAGAAGATCTGTGATGCGGCCATGCCTCGGACCCAGCGCAGAGTAAAGCGCCGGCAGGTCTATTGGTGGTCGCCCGAAATCGCCGACCACCTCCGGGCGCGGAGGGCCTATGTCCGCTGTCGAAGGCGCAACGGCCTCGACACGGATCTGGAGGGACAGTTGCTAGACATTTATCGCCAGTTGAAAAAAGATCTGCAGCTGGCGATAAGGAAGGCTAAAGAGGAGGCCAGGGAGGAGCTTCTGGCGGGTCTCAATCGAGACCCGTGGGGGCGTCCGTACCGCGGTGTGCGCGGGAAGTTCCGCACCCAAGGCGCCCCTCTCACAGAGACGCTGCCGCCGGAACTCCTTCTGCGCCTGGTCGGGGAACTCTTTCCCCACCCAGGCGAGCATGTCCCTCCACAGATGGCCCCCAGCTCCGTGACCGAAGACGCAGTGGCTTTACCATTGATCACGGAGCGGGAAATGGAGATGGCCCTCGGTCGCTTGAAGGCCAAGAAGACGGCGCCGGGTCCGGACGGGGTTCCTGGGCGTGTTCTATGCGACGCCCTGGAATACCTAGGTGCAAGGCTTCGGGAGCTGTTCGACGAGTGTCTGTGCAGTGGGCAGTTTCCGAAGCCTTGGAAAGAAGGGAAATTGGTCCTGTTGCCGAAGGAAGGTCGGCCGTTAGATTCCCCTTCGGCATACAGGCCAATCGTGCTGCTGAACGAGACTGGAAAACTCTTCGAGAAGATCCTCGCAGCCCGTCTCGTTCAGCACCTCGAGGAGGTCGGTCCGGGTCTCTCGCCGGCTCAGTACGGGTTCAGGGCAGGCCGGTCGACGGTCGACGCCTTGGACGCCCTGAAGACTCGGACGACGGAAGCGGTGGCCCAGGGGCAAGTCGTCTTGGCGGTTTCGCTCGACGTGGCTAACGCCTTCAACAGTCTCCCCTTTGAGACTATACGGGAGGCACTTCGATATCATGAGGTGCCGTCCTATCTCAGGAGGCTGTTGGAGGCGTACCTCCAGGACAAGGAGATCCTCTGGGCGGGGGTCGATGGGAGGCTCATCCGACATCGATTGAGCTGCGGCGTTCCACAGGGGTCGGTTCTCGGCCCAATTCTGTGGAATGTCGGTTTCGACTGGCTCCCGTCCTTCCCGGGATGGGGGTGTTGTGTTACGCTGACGACACCCTCGTCACGGCGATTGGGCGGGACTTCCGGGAGGCGGCTCGCCTCGCCGAAGTCGGAACGGCTCTCACCGTGGACCGCATGGAAATGCTGGGCTTGAGGGTCTCCATATCCAAAACGGAGGCCCTCCTCTTCCACGGTCCACGGAAAGGACCCCCACGAGGTGCGAGTATCACCGTCCACGGGACGGTGATCAAGGTGCAGGCCCAGATGAAGTATCTGGGCCTGATCCTGGACGGTCGATGGAGCTTCGGGCAGCATTTTATCCATCTCGGCCCGAGGCTCATCAACGCCGCCGCCGCTCTTGGTCGCCTCCTTCCGAATGTGGGGGGGGCCGGGGTCACTATGCCGGCGTCTCTATTCCGGCGTAGTGAGGTCGATGGCGCTGTACAGTGCCCCGATCTGGATAGATGCCCTCACCACTAAAAATCGGGCCCTGCTGCGCAAGCCGCAGAGGGTCATAGCGGTGAGAGGCATCAGAGGTTACCGTACGATGTCGTGGACTGCGGCGACACTTCTCGCGGGCGATCCGCCCTGGGAGCTCCAGGCTGAGGTGCTCGCGGAAGTGTACCGGTTCCGGGTCGAGGCGAGGGACCGCGGCGAACGTCCAGGGTCGGCGGAGATCGGGCGGATCAGGGCTCTAGCCCAGCAAGCCCTGATCGTCCGATGGCAGGAAGATCTGGGGTCACCCACGGCGGGCCTAGCGACAGTGGAGGCGATCCGTCCCCACTTGAGTCGCTGGGTCGAGAGGAAGCACGGCACACTGTCGTACAGAATGACGCAGGTACTTACTGGACACGGATGCTTCGGTAAGTACCTGCACGGGATAGCGCGGCGGGAGGAGACACCCTCCTGCCACGAGTGTGGTGCGCCAGTGGATACGGCGTACCACACCCTGTACGAGTGTGCTGCGTGGGGGCCTCAGAGGCACACCCTTGCGGCGACTATGGGCGGAGACCTTTCGCTGCCGAGCATCATCAACGCCATGCTCGGTAGCGAGATGTGCTGGTCGGAGATGCGCTCCTTCTGCGAAAGTGTCATGTCGCAGAAGGAAGCCGCGGAGCGGGAGCGGGAAGAGAGTGCCGCCGCTGACTCGCTCCGCAGAAGACGACCGGGGAGGAGGAAAAGGCGCTACGCGCACCTTCTCCCACCGCCTCAATAGGCGCCGCAGGGACTAGGGGGGTCCCAGTACCCCGGGAATCACCCCTAGGTGTAAGAGGCCCGCATAGGTGGGCCGACCGTCAGGGCGTCACGGTAGCATGCGTAAGCGATCCCGTGGCGTCCATCGAAAGACGCAGAGGGTACCGCTGGTTTTTTAGTGGGTAAACCCGGCGTACTTGGGCGCACTCGGCGTCCAGGGCTCCGGGGAGTCCCACACACCCCCCCACTTTCCATCAAGTGGGGGAAGCGCGTAATGCGTTTTTACAGCGAGAAAAAAAAAAAAAAAAAAGGGTACGAGACTACCTTCTGAATTTTGGTAGCAAAATATTTACAGTGACGTCACAGTATATTTACAAGAAAATTAAACAAATACGAGGAGTATAGGTGAAATTGTAACACCAAGTTTCAATCTTCGTAAAGTAAATAAAGTAAGTAAATAAAAGTAAAGTAAGTTTTAGGCAATACCTTACCGACGAAAATACTTTTGACTACCACCCCAGGCAGTTCTATATGAGTGAAGTTACAGACTAAAAACTTATTTATAAAAGAGATCGTCATGATTATGATAATATCATTAAACGTTGACATAAATAATTTTCTAGATATCGTTCGTGGTTTTGATTGTGTTGTTTTATATAGTATAAGTAGATGGATTGGCAAATCGCCAGGAGGCTCACCTAATAAGTGGTTATCATCGCCTTGAAATGTTGCCACTGTAAGAAATATTAACCATTTTTTTTCTTCTTCCTTCCCCCACATGATGCAAAGTGGGGTGTATGTGGGACTCCCCGGAGCCCTGGACACCGAGTGCGCCCAAGCACACCGGGTTTACCCACTAAAAAACCAGCGGTACCCTCTCCGTCTTTCGGCGGACGCCACGGGATCGCTTAGGCATGCTAAGAAATATTAATAACTCCTAACATGATGAATCGCCAACCTTGGAAGTAAAGATTTAATATCCCTGGATACACTGACTTATCCTTCAAAACAGATAGACCCACAACAATACTAAGCGTTTCTTCAATTTGATAGAGTATATGATGAGTAGGTGTTACCTACCCAGAGGTTTTAGATATGGGTCGTCAGGTGTTAGGTATAAACAATGTATGTGTATTTTTTGGGGTTCAAGTTTGCTTTGTAACATATTTCTTCAAATTAGGTTCGGTGGTTTAGTCTTAAAAGTGTAACAGATAGGCAAACAGACATATAGACTTCCGCAATTATAATATTAGTTAAGAGGATTTCTGTAATTCAATGAGAAGTGTCGTTTTTAGTTACAACAAACAAACAACAACAGCCTGTAAATTCCCACTGCTGGGTTAAAGGCCTCCTCTCCCTTTGGGGAGAAGGTTTAAAACATATTCCACCACGCTGTTCCAATGCGGGTTGGTGGAATACAGATGTAGCAGAATTTTTATGAAATTTGTCACATGCAGGTTACCTCACGATGTTTTCCTTCACCGCTGAGCACGAGATGAATTATAAAGACAAATTAAGCACATGAATCAGCGGTGCTTGCCTGGGTTTGAACCCGCAATCATCGGTTAAGATGCACTTGCTCTAACCACTGGGCCATTTCGACTTAATTACGATTGGTGTTAATAGATGGAATTATTATCAAGATAACGAAATGTTTTAAGGGTAGTTTGCAATTAACATTTAACTTTTTCAATGCATACTCTTACTTCCTTTTTTGTATGGATTTAATTTTAACACACTTGGTTCAACAAACTCATACAAATAAATGGTGCCTCATACATCACAGATTGGTTACATGAATAGATCGTAATTAGCGTTCTATTCACATGACTAATTACAAAGTGTTATATTATTATTGATTATAAAGAGCGTTGTTATTGGATATCTATAAATTACACATCAGATAGGTCCATTATAGACTCGGATTGATACTGAGCCTGAATACTGCCTAATTTTCTCTGAGCATTCATAATAAATGTCGTATTTTGTGAAAATCAACACTCATTTTTCTCGATTTCTGATAAAATATTTAAATCTCCTTAATATTAAAACTCTTTAGAGGAGTATCTCTAATATAGGAAAGATATTAAGAGAGCTAGGAATTACTTTTAACGTAAATATTTTTCGCTGATATCCATACAAATCTGTACATAAATATAATTAGATGGAGTTAATTAATTATATATTCAATAAATTCAAATCATTTGTAAAAAATGCATGAATAAAAAAGCAATTTTTACAACACACAAGTAATAGACGGTTATTGGTAATTCGACGTAGGTATTCCTGTTAGGAGGTGATAGGGGTAAATCGAATAAACTATATTTTGAATTTATTTTTTGTAGCTATTTTTTTATAATTAACATTTCGACTGTAAACGTACCGTCCGTTTGAAATATAGATTCTTACGAATATAATCTAAAAAAAATCAATAGTGACTTTATATTGTTTACCATATGCATGTATGTTCATAGATTTTAAAATTAATTTATTTAATATTATTGGCTCGCAAAAAATATATATTATAGTTTTGTTTATATGTAGAGGATTATGACCCACATTATGTCTGCCATAGGGTATAAATTATAAAGATATATCATTTTCTGTTATAATAAAATGCTCACGTGGAAAACCGTGGCTAATCGTTAGTCTACGGAATCAAACAACGGAGGTTTTCGTACTGTCACTCCGCGCCCGCAGTATTTTCATTAAGGAAATGTTTCATCGGATTAACAAGCTTTCGGTAAAGCGTTGGGATTAACAAAAATCTTTCACTTCTTTTATTTTTCTTCTTTTTGACGTAAACAGGATTTATATAAATTATCTATATGTATTATAATACTGGCTGAAAATGCGGCATTATAGCACACAAATCGTCACCACCCATTTTACTCCCTCAAGGGGTGACTCAAATTATATCCATAGCAAATATCATCTATCGGTTCAGCGGTTTAAGCTTGAAGAGCTAACAGACAAGAGTTACTTTCGCATTTATAATATCAGTATAGATAATAAAAACTTGTTTTTAAAATTGGAACACAACGCATACTTATATAATCTATTTGATAAGTTTTTAATCGTTATTATAAAAAGGCACAAAGGCCGAGTTTTTCCAAGCCCATTGTAGTTTAAACTATAAAATACATACCTAATTTTATATTATTTTAAGCCGTACATAGTATAAACAAAGGAACGGATTTTAATTTGAGTTTTTTACGACATAAATTGAATCATGAGGATAGTTCATATGTACGTACATTACACGGATAATATAGTAGACTGGCTTCGAGGTAGATCAAAATACTGCACTACAATCTTGTATACCATAAAATAGTCTAGAAAAAAGTCCGCATGCAGCATTTACATCGTGCAATTTAAACGAATATTTCACAATATCCAGAAACGTTTTAATTCGTATATACTCATTTTTAATTAGTACCCCAGATATGGAGTTTCATGTTTCTAACGTAAAAAATGATGGACTTCCATAAATCAAATCAAATCAAAATAAACTTTATTCAAATAGGCTTTTTCAAGCACTTTTACAATTCTTAAATATATAATACTTTTAAAATTTCACAATTAAGTGAAGCTACCACCGGTTCTCAACAAACTTTCAACCCATATTTCACCCCCTTAGGGGTTGAATTTCCAAAATTACTTCCTTAGTGGGTGTTTTATCAATAAAACAATCCCATTCTCGAAATTTCATAACCATAACTTTAATTTAATAGTTTACGTATTTGATTTGATTTGACTTAAATAGTTTACGTTTGGCGATCAGTCAGGACATATTATTTTACATACGAGTATACAGGAATACATCGTGAATTACTCTATCCAATGGTAAATGAATGAATGGAATGAGAATCTGTTCTATCTCGTTCAAAGACATAAAAGATGGGGTGAACATGATGTATTACATGCATATATGTTATACATGCTTTGTGTATTGATTGAAGTAATTGAATTTGAATACATTGACATAACTGAATGTATGAATACAATGCGCGCACGTGTATTGTATATGTGTGATATGTTCGCACACATTCAAATAGTCGTAGATTGATATGTGCATCTTCTATGAGAGTGCGTTGAAACGAATATATAAGTGACCACGACATACAATAATTTCTTAATATATTCTTTTTATACATTTGTTGTGGAAAAGTTTGGCCAAATTGGAGTTTAAGCTAAGTTCAAAGGTATTTTGACCTCGTCAGATATCAATAAAGTCGTCGTCTTTGGCTGCTTCATTGATGTTGTCTTCATTCATTTTATTATATCGCTCATTGTTACTATAAGTATTTATATTTATATAAATACAATAGTTATTTTTGTTATTAATAGATGGCGTTAGTAGTTCTTTAAATCGCGCTATAATTGTTTAAAGTATATAATAAGGTAAAGGTTCTATATATGTATATCGTTATACTCCAACGACTTCGTTCTGAGCCGAGGTGCGATCTCTTAGGAGACACCCTCAGGACGAACTTTAAACCCGAGCTCAGCGCTCAACTTCAGGGCTGAGGACATTAGTACTCGCCCGAACGTCTGGTGACGCTGTAAAGGCCTGTAGGGCTAACCACACTACTTCACACAAAAAAGTAAATCATTTTTGTACTCAGAATAAGAACAATTCACGCACACATATTAGGTTGGGGAAAAAGTCTTTTCGCATATAGTATGTATGAACTTGTAATAAAATCTCTTTGGCTATACCATTTGTATCTGGCTGGTTTTGGTATCATTAAAAAGTTTTAATTTTAAAGAAGGCACTTCCAAATTCAAATTAGGAATTTGTGTGATTTTCATTTGTTTTTGTTGTTGTTAAAATGAGTGAATCTAAAGAAGAAATTCGATACATTTTAAAATTTTACTATAAAAAAGGGAAAAATGCTACTCAAGCCGCGAAAAAAAAATGGGATGTTTATGGACTTAATGCAGTATCTGTGAGAGTAGCGCAAGTTTGGTTTAAGCGTTTTCAAACCGGAAATTTTGATATCAAAGATGCATCTCTTTTTTCGGGTAGGAGACAAAAAAACGTAACTACGTGTTTTGCAATAGTGCTAATATAATATTAAAATAAAATATAAAAACTTACATTTTTTTCATACTCTAGTGTAATATTATGTGTATGTGATTAATATAACCTACCAGCAGACTTAATTCCTACAATTAATCACTTAGTACCACTTATTAAACACTTGACACAAGTACACTATGGAGGCTATCAAAGATTCACTTGCATCAATGGCAGAGATGTTTAACACTAAGATGACAGCGTTTCAAAATGATCTGCAAAAAACATCCACTCCATTGACAACTGCTTCTCTGGCTGCGGACTTCAATGTATTCCAAAGTTTTATACTCTCTGCTTTGACCACCTTACAAAGGCAGGTTGAGTATCTCGGTAAGGAAATAGAGCGCCAGGAGATGAGGAGAAGGCGTAAGATGCTTCTTTTCCATGGGGTTCCTGAAGTGAAGTCTGAAGACTTGAAAGCGCGAATTACTAGCCTGGTTGCTGAGCATTTGGACTTAACTAACTTTGCCAGCTCAAGTATCACAACATCATATCGCCTAGGTCGCTCATCTGTTAAGAAGCCTAGACCTATTGTTGTGAAATTCGCGGAACAATCTATACGTAACCAGGTTTGGTATGCCAAAACGAAGCTCAAGGGCTCTGGAATTACTCAATCTGAGTTCTTAACCAAGTCCCGTCACGAGGTTTTCCTTGCTGCCAGACAGCGTTTTGGCATTGGTAAGTGCTGGACCCGGGATGGCTGGATACATATTATTGCATCTGATGAGTCTCAGCATCGTGTGGAGTCTTTGGCGGAACTTGACGCTATTTCACAACAAACACCGAAATCACCGACGACAGTAGAAACGAGTAAAAGTCCTGTGGCTAAAATTCCTGTTGCTCGAACGAAAAGGGTAATCAAGAAATAGTTTTCGATGTAAATATACAGGACTAGTTTTCGTAATACCCTTTTTTCAACTATTTTTAGCGTAAAGTACCCTTTTTTTTATTTTTTATTATGTATTTATCTTTTTTATTATTCACGCAAGACAAATGTAGATTATGACAACCTGCACTACAATGACAATGACAATTGACAGTTATGATTTGGATGCAAGTAATTTTGCACACTTCATAGTAGATATAAAGATAGATAATTATAGAACTTTACTTTTTTACTTTTTTTCTTTTTTTTTGTATAACTGTAGAATAATTTTAATTATAGTAATGTTCCATTTATGTCTTAATAATTTAATTTTTTTTTTTTTTTTTTACTTTAGACTTAATTATTGTTTTAAGTGTTTTTTAAAAAAAATTTTTTTTTTTTGTTTTTCTCTTACTGTAAATTGATTCTTCAAGTAGCTGGTGGGCTTATGGACTTAGTATTGTAATTGTATATATATATATATATATATATATATATATATATATATATATCTATATTTATTTTATTTATTAACTTAAATATTTACATATACATAAATTTTAATATATCTGTATACATACATAATTGATAGTATTTTTAATATTATGATTAATGATGACAACGACGACACATTTTTTTCTATGTCTTCTTCTTCCCATGGATTGAATAGTGACGACAGTCTTCTTAGTATTCCTACTTTAAGCGAAACCCTCGATTCTCACTTCTCAGACGTACTGAAAAATTTTAACATCGTACATATTAACGCCCAGAGTATTCCTGCACATTACCCCGACTTAGTATCGTCCTTTGAAAATAAGAACATACATGCAATCTTAGTGTCAGAAACATGGTTGAAGCCTTGCTTACCTTCTACCTCATACGCCCTTCCAGGTTTTCACCTCGTACGAAACGATCGTATTGGACGCACTGGAGGTGGTGTAGCAATATATCTCCGCTCGCACCTACCATTTAATATTATTGACCAGTCGCAGTGTCAAGCTAATCCCCATGCTGAGCACCTTTTGATAGAAGTAGTTTTCGCTCATACTAAAGTTTTGCTGGGGGTATACTACAATCCTAGTTCATCGATCGAGTATTTCTCTTCTCTCGATGATCTTTTACATAAATACGTACCCCTATATAAGCACGCAATTATTATGGGCGACTTTAACACGTGTTTATTAAGAAATGACGTCCGCTCTACTCGTTTTAGCTCCATGGTTGAAGCATCTAATTTAAATATTCTCCCACTCTCCGCGACTCACTTCTTTCCAAATTGTACTCCTTCCCTTCTAGATATTATTCTTGTTTCTTCTCTTGATTATGTTCAAAAGCATGGTCAATGCACTGCTGCAGCTTTCTCTTATCACGACCTTATTTTCCTATCTTACAAGATTAAACCTCCTAAAATTAAACCTAAAATTCTTCTGCAACGTAATTTTGCTGGTATGGACTTAGAGCGTCTGAAAGAGGATGCAGCTAAAATTGACTGGCAAGAAGTTTTGCTTGCACCATCTCTAGATGATCGGGTTGCAATTTTCAATTCCTTGTTGAACCAATTGTACGACGTACACGCGCCTATTAGACCAGTCCGACTTAAGCATCTTCCTGCTCCTTGGCTTACAGATGACGTAAAATCCTTGCAAAATAAAAAGAACGCCGCTAAAGCTAAATATAAGTGTAATGCGAGCGACGTAAATCTGGAAAAATATAAGAAAGCTAGAAATCACTGCAACAGGATTTGTAGAGACGAACAACGACGCCACATTCATAAATCTATTTTAGAGGAAGATGACACAAGTAAAGTCTGGAAATTCCTTAAATCACTTGGAGTTGGGAAAGCTAGTCAAGAAAATTACTCTCAAT
This sequence comes from Vanessa cardui, assembly GCF_905220365.1. Taxonomy (NCBI): domain Eukaryota; kingdom Metazoa; phylum Arthropoda; class Insecta; order Lepidoptera; family Nymphalidae; genus Vanessa; species Vanessa cardui. Next base: position 8,010,550 of record NC_061145.1, read on the forward strand.
ACTGTGACCTCGATCAGCTTAATCAGCATTTCTCATCCTCGGCTGTTATAGATGGAGCCACGAAATTAAGTACAATAAATCAAATTCTTGCTTCATCCACTCCAGATTTCTCTCCTTTTGTTTTTAGTCTAATTACTGAAAGTGATGTTAAGAGAAACATCTTAAGTATCAACTCTAATGCTGTTGGTTCTGACTGCATTAGTCGCAAGATGATCATTCCTATCCTTGACCTTTTGACACCTATAATCACGTCCATTCTTAATCACTCTATAACCACGGGTAAATTTCCCTCTGCATGGAAAGATGCTCAAGTGATTCCTATACCTAAAAAACCCAACCCTTCCTGTGTTACTGATTATCGTCCAATATCTATTCTCCCTTTCCTCTCTAAAGTCCTAGAGCGACTGGTACATCAACAGTTAAGCTTATACCTTTCCAAAAATAATCTTTTAAATCCTTTCCAATCCGGCTTTCGTCATGGTCACAGCACGACTACTGCATTAGTCAAAATTACCGATGACATTCGTTTTGGTATGGATAAGCAGCGGGTGACTGTGTTGACATTGTTGGACTTCAGCAATGCGTTTAACAGTGTTGACTATGATATTCTCCTGGCTTTCTTAAGGTCTCTTAACATATCTCCTAAAGTAATTGACTGGTTTCATTGTTACTTGGACGGGCGTCGGCAACGTATACGTGTTAACGATAATTATTCCAACTGGTGTGTACTAAATGCTGGCGTCCCCCAAGGTGGCGTGTTGTCCCCTCTTTTATTTTCAATATTTATTAACTCCATAACTAAACATCTATCTTCTCTCTACCACCTGTATGCTGATGATCTTCAGCTATACCTAACGTCGCATGTAAATGACTTACCAAACTCAATAAGCATAATCAACAATGACTTAGCACACATTTCTCATTGGAGTAAAACTCATGGTCTAACAGTTAATCCAACTAAGTCGCAGGCCATTATAATTGGTAGTCAAAAGTTATTACCGAAAATTGATTGGACTAATCTACCACCTGTGAAATTTGATGGAGTTCTTATTCCTTTTGAAGACAAGGTCAAAAACTTGGGCATAATCTTTGATAAAACGTTATCATGGATTCCGCAGGTTACCGAAGTGAGTAGAAAGATGTTTTCGGCGATTGGTTCTCTGCGTAGGTTACAATACTTTTTGCCCATACCTACCAAAATTACGTTAGCACAAACTCTCCTATTACCAATCTTAGATTATGCCGACGTATGTTATCTCGATTTAAACGAGGAGCAACTAAATAAACTTGAGCGCATTCAAAATCTCTGTATACGGTTCATATTTGGGCTTCGCAAATATGACCATGTTTCTGAATTTCGCAAAAAGCTCAAGTGGCTTCCAGTCCGCCTTCGCAGGAATACTCGTATTCTATCATTTCTTTACTGTATCCTATTCAATCCAAAAGTTCCTCTTTATTTAAAAGAGAGATTTAAGTTCCTTGGCGCTTCTCATTGTCGCTCTCTGCGCTCCGAGGATAATTTAATTTTGAGTATCCCTTCTCACTCTTCAACTTGTTACTCAAAATCTTTTACAATTAACGCAGCACGCTTATGGAACTCCTTGCCCTTAGCGGTACGTCGAGCTAAATCCCTTGAAATATTTAAACGTCGCATTTTCGAATATTATCTTGATACTTGAAATCGTATTTTCATCCCTTGCCTTTCTCCTCCTCCAATCCTCATTTATTTTAAAATTGTGTATATGTTTTTCTTACTAGTTATGTGTGTATTTTCTCATTATATATGTATGTATTATTTTTACTACTTTATTATGTTTGTATTATAGTACACCTCCACCCTAAATTTATTTATTTATTATAATGTCCTATGCCAACCGGTTGCCTGGAAGAGATCGCTCTTCTAGCGATAAGGCCGCCGATTGTATACTGTATAACATTGTTTATTTTATTCTGTTTTAAAATTTTATGTACTTTGCTTGGTGTACAATAAAGTATATTTCATTCATTCATTCATTCATTCATTCATTCATTCATTCATTCATTCATTCATTCATTCATCTCGCTCTGGTCGCCCTGTTACGGACAAAATTGTTGCCATTTTTGAAAAAGTGGAGCAAGATCGGCATATTAGTAGTTACGATGTAGCTGAAGAACTGGCAATTGACCACAAAACGGTTTTGACTCATTTGAATAAAGCTGGGTACACAAAAAAGGTCGATATATGGGTGCCTCATGAACTCACTGAAAGAAAACTAATGAACCGTGTACTCATTTGTGATTCTTTATTACGACGTAATGAAACCGAACCATTTTTGAAGAAGCTGATAACTGGTGATGAAAACTGGATCACATACGACAAGAACGTGCGAAAAAGATCGTGGTCAAAGGCCAGTCAAGCTTCACAGACTGTGGCAAAACCCGGATTAACTCGCAACAAGGTAATGCTGTGTGTATGGTGGGATTGGAAGGGCATCATTCATTATGAGCGCCCGCCCGGCAGGACCATCGATTCAGAACTGTATTGCGAACAACTGATGAGATTGAAGCAAGAAATTGAGAGAAAGCGGCCAGAATTGATCAACAGAAGGGGTGTGGTTTTTCATCATGACAACGCTAGACCTCACACATCTTTAGCCACTCAACAAAAATTACGAGAGTTTGGCTGGGAGGTATTAATGCATCCGCCGTATAGTCCTGACCTTGCACCTTCAGATTTTCATCTGTTTCGGTCTCTGCAGAATTCCTTAGGCAGTGTCAGGTTAACATCACGAGAGGACTGCCAAAACCACTTGTCGCAGTTTTTCGATCAGAAGCCCCAAAATTTTTACAGTATATATGAATTTTCATATAAAATACGAAGAAACTTTTTCCCCAACCTATTACTTACGCACTTGTGTGTTGTATGTACCTCAAGGGAGGCTTTCTTGAGAAGATATGGGTACATTCAGTCAGGAAGTCATAATGGCTCAAAATTACATCAGAATTTATAGTATATGACTAGCGAGGTTACAACAGAAACAAGAAACAGTTACATAATTACGTAAGTGTAATTAAAAAAAAGAAGTTCCATAAAAGAAAAGAGGTTGGTTTGGGTAAATAGCGCTCTGGCTCGATGCCAGTTTAATATCACAGACTTTTGTAATTTTCTGACTAAAATTCAATTGAATTCTAAGCTTAATGGCTTAATTACATCTTAAATTCGCTGACATTTTTAAAGACTTTTCAGCGTAACACGTTTGTCTAAATTACTTGTAATATTTCTTGGGTCTTTAAAAAGTAAGAAAAAATGTATGGTGTCTATAAATTACAAAGACAGTCCTAAAGTTATATTGTGCGTTGGGCAGATAAGCCAGTCAGATAAGGAGGGCTCTTATGGAATAGGTTGGCGGAAGAGCATATGGGCCACCTGATGTAAGTGGTCGCCATCATTCATAAACAATGACGCTGTAAGAAATATTAACTATTCTTTACATCGTCAATGCGCCACCAACCTTGGGAACTAAGATGCTATGTCCCTTGTGAATGTAGTTACACTGGCTCACTCACCCTTCAAACCGGAACACAACAATACTGCGTACTGTTGTTTAGCGATAGAATATCTAATGAGTGGGTGGTACCTACCCAGACGGGCTTGCACAAAGCCCACCAAATAAAATTTCTCACTGCTGGTTTAAAGTTTGCTATATTTTAAATACTACACTTGTTAATATTCCCGTGAATACTCGTCCCACTAATAGTATATATAAAGTTTGTGAGGATGGATGTGCGTTTGTTACGCTTTCACGAAAAAACTACTCAACGGATTTGGATGACATTTCACTTTAATAAGGGTTAAAGATCAGAATACACGTGTAAAGAAAATTACTACATTATAGTGTAATTTGTCTTAATTATCTGTTATGAGTTTACCTCCTTATCCATATGAGAGATGTCACTGTCATTGGGAATTTGTGTGTAAACTGTGAAGGTTGTGTTTCATATTGAAATTAAGGCTTTAAATGTTGTTTTTTGTCCTTACAGGTGAGTTGGTAATTGGATATAAGTGAAAAACAATGTATTTTACTCATTTTGTTGTCAATAAAAAACATTTTTTTTGACCTTACAGAAAAACACAATTACGTCTTTCTTTCATTTACATACTGTTATACACATAGGAAACAGTAGAGGTGGCCCAGTGGATAGAACGCGTGCATCTTAACCGATGATTGCGGGTTCAAATCCAGGCAAGCACCGCTGATTTATGTGCTTAATTTGTCTTTATAATTCATCTCGTGCTCAGCGGTGAAGGAAAACATCGTGAGGAAACCTGCATGTGACAAATTTCATAGAAATTCTGCCACATGTGTATTCCACCAACCCGCATTGGAACAGCGTGGTGGAATATATTCCAAACCTTCTCCTTAAAGGGAGAGGAGGCCTTTAGCCCAGCAGTGGGAATTTACAGGCTGTTGTTGTTTTTGTTTATACACATAGGCTACAATTTATAATGATTTTATGTAACGATAATACATATAAAGATATGAAGATACATATCAAATGTGCGAAGCCGGGGCGGGTTGCTAGTTATTTATAACTTCATTCTGGATTTGGTTAGGGTTCACACATCTGGACCACTAGACCATCTCGGCCTTATGGAGAAATTAAAATTATTATTCATGGTACAATTCGGTCCTCTACAAAGGATTGCTGAAAATAAATGACAATAGCTTTATATAATTAAACGACTATCCTCGTGATTTAGATTTATAGCCTGGCAACTCCAGATTTAAATAATAATTGAAATCGGGCTAATGTTGCCAATTAACATTTCTTTTCAAAATCACCCTTTGTTCCACTCGAATCTGTCGGCGTCATTTTTTTTAAATACCGTAATTTATATAACTGTTTATATTCAGACTAGTTGCCGCCTGCGGCTCATCTCACGATTAAGATGATTGTTTGTCATATCCATAAAGGTATCCTTTGTCCTTTCTTGGAGTTTAAATTTACTTCATACCAAATTTCATCAAATTCGGTTCATTGGTTTTGCCGTGAAAGAGCGACGGACAGAGTTACATTCACATTTAATATATCAGTATAGATTACCTAAATGTGTGACGTCACAGATTTGGTTGTAGTTTTCTCGTAACGTTACAACAACAACAGCCTATAAATTCCCACTGCTGGGCTAAAGGCCTCCTCTCCCTTTGAGGAGAAGGTTTTTGGAACATATTCCACCACGCTGTTCCAATGCGGGTTGGTGGAATGCACATGTGGCTAAATTTCTATGAAATTTGTCACATGCAGGTTTCCTCACGATGATTTCCTTCACCGCTGAGCACGAGATGAATTATAAAAACAAATTAAGCACATGAAACAGCGGTGCTTGCCTGGGTCTGAACCCGCAATCATCGGTTAAGATGCACGCGTTCTAACCACTGAGCCATCTCGACTCTCGTACGATAGCAGAAAGATTTTTGTATCACGGTTTTTGTATTAAATCTGGCCAGGAGTCTCTTCGATGTCCTTGTTTGTATTGGTGTGGGATGTATAATTGTTTTTCAGCGAATACACGCCTACTCCAGTAAATAACTTACTAATTTGATTACGTTGAGTTCAGTGGGTGCGATGACTTCGCAAACAAACAGATTACTTACTAATTACTTTCTGCTTTCGTTTTTTTTTGTGTTTCTTTTTTATTATACATTTTATTTCGTTCTATTTTTTGGTGTGCGTAAGATATGGATGACAGTTTATGAGCATGTGTTTGAATCACAAATTTCGTGCTGATTCAGCAGTACTTGTATAGTATATAAATTTATAGTTACGGTATTTAATTGTTTAATTGAAAAGAATTTCCTCAGTGATAACATTAGTGCATATTATATAGATAGCTGTGGCAACAAAACTTTGCCAAAGAGTATAGTCCTTATATTGGACTGATGATTGGTATTATCGAGTAATAAATAAATCAATATCGTACATTTAATGATTAGTGAAAACGTCAATTTGAAAGATTGCTATTTAATTTTTAAGGTGATCAAGATTATCTAATATTAGATTCGCTTCATTTAAACCATTTTTTATGGAGCCAAAGGTCATATAAAATGAATAATAATTTTACATACTTATTTTTTATATACATAAATAAAAGAAAGTAGCTATTGATATACTTGCCGGTTCTTTTCAACCGACTTCAAAAAGGAGGAGGTTATCAATTCGTCTGTATTTTTTTTTTATGTTTGTTACCTCATAACTTTTCACTGGGTGGACCGATTTGGATAATTTTTTATTGTTTGAAAGGTAGTGCTTCCAGTGGGGTCCCATTTTAATTTTATTTTTTTCCAACGATGGTATCCGTATAAAAACGACATGAGTCTTAAATTTGCATTATGTATATGCGCGACAAATAGGTAAATAACTGAAAATCACGTTAACCAATTTTGATAATTCTTTTTTTACTATAAAATATATACTTCAAGGGTAGTTTAGTGAATGTTTGGTGTTGTTCTGAGCATAGGATCCATGACAAAGTAACGGAACGGAAGGGAACGGAACCATTCTGAGGAGCACGTTAGCGATACTCGGTCGAATCTTTTATTTATAAGTTATTTGGATATTTGAGTCACCTTCCTTAATGTGGTTATGTTTATGTAATTATCATAGTCGAATATTATAATCAACTAGCTACCCACCCCGGCTTCGCACGGGTGCAATACTGATACTAAATATACTACAGAATTTGTTTATTTACGACATCACATCGCAAACTTCTAAAATTATCAGTGTTTCTTTACTATATTGTTCATGTATTATATACACCTTCCCCTTGAATCACACTATCTATTAAAAAAAACCAAATCAATATCCGTTGCGTAGATTTAAAGATATAGGGACAGAGAAAGCGACTTTGTTTTGTACTATGTAGTGATGGAACTCCTATACGGCTCACAGTTAGGGTGCGATATGGGGCAGAATTTCTTACTTTCTCTAATCAAATTTTGTGTATGTGATGTGATGTCATATGATGGACGACATATATTAGCTCTTTTTCAAAGTTTTTTTGCTGAGGTCGATTACAGCTCTTTCGAGGGATCCTTGTAGTTTATGCCGCATGACGTATTAAAGCCGCATTTTCGAAAGTCTATTTTTGTTCTATTCGCAAGTTTCCTTTGAAATAGTCCTCGAAGTAGTTTCTGACTCATATAAACGGAACGCTTAATCTATCCATATTATGAAAAATTAATTAATCAACATCAGCTTTACTTAAAATCAAAAAATAAATAAAATTTAAACAAAAAGAAAAACCGACTTCAAACAAAACACTATTTTAAAACAAATAAAAATGCACTAAAAAGTAATAAAAATAATTGCATATTTAACATATTTTTTAGAGTCCTCCTAGGTAAAATGAAATGAAAAATATTAGACTTCTTAAAAGTCGATTTGCGATTATATAATGTAGTTATAATTATTGCTATATTTGGAGTCGGTGTCAGCCACGAAAACCCTACAGTATATCTATCAAAAAACAATACGAGAATACTTTAAGAAATATGTTTTTTACAAATTACCTATTATACGATAATGTACTGGGTCAATCAAGGGGCTCGTATCCCTTCTTTCTTTTGATTGTTGAGGCGTGTGCCCGTGGCTGACACCGGCTCCAAATATAACAATAACTATAACTACATTATATAATCGTAAATCGACTTTTAAGTAGTCTAATATTTTTCATTTCATTTTACCTAGGAGGACTCTAAAAAATATGTTAAATATGCAATTATTTTTATTACTTTTTAGTGCATTTTTATTTGTTTTAAAATAGTGTTTTGTTTGAAGTCGGTTTTTCTTTTTGTTAAAATTTTATTTATTGGTAGAATGTTCTAAGCCACTGGTAACGGTAAACTAAAATTTTTAAATGACGATTCAAAGACGTTCGTTATAAATATTTTGATTTGATATAATTATCTAAAATGGAAGTAAAACAATATTTCTCGTCAAGTTCAAGGGAAGTACCAAAATATACAAATATACAAACAAAAATATATTTAGTTTATTTTGGTCGTGAGAAGTTGTGAATTATGTTGTGATCTTGAATAAAAATGTGTTGAAATCAGTGTCAAAAAGTAAAAGAGATTAGAACTTAAAGTTTAATTATTTGTATTCTTATAACATAAATATATGGGTTCAATGACCGATGCACTAGGAACTAAATTTCTTCTTATCCAGGAATGTCTAGTCGAGAAATGTCAACAACCGCATAGTAATTGGAATTTTAGTATTTGACGTTTGTGTCAATTTTATTTATTTCTAGACGTTGGTTTAGCGTCCTCACTTGGAGTAGAAATACTTCAAGTTGGGGTGTCCTAAATATAACTATAAACCAATTTAAATTAAATCTTCACTAAACTGTTATTCTACGGTGTTAAAAATAGTACTTCAAAATGTTGTATATCCTCATAAAAAGCCACAAAAAATATATTTTGGAAAAAAAACACCTTTTCTTTCCCGAAAATGAAATTAAAATTGAACAAAATAATCCATAAAAATAAAGTCTACCATGGAAAACTTTGCGAATTATTCCACCAAACTTTGTATTGCTTTGCTGTTGTAATTACGCGCACATTAATTACTAATCAAATAATGTTTAATATCGACTGTCACCACCATTGGTTAACTCATTTATATTAAAATCAAATACATATATCTTTCTCTCTCACACACAGTCAATCCTAAACTCAGAAACCAATTATAAAAGATTTTTATATTCACGTATTATAGTATCGCGATACTTATAAAGTTCTAAAGAAGAAGTTAAATCGTTTTCTGGTAGAAGTTCCACACTAAAACACAATTTGTTTATATTATGAAGAGTTTCAAACACATTACGAACTTCACGTACGCTAAGATTTTGTAAGGTTACGTCTAAAACGGTTAGTTTATTTTAGTACTTTTAACATTCAAAACAACTAAACTCCTTAGTAAAAACAAGTTTAAGAGTCAATGTAAGGATGTCGACCAAGTTTAAAAGTTGAAAACTGACTAACTGACTGCTATAATATTTTTATGTCTGTATACATGAATTGATTATAACGATTTTGACATATGTCAACAATGACATGTGTCATTATTAACATTTGGCAATCGAGTTCAATATGAAATGTCCAGGGTCCTTAGTTCTCTAGTTTTATGTTAGCGGTTTAAAAACAGTTTACATTGGTAAACTATGCCGCCTGAAATAAATTGAGTGCGTTGTTGCGTTGCGTGTAATTTTGACCGCACCGATCAATCTCCATCGTGTCATCTCAATTTCACGTGACATTGGCGAAATCTGTACCTTCTCGACTCAAATAAATACCAAACAAAACTAGTTCCCTACAGAATATCTAAAGATATTAGACACTGATACTAGATACTAGTTCTCTACAGAATATTATAAAGATCTTAGATAATATATATCTAGATAAAAAACGTCGCACTCCAAAATAAGTTAAAAAACCGAGCTATTTTATCTTGGTGTGTGTGGCGGCTGCGCTTGACACATGCCAAAAGTCTACTTAGCTGTGCATGTACTTAACTGTCGGCCATTAGTTTTTCGACGCGTTTTTAGCTTTGACAGTCTATCTAAATATACATATAAATAATGCTACGTTTTTACTGCTACAGATATATACGTTTAAAGTCGCTCAGCGTGCTATGGAAAAGGCTATGTTCGGCGTTTCTCTGAAGGATCGCATCAGAAATGGGGTGATCCGTCAAAGAACTAAAGTCATCGACATAGCTCATAGGATTAGTAAGCTGAAGTGGCAGTGGGCTGGTCATAATTGTCGTAGAACCGACAACCGTTGGGGAAAACGTGTTCTACAGTGGGGACCGCGTCTCGGCAAACGTAGTGTAGGACGTCCTCGGGCACGGTGGTGTGACGATATACGAAAGGCGGCAGGCAGGAGCTGGATACGGGTAGCCGAAGATCAAACACAGTGGCGTGCACTTGGAGAGGCCTATGTCCAGCAGTGGGCAAGATCAGGCTGATGATGATGATGATGATATACATTGAATACCAAAAATCCGAATAATGTTTACCAGTCTTAGTTTCAATCAAAATTAACTTTCATATGTTCCACAAAACTTCCAAATTATCGTATACAAGTATATCGTATTTGTGTTTTTAAATCTTTGTAATATCTTCTGGTTGTACGTAAGCGCCCTTATTTTAACAATAAGGCCATATATAAAGCTGGCATAAAAATAAAGAATAGAACAATAACCAGTATAACGAAACGGAAACAAAATAGTCTATTGTCTCTTAATATTTCACTTTTTAAAATAAAACAGATATCGTAAATTGGGCGCAGTTGTTTCGAATGTTACAAGCTACAAAGTTAATTTGAATTACTTTGAATTGAAATTCAAATTAGTTGATCCAATAAAAAGCATTGCCTACATTATATTGTCAAATTGAAAACTACCCGTTCGAAAAGAAAATACCCAGATTTGTTAACAGCCAGCCATCTATCCATCGGATTGGTTTTTTTGTTAGGTTTGTTTGCGGTAGGGCTTTGTGCATGTCCCACACATCCTATATTCTAACGCGAAACGGCAATACTTAGTATGGTTGGGTTTCAGTTGGAACTGAGCCAGTGTACTATTTACAGGCTTACAGGACTACAGGACATACATATTCTATTGTCACCGAGCGAGCTGAGATAGCCCAGTGGTTAGAACGCGTGCATCTTAACTGATGATTTCGGGTTCAAACCCAGGCAAGCACCTCTATATCTATGTGCTTAATTTGTGTTTATAATTCATCTCGTGATCGGCGGTGAAGGAAAACAACGTGAGGAAACCTGCATGTGTCTCTAATTTCATCGAAATTCTGCCACATATGCATTCCATCAACCCGCATTGGAACAGCGTCGTGGAATATGTTCCATGTCCTCTCCTTAATGGAAGAGGAGGCCTTATCCCAGCAGTAGGAAATTTACAGGTTGTTACTTTACTTTACTTTTCACGATATAATCCTTAAGATCGCTCATGTTGGGTGAAATTTGATCAGGAAGACTTTTCTATATTTATAATCCTTAGCCTTGTAATTTTAAGGAAACAGTTCTAGCCTAGCATTTACAGTTAAGTCACTTTCAGCGTCATACGATAAAACTCATTTAAGAAATGGCGATTCTTCATAGTTTTTAAGTTATTTCTTAGATCATATAATATTATTATATTTTAATCAAGCGAAAGCATAATGTAAAAGAACTATGTTACATGCTTTCCATGCTTAATTTTAAACGTAGTGTTGAAATTGTAACACGTAGGGCAACGAAAGGGAAAAGCAAAAATATGCTGGTAACGGAGCGTTACAGCTGTTGGCTTTACAGAAAATCGATATCATAGTGATGTTTGTTTGAATATCGATAAATTATTATTCCATTTATTTTATTTTGCGGGTATTTATTAAGGAATATACTGTAATAAATAATTCACGATTACAAAAAGTTGAAGTTTAGAAATATTACATAATTTTGTATTATGCCATATTTATAATTAGATACCTACCATTATAGTATGTTCAGTCGACATGGCCTAGTGCTGAGAACGCGTGCATCTTAACCGATGATTGCGGGTTCAGTGGCCAAGCACTACTGAATTTTCACGTTCTTAATTTGGGTTTGTAATTCATCTCGTGATCAGGTGAAGGAAAAGATCGTGAGGAAACCTGCATGTGACTAATTTAGAAAGAAATTGTTTCACATGTGTACTACCAACCCGCATTGGAGTAGCTTGGTGGAATATGCTCCAAACTTTCTCCTCGAAGGGAGAGGAGGCCTTAGCCTGGCAGTCGGAAATTTACAGGCTGTTGTTATTGATGATCATGATGATGGTTATTTTAATGTTACAAACAGACACTTTAATTTTCTTATAGAGAGGATTAGGAGCTGTCTCTGAGGTAAGTGAATTATCATTATTCGATTATATCATTATAGATATTATTATTTATTGCCTAAAAACCAAAATTGTTTTTAGGAAAATTAGACCTAATGTAATAATTTGCAAAGAGAAAGTTCCACAAAAAATTAACAATTTTATCGATATTACAAAAATACTCTCGCACGTTACTTTTTACAGTTTGTTACGACCTCAGCTGTGATTTAGCTATATTAACTCAATGTGGCATCATTATTATGATGTTTCGAAAAAGTAGAGGTATTCCGGAAGAGTGTAATATTTACATTCAGCATTAAATCTTGATCAACAAAAAGGTCGTAACGATAACCTCGTTTTGTTTTGAATCAAACCTTTCTGAACCAACATAGCACGAAGCAAAGTGAAAGGAGCTTTGTTGTTAAGAAATATCAATAATTTGAAATTGAAACTAGCTTATGCAGCCAGAGGAAAACGATATCAGACAGAGATTGTTATTTTCCATGATACAGTTCATTTTCAATTCACGATACCACGTGTACGGACTTTTGTTTATTTTGCGGGAATACAATGGAACTTTCTGGAAGCACTCGGGAAGTTTTTCTCGAACAATTGCCGTTTCTATACGAGAGGATATTGTTATTTTGGTTTGATTATTAAACAGAGTGGACGGGAAAAAGATTCTCGTGGATCTACTGTCAAAAAAACAACACTTGAAATAACTTGGCTACGTATCTTGTTAAGTAAAAGTTGATGCTTTAGTTCTGAGTTTTGAGGATTGGTTACGATGGTCATTGCCAAGGAAGACGTTTTAGGTAGTTAAATACTTGTAACCAAATGTAACGGTAAGCCTGATAAAGGTCGAAAGGGGTGGGGGAATGCATAGTGTTAATGGCTTTATTAGGTTTTTTTTTGTTTTTTGTTTTTATTGATTTAATGAATATACAAGCTTTGTTTATATAGACAACATCAATATTAAATATGGAACAGCCAACTTCTAAATAACAGGCTCTTCTTCTTAAAAACAAATGTAATTTATATTTGTATTTGATTTATAGTATAATAGTAACAGCCTGTATATTTCCCAGTTCTGGGTTAAGGCCTCCCTCTCCCTTAGAGACGAAGGCTAGGAGCATATTCCGACACGCAGCTAAAATGTTGGGTGGTGTATTCACATGTGGCAGATATTTTATGAAATAAGTCTCATGTAGGTTTCCTCACGATGTTAATAATTTTTCATCGCATTTCGATATTCATTATCGATCTTAAGATCGATAAATGTTGGGTGAAATTTGATCGGGAAGACTTTTTTATATTTATAATCCTCAGCAAGGTTTTAACGGAACAGTTAAAGCCTAGCATTAACAGTTAACTTACATTCAGCGTTATACGATAAAACTCATTTAAGAAATGGCGATTCTTCATAGTTTTAAAGTTATTTCTTAGATTATATTATATTTTAATCAAAAGAAAGCATAGCGTAAAACCACTATGTTTCGTGTTTTCCATGCTTAATTTTAAACGTAGTGTTGAAATTGTAACACATACAGTATTGTAACATATACAGGTAAATGTCAAAGGGAAAAGCAAAAATATGCTGGTAACGGAGCGTTACAGCTTTGTTTGTTTGTATATCGATAATATATTATTCCATTTATTTTATTTTGTGGGTATTTATTAAAGTGCTGTAATAACACGTTGAAAGTTTAGATTATTTTTTTAATACAGGCTTAGAAATATTATATAATTTTGTATTATGCCATATTTATAATTAGATTAAAGTAAAATCGACTCTAAATATAAATGGCTCAGTGCTTAGAACGCGTGCATCTTAACCGATGATTGCGGGTTCAGTGGCCAAGCACTACTGAATTTTCACGTTCTTAATTTGGGTTTGTAATTCATCTCGTGATCAGGTAAAGGAAAAGATCGCGAGGAAACCTGCATGTGACTAATTTAGAAAGAAATTCTTTCACATGTGTACTACCAACCCGCATTGGAGTAGCTTGGTGGAATATGCTCCAAACTTTCTCCTCGAAGGGAGAGGAGGCCTTAGCCTGGCAGTCGGAAATTTACAGGCTGTTGTTATTGATGATCATGATGATGGTTATTTTAATGTTACAAACAGACACTTTAATTTTCTTATAGAGAGGATTAGGAGCTGTCTCTGAGGTAAGTGAACTATCATTATTCGATTATATCATTATATATATTATTATTTATTGCCTAAAAACCAAAATTGTTTTTAGGAAAATTAGACCTAATGTAATAATTTGCAAAGAGAAAGTTCCACTAAAATTTAACAATTTTATCGATATTACAAAAATACTCTCGCACGTAACTTTTTATACTTTGTTACGACCTCAGCTGTGATTTAGCTATATTAACTCATTGTGGCATCATTATTATGATGTTTCAAAAAAGTAGAGGTATTCCGGAAGAGTTTAATATTTATATTCAGAATTAAATCTCGATCAACAAAAAAGTCGTAACGATAACCTCATTCGTGTTTTGTTTTGAATCAAACCTTTGTGAACCAACATAGCACGAAGCAAAGTGAAAGAAGCTTTGTTGTTAAGAAATATCAATAATTTGAAATTGAAACCAGCTTATGCAGCCAGAGGAAAACGATATCAGACAGAGATTGTTATTTTCCATGATATAGTTCATTTTCAATTCACGATACCACGTGTACGGACTTTTGTTTATTTTGCGGGAATACAATGGAACTTTCTGGATGCACTCAGGAAGTTTTTCTCGAACAATTGCCGTTTCTATACGAGAGGATATTGTTATTTTGGATTGATTACTAAACAAAGTGGACGGGAAAAAGATTCTCGTGGATCTACTGTCACAAAAAACAACACTTGAAAAACTTGCAACGTATCTTGTTAAAGTAATGTTGATTCTTTAGTCCCAAGTTTTGAGCTTTGGTCACAGTGTTCATTGTCAAGAAAGACCTCAACGTTTTAGGTACTTAAATATGGTATTGCATAAGAGTTATTCTACTACATATAACTGGATTATACGGTAAGTCTGATAAGGTGGAGGGGGGGGGGATGCTCAGTATTAGTGGCTTTATTAAAGATGGAACAGTCAACTTCTAAATAAAAACTAAACTGTTTGTATTTAAAAACAAAAGACATTTTAATTAGAATTTTGAACCTGACTTGGATTCAGGTAATCTGAATCTTATAGTGTAATAGTAACAGCCTGTGTATTTCTCAGTTCTGTCTTAAGGCCTCTCCTAACCTCCGTCTAAGTCTAAGTGAGAGCACTTAGACTTAGACGGAGGTTAGGAGCATATTCCGACACGCTGCTAAAATGTTGGGTGGTGGATTCACGTGTGGCAGATTTATTTATTATTTATTTAAATAAGCTTATTTTTTTAAATAAGTCTCATGTAGGTTTCCTCACGATGTCCTAAGCACAAACAAATTCAGGGGTGCTTGCCTGGGTTTGAACCTGCAATCATCGATTTAGATGTACGCATTCTAACCACTGGCCCATCTCGATGAATCTAAGCTAGTGACTAAACCAACGAGGCAGTCAATAGATAACCTTACGTAAAACAGAGTTTCTATCGTACTGTCCTTTGGCATGTTCCCAAGAGACCGGAGCTGATGCCTCTTAATGGAACTGTCTCTGAGCTAAGTGAACGATGATTGTTTGATAGTTACTAAGGTCTTATACAATCTTCTAAGAATCCAAATTCGATTTCCAGTAAAAACATTCAAATAGGATGTGTGTATTTATCTGGGCAATGGATAAAGATTTAAGATTTTCACTAAATATAGATTTACCACTCAAATAAGAAAACAAGGCGTCGTAATTGAGTCCGAAAATTTAAGAGAAAGGATTATTTTCTAGCAAAACTAAAGGATTCTAGAAAATTAAAATAGAAAAGCATTTACAAACAGTCAATCTATACTAATGTTACAAAGGTGAAAATAACTCAATCTATCTGCCGTTTTTTCACTACCAAACCACTGAACCGAATTTGACGAATTTTGGTATAAAGCAAACGTGAACTCCAAAGGACATGCTACTTTTTTGTCTAACACGCCTACTTACAACCATTCCTATAACGCGAGCGAAACCGAGGACTTTAACTAGTTTTTCATAGTCACTTTTTTTATATTTCGTTTTAAGATGACGCTCTTGAATATAATCTACCTAATAAGTACCCTCACTAAGTACTATTGCCACAGATACTGGCACTGTAAGACTTATACATATTTAAAATAGGTAGGCAGACTGACAAAGATTTTATAGATGATAAAAAGCGTGGAGCTAATACCTGTTGACTTCCAAGCAGGATATATTAATTTATGGTTTAAGAACTTTATTAATTCCTCAAAAGAAATACATATATTTCACTTACTGAGAAACTATATAAAATAAAACAATTATAAAAGAAGCGTACAGAGATAACAAAGTAAAGATAAAATAAAATATCACACAAAAGAGGGTAGACAGATCTTAAAAAATAAACACCGTATACATGCATGTTTCAATTATTAACTTCATAGATTAATAAGTATCAGAAGTGGCATTGATGGATATTGTTCATATGGAAGTTAAGTTGTTTTAAGATATGAAATTTGAGTAGTTTTTTGAAACTTAACATTGATTTAGTCTCCTTTATTTCCTTTGGTAAAGAGTTATATAGCTGAGCACCTTCATATTCAATGTTCTTTTTACCGTAATTTGTTCTAGATGGGCGTAATATTAGATTGTTAGCATTTCGTAATTTAATTTTTTGCACTTGTGATTTTTTAGTAAATGTTATCTTAGTGTGTATGTCCCGGTTTAAATTTTCGTAAATATACATGTATAATATTTGTATGTTTGTTTTATATTCATAATTTGTGTGCCCGTGTAAATCTTTTGTGTTGGTGTCCGAAAACGATAGTTAAATAATATTTTAATTAATTTATTTTGAGTTTTTTGTATTATATTTAAGTTTGACTTAGCTGCCGTTCCCCAAATTTCTATCAAATAGTCAATATGCGGCTTGATTAGGGAATTGTAAATGATATATCTTACTTTTCGCGGTAAACATTTCGTTATACTTCGGATAGCTCCTGTGAGGGAGATTAATTTTGACTTAATTTTTTGCAAGTGCGGTTTCCAATTCAGGTGATTATCTAAAGTTAGACCCAAATATTGTTCATGCGTTTTTCTCTCAATAATTTCATCGTTTATCATGAGTTGTAAGTTACTGTCAATATTTTTGTTTTTCGCGGAAAATATAACATATTTTGTTTTTGAGATATTAATTGTTAGTAAATTGTTTAGAAACCAGTCACTTAAAGTATTTAAATCAGTTCTTACTTTAGGCAAAATAGCGTTAATAGAGTTGCCAAAATAAAAAAGGCTTGTATCATCTGCATATAGAGATATGTCCCCATGAAGACCAATTTGGGAAATATCATTTATGTATATTAGGAACAACAATGGGCCCAGAATTGATCCTTGAGGGACGCCATATTGAATAGATTTAGTGGAACTTTGGTGTTGCCCTATTTTAACAATCTGTTTACGGTTATGTAAATAAGATTTTAATATTTTAAACGCGTTCCCCGTCACACCAATATTAGAAATTTTTCTCATTATTATTTCATGACTGACCGTATCAAATGCCTTAGTTAAATCGACGAATATACCCAAACCTATTTGCTTTTTATCTATTTTGTTTTTAATTTTAGTGATGAGATCAATGGTTGCCGATAGCGTGTTTGAGTGTTTGCGAAAACCGTATTGCTGTTTATAGAAGAAATCGATAGAATTTAGGTGATTTTCTAATCTAGAGTAGATAACCTTTTCAAAGATTTTGGAAATAACGGGAAGTACGGAAATGGGGCGGTAGTTACTGGGATTCGATTTACTTCCAGATTTATATATCGGAGTAACTTTTGCGACCTTAAGACTGTCTGGAAAAGTTCCTTCGTTAAGGCATCTATTTAGACATAATGTTAATTTATCTGCTACAATATTTTTAATGCATTTTATAGCTTTTGTGTTAATACCATCAAAGATAGAAATAATTAAGATTATCAATAATCTTAATTATTTCGTTCGGTGTAGTAGGTGACATCTTGTTTAGCTGAATTTTACTGTAGGTGGGAAGTGGTTGAGTTTGGACTTGACTTTGATGATATTTGTTCGGAATTGCATTTGCCAGAACTGATCCAATTGTTGAAAAATAGCTGTTAAAGTATTCGCAGATTTCTCTTTCGTCTGTTATAGTACCCAAATCGGTAACGAGCTTATCAACCAATGGAGACACATTTAATTTATTTTTAGACAAATCAAAGATTAGTTGCCACATTTTTCTAGGTTTATTTTTGCAGTTTATAAAGCTATTATAGTAGTAGGCGTTTTTCGTTGTCTCTATATTTTCTTTTACTTTAGTTTTTATTGCATTAAGCTCTTCTTCTATATTTTTATCAGTTTTATTTCTTTTATAGTTTTGCCATAGTATATTCCTATTGTTTATGTCTTCTATAATGTTTTTATTTATCCAATCTTGTTTCGGTAAGTTGAGAATTTTATATTTTGTTATTTTACTTTTTAACAGGTAGTCCATCAGTTGCTTTTCTAACATGCTATATTCGAAGTCTTCTTCAGGGTTCTTTATGTTTTCAATTAATTTGTAAAAATTTTCATAGTTGACAGCTGAATATTCGACTCTTCGTAAAGGTGGAGGTTGGTATCTTTTGATCTCGCAAAATATTTGTTTATGATCCGATATTGCCGAATCAATGATAGCTAAATGAAAATCATTATGTTTTAAGTTGCTGCAGACGTGATCGAGGATTGTTTTTGTTGTCGCTGTCTCACGCGTGCAGTGTTGATGGTCAAGTTTATTCCATATTTTAAAATCATTCTCTTTTAATATATCTTTGTAGTTTCTAGTTCCGCGTTCGACGTCAAGCAAATTATAATTAAAATCTCCAAATACTACTGCTCTTTTCATTTTTTGAAGTTGAGAGGAATATATTTCTATGAAATTATTGTCATTAGTTCTTTCAGGTTTGTATATAGCACCAACATCTAGTGAGAATTTGCTTACATGTACCCATAAATAATGGTTATCATCAATACAGTGATCTTCAATAATACTATGCTTTAAATTGTTATGTACGAATATAGAAACTCCACCCCCTCTTTTATCTTGTCTAAAACTATAGTAATGTGTATAGCACGGTATTTGAATTCTTCTAGCTTCATCTTCAGTTTTTATCCATGTCTCCGATAAAATAATTATATGTATTATTGTTCGAAACGATTCAATTGAGCATCTCAATTCATCCAGTTTGCCCGGCTTAGTGATACTGCGTATATTGGCATAAAAACACTTCAGAGATTTTTTTGTTGTAACTATATCCGTATACTTAGAAGCTACTTGATAAGTGATTTTCTCAACTGACGGTTTTATTAGTTTTTTGTCTTTTTATTGGATTCTGTCTCTAAGGTCTTAATTATTTTAGGTATACCTTTTATATATTTAATCCGAATACTTTTTTCACCATTATCAATGCGGGTTTTAAGTTCTTCATGTAATTTTTAAAGTAATTCCGTTGATATGGTGTTTGATCAGAAAATATTTTGATTCTATCATTCTTTAGATTAATTTTATTACGCAGTATGTCTTTTGCTGCTTTTTCAGAGGGCAAACATATTTTAATGTTTCGAGATTTATCCGTCTTTTGCTTTCCGAGTCGATATATTGTTAAAGGTTCAGGACAATTGCTATTAATCATTTTTGGAATTTTAACTACTTCGTGCTTATCACTATCTTGTTTGTCGCGAACAGACACGCTGGCCTCAGGAATTCCAGCAATGATAATATTTTTAGATCGTGCGTGACGCTCATGAATTTCTGAGAATAATTCTTCACAGGACATTTTAGTATGGTTGGAATTAGATGCATATAAATTGTTATTTATTTGTTTGGCATGAGATTCTAACTTTTCTACTCTTATCTTCGTGTTATTCATGTTAGTTTCTAGGTTTTCTACTGTAGTTTTTAAATTATTTTGATCTATAATAATTTTATCTATGGTAATGCTAATGTTGTTTACCTGATTTTTTATTGCAGCAACATCTTGACAGAGTTTGTTTATATTTTCTTTTTGGATATTACTTGTAGACATTAAAGCCGACATCATTTCAGTCATTTGTTTTCTTATCTCAGATAATTCATTTTTAATATAGTCGCTGTCATCAGTTTGTTTTCGTTTGTTTCGAAAAGTTATTTGGGAGTTGGCGGAATCAGTATCCATATTAGAAGTTGACAGGTTTGGGTGAGAACCGCCAAGTCTGATGCCACTTCCAGTCGGCGATCTTTGTACACTCATTACCGATTTGTATGCACACTTGCGTTATTTCGTGTGAGTGAGATAATGAGTTACACACTTAAGGTCCCGTCTCGTTTACCCGAAGAGGTGAAGAGCGGTTACCGCATCGATGCAAAAAAATTATTATCGTCTTTGAATGTAACACTTGCTTAGGCAAAGATATTCTTAAAACTTAATTATTATGGGTCACAATTCACTGAATGTTTTATTAGTATTTTTTTAAAAATTTGTAACACGTCTACTCTGTGCGCTAGTTTTTTTCATTGTCAATTTAAATAATTGTATTTAATTAATATGACTTTGTATTTTTTAAATGTTAAAAAAGAGTAACTATTGAGTTTCTTGCCGGTTTTTCTCGGTAGAATTTACTTTCCGAACCGGTGGTAGCTTCACTTAATTGTAAAATGACGACTCAAAAGTGCTTGTAAAAACCCACTCGAATAAAGTTTATTTTGATTTGATTTGAAACAAAAGACAATTTTGTTTGTTAATTAAATGGTAGTTCTGACATCACCGACATTAACTTGGGAATTCAGATTTCCTTTGTGCCTGTAGTTACACTGGCTCACTCACTCGTTATTTTGGAACAAAATCACCTTTAGTATTGCTGGAATACGTGGAGACTATGTACGCATTGTGCGCTTACCAGATCTTAGATGTTACGTCCGTGTTACCAAACAATAGTCGGTACCGATTGGTTCAACATGCCGGATCATTTACGTTATTGTTGGATTGATAGCGCTTGTTTCACGTAATGCACTTCCAATCAATCATTGCCTTGTACCGCAATTGCGCTTGAAAGCAAGGTAATGAATAGATCACTGTATGCAAGCGGAGGCATTGTACGACCGGCATGTCATGAAAGCTAAATGGTATGTCCATTGTTGTTATCGAGGCCTTGTTTCCAAGAATATTCGAAATTTAAATCTTTATTTAACAGAAGAAGCATTAGGAGTATAGAGAAAAATAAATTTCAGATTCAAACTCAGGCAAATTGCTATAGAATTTTGTGTGTGAAAATTGTGTTTCGGTTTAAAGGGTGAGTGAGTCAGTGTGACTAAGAGTACAAGGGGCATAACGTTTTACTTCCAAGGTTGCTGGTGCATTGTTGATGTAAGGATGGTTGATATTTCTTACAACTGCATTGTCGCCATTGACAAGCGACAATTTACCTGGCAGGCCACCCACTTACCTATCCTATAACATAAAAATCCCTATCTATAACATAAAAAAGTAAAATCATATTAAATTTTTAAGGACTTCTCAAATTTCCTCAGCTCTACATAAAGTCGTCTCCGATTTTATAATTATGTAAATTATAGCTGAAAGAACTCGCAAGATCTGTACTTTGTACAAACTTTTTAAAATATTTCGATCGTGTTAAAATATTTCCTAACATCGCAGATATATTCTTATATTTATCATACAATAATTGCACGTTGTCAGTAGACAGTCTACCAATCTACACCGTGACCACGAACGCTGTAAAGTGCACGAAACGTCGGGATGTTAAAAATATTTAATATACGAGATTCAAATCCGTTATAACTAGTTTTATTTCAATGTGTAATAATCGTGAAAATTTAAGACAACATTATAATAATTGCACGCTTTTTATCTTAAATAAATTATTTTAGTATGATACCATATTTATATTTAAATATTTCTGCTATAGTTCTTTGAAAAGTTTTCAACGTAACAATCCGTAAAAATCACGCCACTGAGTGTGTGTGATGTGGGAATGAAAAATATGTAGCAGGAAGTGACTTTTTCATCATAAGTGGATCATTGGTCATATAGGACATTGATTTATGTATCTTTTTAAACTAGTATAATTATGTCTATCATCGATTAGATAGATCTACGACCCTTGTCAAATAATTTACACTGGTTCATTCACCCTCCATACCCAAACATACAGGACATTGCCCTGTGTAATACACGAGCAATAAACTTGTGTGTGGTAATCATAAAGATGTGTGCAGAATAAATCAGAGGCGACTCTGTATTGAGGCATTCATAGTCTGCTTTTGGCTTTATACATCTCGACGTGGGCGCCCAGTAAAGTTTGCACGTGCATACAAGCGGAAATTGCTTCGGTATTAATTAGTCGTTTATTCAGTAAATAAAGAATTTCATTCAATATAACATTATATAGATGATAAAAGATCGTGAGCTATTTTACTGGTTGACTTACAAACAAGATATATTATTTATAATTCTATTGATCTAACGTAACTATGTATTTTAAATGTCGGAAAATTGTAGCTACTAAGTTTCTTGCCAGTTCTTTGTAGAATCTGTATTTCAACTGTATATTTGAGTTTTCTTAGTACCGTAATTAATCTTTTGTTCAAGATCGGGGCATACAAAGCATAAAATATCTGTATTACTGCTACGTGGTTTGTAGAAACAAGTTTTATTTTTTTAAATTTATGACAATTATTTCTCCATTTTGAAAATAATGGAATACAACAAAACTCAACTGCTGTCCTATGTGGCTTTGCGTTATATCATAGCAATAATAAACAGATCGCCGGGACTCGTTGCCTGGCAACAGTTTGCTGGTTAGCCATGAACGTAAACATCGTGGCGAGGCTCTTCGGGTTTAAGCAACCTCTGATCTGTAAACACTCGGGTTCTAGGAGTACATATCAAGACAAAACTTTGAAATTTATTCTATTGTATATTATATATAGATATCTTATAGCCAATATCAGGATTATTGATATGGGTATATGTGGGCGCATATTCAAAATATTATTCTCAAGTTCGTATTTTTTTAATTAAACAAATCAATTACATAGATCATACATATCGTATTTATAAACACAAAATAATCACAAAATTTGCTACAAAAGAATAAAATTAGTATCAATACAAGATGGCGCACTATGCGCCATCACATATATTATAAAATTGGTCTTAGTTTCTATAACTTATTTTTACTAAAACCGAAAACAACAAGTTAAAATGTATTGATTAATATTTTCTGTCTGTTACAAAATGGTTCTTGACATAATCTAGAGAATATATTTAGTTATATGTGAAATAAATACATACGAAAAATATACGAATAAAATGTACGTAGGTAAAAGTAAAGTAAAGTAACAGCCTCTAAATTTCCCTCTATTAGGATAAGGCCTCCTCTTCCATCAAGGATAGGGTTTGGAACATATTCCACCACGCTGTTCCAATGCGGGTCGGTGGAATGCACATGTGGCAGAATTTCGATGAAATTAGACAATGATGTTTTCCTTCACCGCCGAGCACGAGATGAATTATAAACACAAAATAAGCACATATGTATATGGTTTGAACCCGCAATCATCGGTTAAGAAGCACGCGTTCTAACCACTGGGCCATCTCAGCTCAGCATACGTATTTAACACAGACGTTTTTTTGACACACACACGTATTATTAAGTAGGTATTTTATCTTAGTATGGAATCAATGAAAGAAAAACTATTTAAAACGGAAGGAAGTCGGTAGTATTAACTATTGAGTTCCTTGTGTAATATAATATTGCTAGGATTAAATTACTTCGATAAAATTTAATTATATTTTCTTTCAAATTTCGTTAAAATCATGCAAACTTTTTACTCAGGACTTCAGTATTACGTTTTTTATTTAACGATTCTCTTGACTAATGTTGATTATAGACAAAAAGTATTTATTGTATCTGTATATAGAATTAGTGTCAAACGAAAGTTCAAAGCCGAATTGTTTACATAATAATAGTTGTTAACTACCCTCAACTCATGTTAGTATAATCTCATATCATTAATCTGTTCTAGGATACGAGAGATGAGCGTCGCTTTAAGCACTGTAATTAAGGAAGTACTCAGCACAATGTCCTTGTAACTCTGGTGATAAACACAGTTTTTATACTAAGGAGGTTTATTATATAGAGGTTTTATATGCTACTGTAATTAATATAATGTACTGACACATCGCTTTTTTCTACTAATTTAGTCTCGATCAAAGTATAGACGCTTTTCTTTTTTTTGCCATTGTTTGCTAGATCATGTTACTCATTACTTTATATCGCGTAAGTACTGGCAAATGATCAATGTGGTAGGTGATCACTACTGCCCGCATGGCAAATGATGACTGTGGAGTCATCACCACTGCCTGTATACAGTGTATGCGATATTAAGCACATATGTATATCACTCGTTTGTTATGAAATGAGTGAATGAATGAATAAATCACCATGTTTTGGAACTGAGATGTCTCTTGTTGCTTGTTTTGATTGTTGTTTCTCTCAATGGCGATAAGAGATCAACATGTACTATTTACAGATTATCATATACAAACCCGCTTAGGGTAGGTACTGTCTATTCATCAGATATACCATTAAACACCAACACTTAGTATTGTTGTGTTCCGTTCCGTTCGTTTGGGTACGCAACTCCGAGGTCCTGGGTTCGATTCCTGGCCGAGTCGATTTAGAAAAAGTTCATTAGTTTTCTATGTTGTCTTGGGTCTGGATATTTGTGGTACCGTCGCGCTTAAAGTTGGTACCGTCTAATCATCAGAAATACCATTAAACAACAACACTTAGTATTGTTGTGTTCCGTTCCGTTCCATTGATTTGGGTACGCAACTCCGAGGTCCTGAGTTCTATGCTGTCTTGGGTCTGGGTGTTTTTGGTACCATCGTTACGTCTCATTTTCCGAAACGCAAGTGCTATAGTTACTTACATTGGGATCAGAGTAATGTATGTGATGTTATCCAATATAAAAGAATAAAAATAGAATAACATGATATAACCTTGGCTTCCAAGGTTGGTGGCGCAAGGCCAATTACTTATATTTTTATAGTACCCATATTCGGCGGTGTTGGTACCAGTGGTCTATTAGGCCTTCCGTTCTACCCATATCATAGAAAAACTCATTAATTACAATATTATTTATTGCTTTATTATTTGTATCAAAACTGATAGGATGAAAAACGGCTTACAAGATTTGACCCAATTAATATTAGCCGTTAATTATATTTCTAGAACAATCACCTGTACGGTAAGGGATCCTTTGTCTGAGGCAATATAACTGAGGAGACTTAAATGAGATTTGGAACATAGTATATCCAATAAACGCCAGTACACTTAAAAGCTTATATACTACCCAATTTAGGGAGCAGCTTAAAGTGTAGGCGAAGCGTTAATAAAGGTGACTACTAAAATGGATACCGTAATCGAATATATCGAAAAATAGCCGACCCAGATTAAACTAAACTTTTAATACAAGAGTATCATTCCCGCTCCGAACTGGTATCGGTCGGATTAAACCGGTTAAAACTTACTTATATCATTCCGATGAACTTCTAACCGCCCGCAGAGTTTGTAAACGAATTTTATGAGAAATGAAAACTTTAATATTTTATGATTTTGTGTTGTAGTGTTTTATATGATACACTGTGTTGTAATAGTCTTGTATGTTCTAGTAACTTTAGAGGTTTTAAAAATACTTGTTATCGTTAAATATACTAGGCATTAATCTCATTGTTTTTATAGTCGCAATATAAGTTGTTTACAATTTTTATAAAAGTATAACAGTATAGTTACAGCTTGTTAATTTCCCACAGCTGGACTAAGGCGTACTCTCCCTTCGAGGAGCATGTTCCAATACGCCGCTCCAATGCGGGTTGGTCTCACATGCAGTTTTCCTCACGATGTTTTCTTGCACCGCCGGGGTTAGCTTGACATTTATTTCAATACTATAATATGACGATTCAATAAGTGCTTGGGAGCCTACTTGAATAAAGAAAATTTTGATTTTGAGTGCTTTATTTCATTGTCGACCATTGACTCCTTTTTCTTATATTAAAAATTAAAATAATAAATATGTGGTATCAACCAGTCTATACATGATAATTTATCCTTATCCTTACATACAACAACAACAGCATGTAAATTCCCACCGCTGGGCTAAAGGCCTCCACTCCCTTTGAGGAGAAGGTTTGGAACATATTCCACCACGCTGTTCCAATGCGGATTGGTGGAATACACATGTGGCAGAATTTCTATAAATTTGTCACCGTTTGTGTTCACCGCTGAGCACGAGATGAATTATAAAGACAAATTAAGCACATGAATCAGCGGTGCTTGCCTGGGTTTGAACACGCAATCATGGCCATCTCGACATTACATAGTATAAAACAAAGTCGCTTACCGTTGTCTGTCCCTATGTATAAATATACATAGGTCTAAGTAGATCTTTAGGATTACGCAACGAATTTTGATGCGGATTTTTTTAATAGATATAGTGATTCGAGAGCAAGGTTTTTGTATATAATACATTGACAATATAGTAAAGAAATAAGGAAAATTCTGTAGTCCATTTAGTACATTGCACCCGTGCGAAGCAGGGCGGGTTGTTAGTTGTAATTAAAATAAGGAAAAGGTAGACTTCGATGTAAATTATATGTATCCCGTTTTATACAAGCTCGCTAATCTCTGAAATGAAAATGTTTTCCCAACTGGTAACTACGTTTACTACACTTGTATTGTCAAAACGTGTAACGAAACTTACCGCTCGTATTAAAACTTGTGACAGGTTTGTGACAAAGGAAATATTGAAAAGTTGTAATAAAGTTATCAGACACTTTTATTTGTGTTAAGTTCTTAAGCAATAAATACGGGTATACGGAACAATTTAAAACATTCGAAAACATTACAATTGTCTAAAGAAATTATATAATACTAGTAGTCACCCACGGCTTCGCCCATTTAATGGTGTTGTTAACATGTGTTACGCAAAAAAGTAGCTTATGTCCTTTCTTGGAGCTCAAGTTTGCTTCACACGAAATTTCATGAAATTCGTTTGTCATTCATCAAAGTGATTTCGTCGTGAAATAGCGACAGACAGAATATAGATAGCATCTACGATGTTGTAGTAAACAGATATGTCATTAACGCGCAAAAAGTGAAGACTAGAAAACGTCCTAATTGGGACGTTTGCCTTTAGTCGTTTTACGTAATAATACGTTATAATACATCATAATCACGTAGTAATACGTTTTGCGTAATTAAAACATCTAGTTATCCCTTTTACTTATTGTTTTTATCAAGCTATCCTTTTTTACTTTTAACGAAATGTAAAAATAAACGGTCTCCGGCGCGGCACACTTTTTTCGGTTGTTTAGTGTGGATATAACATATCTGTTTATTAGAATATCATTGGATAGCATACAATACGCTTGAGTAAATTAAAATATAGCGTGCAAAATCAGTGCTTTTTGGAAAAGGTGTGTGAGTCAGCCAGTGTAACTACAGGCATAAGTGACATAATAACTTAGTTTCCAAGGTTAGTGGCGAATTGGAGTTGTGAGGAATGATTTAAATTCCTTATGACGCTAATGTCTTTGGGCGTTATTGTCCACATACCATTTCGGTATTGGCGCTTAGAAGTGATGTACTGGCTGTCAATTTTAAGTTTTTTCTTAAATAATAGCTCCAAATATAAAACCTTTTTAGAGACGTACCAAGTAAAATACTGTCAAAAGAATACAAGGAAGAAATAATTGTATATACTTTTATTTATTGCAGCGTAATAAATGATTATAAACTACAATATTGTGCCTGAGGTTATATTGGGGATATGATTAAAGTTTCTTACAAAGATAATGTCTATGGACGGTGCGGACCACTTATTATTGGGACAGATAGACCATTACATGAAAAAACATTTAAAGGCCAATACCTGACCTACTTACCGTGTCTAATGCCAGTTATAATAGATTCTATTTGATTCTTCCATTCTCACCCTTCAAACCGAACCGCAACAGTACTGAATGTTGTTGTTTAACTGTACCCTGTAGGCGGGGTTATTTTTTTTTATTTTTTATCTTATGGAATAGGTGGGCGGACGTGCCTGTGGGCCACCTGGTGGTAAGTGGTCACCATCACAATAGACAACGAAGCTGTAAGAAATATTAACTATTCCTTACATCTTCAATGTGTCACCAACCTTGGGAACTAAGATGTTATGTCCCTTGTGCCTGTAGTTACACTGGCTCACTCACTCTTCAAACCGGAACACAACAGTACTGTTATTTGGCGGTAGAATAACTAACTAATATGATTATATTAATAAATAAAGTATCTTATTTGAAATCCAATTACGTTTACCAGTACGGATAGATACTAAACAGACAAGGAGGATCAAGTGGATGCAAGGAAGAAAAATGCCTTAGAACTTGTGTAGGTGGCAGAGATTAAACAAGATATTGTAGAGACTGGGTATCAGGATCTCGGCGTTTTAACAATCATACGAAGGTAGTGTTAGGGTTATAAATTTTTGGCATAAAAAAGAAATTTAGAATAAATTACTGTTTGAAAATTGAACAGCTATAGGCGATAGGTAACTGCTTTGAGAAATACCTGCATTGAAAGTAAATAATTATTAAGAATTGTTACGATTTCTGGTAGAATTAGTAGAATTAAAAGGCCTTTGTCCAGTCATGACATTATAACATTGTTTTACCTATTATGAAGTTGATATTGTTAACGTTCTTAATGATCCATACAACAATAGAATTGGAAAATCGAAAAACATGAAAAAGGTATGAAATAGATAAATTTACCTTGAATGATAAATTGTATCCCAGAGTAGAGCGATACTTGATTTATTGTGACGTTGATTTGAAATCTACCAAAAAACTTCGTCGAAATACTTCTTCAAATTGTTATTCTTTCTATCTTTTTAGAAACATCGAGAAATTTCGAGATTTTTAGGCAATAGTTGAGATAGACTGTACTATCAATCAATTCTGGGTTTGTATGTGTAAGTTTCGCCCTGAGATGTGTATGTTTATTAACTTCATTCTGAGAAAAAATATTTCTCAAAGGCTCACAGCAATTTGACCCAAAGTATTGATGATGAAGACCGAGATGGCCCAGTGGTTAGAACGCGTGCATCTTAACCGATGATTGCGGGTTCAAACCCCGGCAAGCACCGCTGATTCAGGTGCTTAATTTGTCTTTATAATTCATATCATGCGTAACGGTGAAGGAGAACATCGTGAAGAAACCAGCATGTGACAAATTTCATAGAAATTCTGCCACATATGTATTCCACCAACCCGCATTGGAACAGCGTGGTGGAATATGTTCCAAGCTTTCCCCTCAAAGGGAGAGCAGGCCTTTAGCCGAGCAGTGGGAATTTACAGGCTGTTGTTGTTGTTTTTGTTGTTCATGATCTGTTAACCGATTTTGTCTCCGTTAATTACCTTCAGAGATGAGAGAAGGCTTGATAACATCGTATGTCAAATTGTAATACACAAGTGTATGTCCAAATATAGGTTAACCCTCGTAACCCGATGTGATGTCAAAACTATCAGAAAAAGTTCAAACGCTGGACTAACGACTTTACATACTTTCCGAAACCCGAGAGAGTACATATTTCCAACTTTTAGACTCGGGTTTGTTATCCTGAATTTGCCAGTGGAAATATCGAAAAACTTTTTGGTGGTTTTGACCTGGAGTTCGAACTTTAGGATCTGCGGTCTTATTCAAAAGCCACTAGACCACCGATCATGTAACGAATTCTGCGAAGTCGTGTCAAACTCAATTCAAACTCAAATTTCTCTATCCAATATAGAAGCATTACACTTACTCATTGATGGTCAAATTAAACAGTACCATCGATTTGGAAAAGGACGTGTTTTACAGTACTGACTGGATATTATGACGACCTCTGAGGTCGAGTAGTGTTCACACCGATTTTCATGGGTATTCACTTCAAGGTCAAGACCTCAGGGTTCGATTCCCGGCCGAGTAGATGAGGAAAAAGTTCAATAGTTTTCTACACTGTCTCATGTTTGGGTGTGTATGGTATCGTCGTTACTTCTGATTTTCAACCGACTTCAAAAAGGAGGAGGTTATCAACCGACTTCAAAAAGGAGGAGGTTATCAATTCGTCTGTACTTTTTTTTTTATTTACTTAAAAGTCGATTTACGATTATATAATGTAGTTATAATTATTGCTACATTTGGAGTCGGTGTCAGCCAAGAATTTAATTACAGTATATCTATCAAAAAACAATACGAGAATACTTTAACAAATATTTTTTTACAATAATATACTGGATCAATCAAGGGGCTTGTATCGCTTCTTTCTTCTGATTGTTGGGGCAAGGGCACCGTCGCTGACACCGGCTCCAAATATACCAATAACTATAACTACGTTATATAATCGTAAATCGACTTTTAAGTAGTCTAATATTTTTCATTTCATTTTACCTAGGAGGACTCTAAAAAATATGTTGAATACGCAATTATTGTTATTACTTTTTAGTGCATATTCATTTGTTTTAAAATAGGGTTTTGTTTGAAGTCGGTTTTTATTTTTGTCAAAATTTTTATTTATCCATAGCACAAGTGCTACTTACATTGGGATCAGAGTGATGTATGCGATGTTGCCCAATACTTATTGATATTTATTTATTTATTATGAGATGACTATTAATTCAATTTAGTTATTAACATTTGATTAATTTTATTTTCATCCTTTTTGTTTTTGTTTTCCAGATAAAGAATTGAAGGTAAAAGTAACGGTCAAACTCATGCCAAATGGAGTGATAATATTTCTTATAAAAGTATCAACAAATTCGCAACTTTAGATACGCACAATTTTTTCAGAAGCTCTATAAATATTAATCACTAAAAACAGAAAAAAAGTGTGTTATATCTTTTCATTTCATGTTTTATCATTTTGTAAAACAACCACATTATTAATAAAAAAATAAAAACTAGAAAAAATCTTATATATGCTGATAACTGTTTTTAACGAAGGAACTTTTCATTTGAAGTCTCATTTGGAAGTCATATCCATACAAATAATTAAATTGGAGTGTCTGTTTGTAATATTAGAATAGCCCTTTTTTACTCATTGCATATGTATGTATACACGGTGCATATATCAAAATAACGTTTTTTACTATTTTTGTCTGTCAGTCTGTTTGTTCCGGCTAATCTCTGGAACGGTTCAACCGATTTTGAAAGAACTTTCACTGGCAGATAACTGATATAATGAGGAGTAATTTAGACTACAATAATACTTTTTTTTGTCAAATTCAAACGCGTACAAGGTCGCGGGCACAGCTAGTTTAGTCATAAAATGCATTGTCAACTGAAACAACATGAATAAATTTAACTTTGCAGAATAAAAGGAAGCGGTTCTTAATTAAATTACAACGAAATTTGATTGTACAGTCGGGGTAAGAAAAGGAAAAACCTTAAGATCTACTTTCGCGTGCTCAGTGTGAGCGATAATCTGCTTTACCGATCGAGAATATATGACACTGACAGACATACTTTGACAACTCAGTAGAAGATAATCTGTCTAATTTAAAAAGTTTTTGACAGTCACTCCGGGTCCTGCCTGGCGCAGAGGTTGTTCACTGCCGTACAGCGTGGAAATGCAGCCTGCATTATGGGCAGCTTTGCGTCGGGTACGAGCCAGGAGAGACTATTTTAAAGTTTTGACTATGTATAACGACTGTATATTATATTCAATTATTATTGTATTTGTAATGTAAGATCAAAAATAAATATAATTTTATCTCCACAAAAAAAAATTAAAAAGAAGTTACACTATTTTGAACCAAGTTAGCATACTATGTAAGATTAATTTTAAGTGCAGTTATCAATTTAGTGCTTTAGCTTCAAAAGGGTACTAATAGTTTAAGACTTGATAAAGGAATGAATTTGAAAACTGACGAAGGTTTTCGTACTCTGACTGTACATGGATTAATAAAATTTCTAGTTAAATAAAAGTTTGTAAAAACAAAACGGAACGCAATTATAGGTCCTTGCACTGGAATACAATCCAATTTACATTTAATAGTAAACTCATTACGTTTTAATGCAAAGAAAATAATAAGTATTTTTGTTCAAATTCTATCGCATTCGAAACGAAACAACTTTTGCCTCCAGAATTTACTTAGTTAATCGAAAATTTTCATGATATAAAAAAGGAACTTTTGTTCAGTCACATTGCTGGACATTAAGAAGTTGCTAGTTTTCAAGTAGCTATACATAGTTTTTTAATCTTTCCTCTCCCTTTGTCTTGTTTTGTACACTAAGTCTGTCTCACTTTTTCAAAAAGCCTTTCACAGCTGATACGTCTTTAACGCTATGAGATATTTTTTAATCTAATTTCACATCTTAGTCCGCTATACTAAATAAAACGATGATCTTATTGACAACAAATTTAAATTTATATGTCCCACAACATCCATCAATGTATACTTCTTTTTTAAGTACTATATATTTGCATAGTAACATATAATGTTATTGTGTGAATATGAAAGTGCAATCTATATTTGATTTTTTTTGGTAATTTCCAGTCAATAACGCATAAAGAAGTTAACAATTAAGTTATTAAATTAAGCAATTTTTGCACCAACAATATATTATTTATTTGAAAGATACAACTTGTTGAAATGATTTATCAATAACTACACATCAGCTAAAACTGTTTTATACAATGTTACAGCATTAATAAGTTAAATATAAACAAATCAGTAGAAAAATATCATTTAATTTTATATGTACTTCTATTTTAAATTAATTGTTTAACATACTAAAATACTGCCATACTCTAACGAAAGAATGTAATTTCCAAGAAACGTACTCAGTGTAGCGTGACGGCTCTTGAGCAACATGACAAATATTGGGGAAATAAGGTCGTGTTTCAATAGGCCTGAAATAGCACACTATATAATACTTTATCTTCACATACTTTCATTGCAATTCACGACAGAAATAGGTCGTATAGGACTCACTTAAAAAAAAAGCTGTCTATTATTTCAACTTATGCCTTATGATATATTTTAATATATAATCCTACTTCCTACTATATTATACTTATTATAAATGCGAAAGTTGGCAAGGATGAATGTATGTGTGTTTGTACGTCTTTCACAAAATAGTACTGAACGGATTTGGATGAAATTTTACTGTTATACAGGTTATACATAAGAGTAACACATAGGCTCAATTTATAATACATATTAAATACCCGTGCGAAGCCGGGGCGGGTAGCTAGTTATATTATATAGCTTAAGTGTGAATTTGAATATAGAAATATGAATTTAAAACAGTTACTATATAAATCTTGACCGCATGGAATGGTGGCAAAAATGCTAGCAGTATATCGTTGAATTTCAACTCCGATCCTCTGGACAAAAACGAACCAGACCTCTTGTCACAAGTGAAGGCAATAAGGCGAGTTTTAATGGAGCCTTTTGACCACTACTCCGAGCCAAATGTTTTGATAGTAAAATGGAACATATACAAATTGTCTGAGAACACTTACGCTTAGATTACACTATGCTTTAAAGTTCCTATTGAGCTGTAGAATTCTGTGTCACCATGTTTTCCAACAATAGTAATTTGGGACCAGGAATATACATAACATGTGCTTATTAATTTTTATTTAACACTGGCTGTCTGAATACTGGCTGATAAGATATTCTTATTTTAAAAAATATGAACTCAATGAAATAAAAACATCTTATTATTTAAAGTCGGTATATTGAATTGTTGTTACTTTAATAAACAATCGAAATAATTCTAAGATAAATAAATAGAATAACAATTCTGGAATCGTATTAACTTGAAAGATGTATATTGTAATAATGTAATTGTCATAATGTAAATGTCATAATGTAATTGTAATAATGATTATATGGTTCTGATCGATTCTGGTAACAGCTACCAATGTCACGTCTCCAGTTAAAAAACTCGGGATATACATGTTTGCGAAAACTCTGGTGCACTTCACAATCTGTCACTCTCACAAACCAATAGGACGACGAGTCCCTTGTATCCTGGAAGAGATCAGACCAACGGTTGCAACGAAGCATTTCTAATTGAATTAGAAATGCTTCGGATAGCACGTATAACGTGCAAATGTTTTTGAATGTTTTGTCAATAGTTCAATGTTTGTGTTTTAACACTTTAGATTATAATGAGTTTTAAAATGTGACGTCACCAAATTTAGGACCCCTCCCTCCCCCTTGTCACACACTGTCACATTACGTCGACCCCCTCCCTCCTCCTTAACGTGTGACGTAATTTATGGATGTCCCCTTGCCATACTTCTGGCTGGTCCTAATAATCTTTCGTCAGGAAAACAAAATAACTTTATATCGGAATCTGTAGTCTTATATCTAAACCAATGAAGCCGTCAAAGGGAAACAGAAATATACGCGAGAAGTAAAGTAAAATATCGAAGTTTTTCTTCGGTTCAATTCAATGGCAACCTGAATGATTGGCAAACAAAGAACATGTCACCGATCTCGAATGTTATTAGCGCTGTATTTGTAATGTCAGACCGCAAAAACTTTAAAAGCGACGTGAAATACAATTTATTTTTTCTCATAAAAAAACATGTGGGCGGTCAGCGATTGAACTATATCAAAGCGGTCAGGTCAGGTCAGGTTATAATGACAATAGCAGGAAGCTATCCATAAAACAATTAGTTCATTTGTAATATTCATATCGTGGCGATAGGTGGCGCTAGTTTCATATGTGCAGGTAAACTGCCCAGACGTGAAAACTTATACCGTGGTGCATTCACAAATATAATCTACTAGCGACCCGCCCCGACCTTT
This sequence comes from Vanessa cardui, assembly GCF_905220365.1. Taxonomy (NCBI): domain Eukaryota; kingdom Metazoa; phylum Arthropoda; class Insecta; order Lepidoptera; family Nymphalidae; genus Vanessa; species Vanessa cardui. The sequence goes on from NC_061145.1 coordinate 8,045,445, forward strand.
CTCGGGTTCAAAGCTGATACTAAATGTACTGACTGTGTGTCTTTTAGGACATCACGTAAGAAGCTTCTAAAATTATAAGTATTTCTTTACTATATTGTCCATGTATTATACATAAAAACCTTCCTCTCGAATAACTCTATTAAAAAAAAACTGCATCAAAATCCGTTGCGTAGTTTTAAAGACATATATAAATAAAAAAAAGTTTTAAAGATTTAAGCTAACATAAGGATATAGGGACAGGGAAAGCGACTTTGTTTTATACTATCTAGTGAATTGGTATGTTTGGTTGATTTTATTTTTAATCAGTAGTCAAGATAATAATGTAATCTTGCCAGCCAGTTTCATTCACCAAAATACAGCGTGTAAGGCGCGCCTTTATGAATGAATGGATTTTTACTTATTATCTTGATATTGCGTATCACGCCCACAGAATAAGTTACGTGGGCGTGATTTTAGACACAAAATTTCATTTATAGACTCATATCAATCACATTATTAATACAGCTCTGATATTTTTGACATTTACTGAGAAACAGTAATACTAATATAGGAATATTTCGACCTTGATTCAATTTTTTAATATTTTCGGCACTACAATGGAATACTACATACAGCCAAAAATAACAAAAAAGTTTTTATGTGAAAGTCACGAATGTGTTCACATATTGCCGTTCGCGTTAACATACATAAATTAATTAGCTAGGTTTTTTATCATTATCTCACACTTGAAATTACTTGATATGATGCATGATGCAAACTTTTTACTACATTAACACTCATAATCTAATATCTAAGATTCCTTAATAATACATTTTAAATTGCCAACAAATCAATGATCTATTAAAATTATAAAATCTACTCGAATAATTTTAAAAAAAAAAACTCTCAAACAACAAAATATACTTTTGATTTTTTTGGCTTTGTGCCAATGTACGCCATAATCAGAAGATTAGTACTTATAGTTGTTTTGTTGTTAAAAGGCTGAGTGAGCCAGTGTAACAAGCACATAGGATAAAACATAACAATACATATACGGATCAAACTCTAAGACCATACAAAGATACGTTTCATGAATCATATATACACTACGTATACTGGCTTTGTGGAATGATTGCGTTTAATAATGAAAATGGTGAACCGAAGGCTTGAAACTACATCACGACCAATGGCAGTAAAGCTGCCGATAAACACTTATAATCTGTGTCTACACTTCAAACTCGTTCGTTAATTCTAAATCGATAAAATACTATGATAATAGAATATCTTTAAAATATTATTTTCATGTTCGAAATATAGTAATTTATTGTAAGTTGGTTGAAACGAGTAACTATCGTGTTTCTTGCCAAATCTTACTGCCTTGTATAATCTATATTTCGTTAGTTTCTTTACATTTAATAAAATACATGTATCATGACAATGATATATGTAGGCGTAAGTGATAAATTATTAATCATCTCTAAATTTTTTATTACCTGTAAATAACTCTATGCAGTTGCATAATCGCAAGTGCAGCAGTAAGGCTGCAGCTTTATAAGTGCTTGTCGTAACCGTTTCCGCTTCACTCAGCCACACAGCAGTTTGATTCTCAAATCGAGATACATCACGAAACTGCATTAGCTCAAAATAATTCAGATACTTGTAAATGAAAACATAATAATTTTCTTTCAAAACTTTGCCAGAATTAACTTGAATATTGAATTTGTTATGATAAAAAAAAAGCGATTAAGATGTGATATCTGCATTTTTTTTTCGATATTTTATAGAGTAAATCTTGATCTTCGGAATAAACATCCTAAAATCATGTACCAATATAATATAATACTATAATAACTTACAATTTTTTTTTGCTGTAGAGCTTCGTGTAAAACCATCTTCATTGGTACCCAATAACTGAATAGATATTTTCCTTCCTATTTTCACATTTTAGTTCCCAATACTTGTAGGCCATTAGTGATGTAAGGAATGGTTAATATTTCTTACAGCGGCAAAATCAATGAGCGATGATGCCTTACCATCAAGTAATCCACTTACACCACCGGCCTACGTCATAAAATGAGATTTTTTTAAACTATCAATGTATCAAACTTGTATACGAAGTTCGCAATGAAATTTTGTAATTTTCAAGGAAGGACTTTACTTGATTGTAGGGTTTTGTGCAAGTCCGTCTGGGTAGGCACCACCCACTCATCAGTTATTCTACCGTCAAATAACAGTACTCAGTATTGTTGTGTTCCGGTTTGAAGGGTGAGTGAGCCAGTGTAACTACACAGGCACAAGAAACATAACATTTTAGTTTCAAAGGTTGGTGGCACATTGACGATGTAAGGAATAGTTAATATTTGTTACAGCGTCATTGTCTATGGGTGATGGTGACAACTTACCGTGGTCCATATGCTCGTCCGGCAACCTGTACCATAAAAAAGGAAGATACGATTTTTTCCCATTTAATATTTTTTTTATTGTATGTATTTATTAAACTATATTAAAATCATACAAAGGTAGCTCTGATTTCATCCTTAAGATTAAGATTTTCATAAAAATGCTAAGTAGTACTAGTGCTTACAGTACTAAGAGCTTAAGACTTGATAAAGGAATGAATTGGCGAAGGGTTTCTTACTCTGACTGTACCATATGGTTTTCTGTTAAGAATATGCTGAGATCAGCGAATAAATGATGACAACAAAATATTTACAGTTTAAAAAAACTTCTTGTACAATGTACAAACCTCTAATTACTGCATCCGTTAGGGTTTCAGCACAATCTGGCAACGTTTTGCCACAAAGTTAAACTTCATAAGTGGATAATAGTTTCGAAACTGGTTGAATCCGGTTTTAGGTAGTTTGTAAATACTACGCTCAGTATCACTTCTCTGCTATGATAATTTCATATCTAGTATGCAATTGCGCGATTTCACGTTGTAACTTCAAAACATTTCAGTGGCTTGGGATTTGGTTAATGATATGGGTTGAAAATTACAGTTAATTCGTTATTAGATCAAAATTTCAGGGCGGCAAGATAGTATGCGTAAGCGATTGCTGCTTGCTACAATAACATAGTCATAGTTACCTATTTACTAGCAACCCGTCCTGGCTTTAATTCAATTTAATCAATTAATTTTAAATGATTGAACAAATTACAATTATTAATTTTAAAGTCATTACGAATTACAGCTTTATTAATTGAAATGAGTTTCTCAATCCATATTATCTGTTACATGTAATACATAATTTCTACGAAAATTCGCTGACACCGTAAAAATTAAACGTATTGGTTCAAACACATATTTTAATTAATTATTTAATAAATTCAATATTTTTTGTACTTTCGAAATGCTCATATATGGCAGGGGTGTACCATATGAATGAAGTTTTCCACCGGTGAAAAATTAGTTTAGAAAGGGGTCTTATCATAACGCCTATATACAAAGAAACATATTTGTTACAACATAAATCAAATCAAAATAATCTTTATTCAAGTAGGCTTTTACAAGCACTTTTGAATCGTCATTTTACAATTAAGTGAAGCTACCACCGGTTCGGAAAGTAGATTCTACCGAGAAGAACCGGCAAGAAACTCAGTAGTTACTCTTTTTTAACATTTAAAAAATACAAAGTCATGTTAGTTAAATACATTTATTTAAATTAATACATCCTGCTTGGAAGTCAACAGGTATTACTTATTACAGACATATTTTATATACATTATGTTTCTTTTAATTAATAATATTGGTTGAGCATTTAATAAACAAGTTGTCAACGACGGCTTCGTATCCTATGTCCTTTCTTAGAGGTCATGTTATCTTAACACCAAATTTCATTAAATTCGTTTCTGTGGTTTGGTCGTGAAAGAGTGACAGACAGACAGACAAAGGTAATTTCACATTTATAATATCAGTATATACACATTGGACAGTCTACCACGAACGCTGTAAAGTGCTCGAAACGTCGGGATGCCAAAAATAATTAATATACGCGATTCAAATCCGTTATAACTAGTTTTATTTCAGTATAGATAGATTTAGTTGAATACGTACTAATGAATTTTTACGTGCTTATTATTGAATACGTGACTATATTGATAAACTCTCGCAGTCCGAAGTGAAAACTTGCATTAGTTGAATGAATATATCTTAGTGAAAGCACTTCAGAACGAAAAGAAAAGTCTTAGTTGGATATATATTTTCAAGTAACAAAACCAAAATCTAAATCTTTTATAACCACTATTTAATTTTACAGCATTGTATTAAACATAGCTACCACCGGCTCGGAATATAGATTTATTTAGTAGTTATTCCTCTATCCAATATTTGAAACGCAAACTTTAGAAATATCTTGTACAGTAACAGCAGAATAAATTTCAGCTCAATGGTACACCGCTTAAATTTAACTCAAAAGATTTGATGATGATAGCAGGCCAGGGGATAGGTGAATAAAATAAAATAGAACCAAAAGCCTTCTGTCTGTTTCACGAGACAATTGTAGGTTAGAAAGAGTTGAGTCACTCGAATGTAATTTCCAAAATGTTACGCAAGTCATTATGAAAAAGAAAACGTAACGCCTTTTTTTCAATATAAAACATTTGTAACTTACCGAAATATTTCAAACCTGCCCTTAATCACCTTTCGCCTGATCAAATATATGAAATCATTTCTCGATCCCGTTTATAAATAACTAGATGACGCCATCTTAGCTCGCGTTTTATGGGCTTGTCATGTGTTAGGCAAAAGCCTACGTCCTTCCTTGGAGTTAAAATTTGCTTCATTACAAATTTTATTAAATTCGGTTCAGCAGTTTCGTAATAAAAGATTATATTTATTATAGTTTATAATAAACACTACTAGTATAAATGTGAAAGTAACTCTGTCTGTCTGATTAGTATAGATTTTAGTTTTAAAATGCATAAAAAAATTTAATAACATACTTATAATACATTATTAGAATTGTGCCTTAATAATCTATCGTTTGAAAACGAATTGAATTGATAAAATACATATAGAGAAAATCGAAATGACGATTCGCTGTGCAATCAGAGTAAGAAAACCTACATCAGTTTTCAAATTCATTCCTCTATCAAGATCATCTCTTTGTACCTTTTGAATCTAAACATCAAATAATTGCGACGTAATATGTCTCTCAATCGGTAAAGCAGATTATCGCTCATACTGAGCACACGAAAATAGGTCTTAAGGTGACGAACCTTTTCTTACCCTGACTGTACATCGTGCCATACAACAATAAGCAGAGGCTTTGATTATTAAATCCCGACTATGGGTTTATATCGAGTTAGAAAATACAAGAATCATTATGTGTAAACCAAAATTTCTTACCACGTTTTTAAAAGCGCAAGACTTTAAAGGAACAGTTTAATGTCGGGAAAGAATACGTAAATCAAGAGCCGATTCTTTCCTGTTCAAACTAAGCTGGCTTTGTCAAAGAGTTTCGAAAACGCTTAGTGTACTCGTACATCGTCTAAATCCTCGGTACTAAAACATGTAAGCAGTGACTACAATAGTTCTTGCTTAAATTTTCATTGCTTGTTACGTTAGCATACGACTTTTATTTCACCACGCAAAAACCGTAATGTATGATATCAATTGGTTATAAAATGTACTAGAGTACTTCAATTGAAACGTGTTTAACACTTAAAATAAATGGCCAGGTATTTAAATACAACTTTATTTACAGACGAACAACATCCGAAGATGTTAAAATGTGTCTGAAGATACTTTTATTTTTATTTTTAGCTGACGTTTTATCCGACTTTTTGATTGCTTCTTTGTTATAGTGAAGTTGAGCCGAGATGGCCCAGTGGTTAGAACGCGTGCATCTTAACCGATGATTTCTTGAGGCGCAAGCACCACTATATATGTGTGCTTAATTTATGTTTATAATTCTTCTCGTGCTCGGCGGTGAAGGAAAACATCGCGAAGAAACCTGCATGTGTCTAATTTCATAGAAATTCTGCCACATGTGCATTCCATCAACCGGCATTGGAACAGCGTGGTGGAATATGTTCCAAAGCCTCTCCTTAATAGAAGAGCAGGCCTTTGCCGAGCAGTGGGTAATTTATGGGCTGTTACTTTACTTTACTCTACAATAGTGGATGATATATTAATTATAAGGCTGCAGATTTTTGAGTTCTGAGATCGAATCCAGTGAGTCTGTTTCCATTGCTATTCTTCAAAAACAACTTAAGCCATTGTTTGCCTCAACTCTCGTCGGTGTTGTCAGACTCCTGACACATTATAAATTACACACAAGTATTAAACAAAGTCGCTTTTTCTGTCCCTATGTTACCATATGCTTGAATCTTTGAAACTACGCAACGGATTTTGATATGGATTTTTTTTAATAGATACAGTGATTCGAGAAGAAGGTAACAATACATGGTGACTTTAATTCTACTGTGATGCCACGTGTCGTGCGAAGCCGAGGCGGTCGCTAGTAAATTAAGAGAGTCACGAGATTGTAAGTTCATCTGGGTCAGTAAAAAGCAAAGAGCGCTATAATGTTTTCAGCGGTGGCTTTGACTTTGACTGATGTTCCAAAAAAGTAACTTCAGGTTTAGAAGAATCTGGAGATTTGCTGAAGGCGAAAACGAACGAATCACCTGAAAGTATACTTATGTCCTTTCAAAAGTGTTGTGTTAAATCTATTAAAAGTAAAATTAAAAGCCTGCAAATGCCTGTTGCAAAAGAGGCGAGATGGCCCAGTGGTTAGAACACGTGAATCTTACTAATGATTGCGGGTACAAACTTAGGCAAGCACCACTGAATATTCATGTGCTTAATTTGTGTTTACAATTCATCTCATTCTCGGCGGTGAAGGAAAACATCATGAGGAAACCTGCATGTGTCAAATTTCATAGAAATTCTGCCACATGTGTATTCCACATTTGAACAGCTTGGTGGAATATGTTCCGTACTTTCTCCTCAAAGGGAGAGGAGGTCTTAGCCCAGCAGTGCGAAATTTACAGGCTGTTACTATACTACTTTACTACTTTATATAAAATTTCAGTTTAATTCAGATGCACACGAATTAAATTTTATATACTGTAAGAGTCTCGTCAAAATTGGTTCAGCCGTTCCATAGATTAGCCGGGACAAACAAACAGAAAAATTTTTTATTTTGATATATACCGTGTATACATTGCATTACATAAGAAGCGGTTATTTTAATATTACAAACAGATACTCCAATTTTATTTTATGTATAGATAACTGTGTCGCTTGTAAGTTAGGTCGCATTTTAGGGGTTGGTTGTCAGTCTTGAAGTTTAAGCTCGGTTAGTGGTTTGAAAGATCAATAAACAGACGGACAAATACTCTCGAATTTATAATATTAGTTTAGATGTAAAGCATAATCTCAATCATTAGTTCTCATAGTACGTTTTCTATACATATAATAAAATTGGAGTGTCTGTTTGTAACATCAAAATAGCCCGTTTTTACTCAAATCTATAATGGTACATATACCAAAATAACATATTTATAATTTTTCCCTGTTTGTCTGCCTGTCTGTTTGTTCCGGGTAATCTCTGGAACGGCTGGACCGATTTTGACGGGACTTTCACTGGCAGATAACTGATATAATAAGTAGTAACTTAGTCTACAATATATATTTTTTGTTAAATGTAAACGTACAAGGTAGCGGGCACAGCTCGTCATGTAATATTACGAGTGTTTAGTAAATAACCTTCCCCTCAAAGGGGGAGGAGGCCTTAGTCCAGCTGTGGGAAATTTACAAGCCGTTGTTGTTAGTAAAGAAACAAATTACCCTTTACCGATGACATTGTGAATTTCTTGTAGCGAACCTACAACAAAAATATATTGTTTGTGATCTAATATAGCACGAAGGCTTCCAGTAATGAGGATATTTTTCAATGACAAGTATGTTTTCGCGCTCCGTCAACGAGCTTCAGCCAAAATATCACCCAAATTGCGTAGGCCGACTTATATAATATCTCTTAAGGCCAGAATATATTTTAAGCGTAAATACTTCCGTTTTCTCCTGTGAAATAATGTAATACTTCAAGTGGATTTGGTGATATTAATTGCTTTACGTAATTTGGTTAATCTTTTATAATATGTTTCAATCAATCAATCAAAATAAACTTTACTAAAGTAGGGTTTTACAAGCACTTTTGAATCGTCATTTTACAATTAAGTGAAGCTACCACCGGTTCGGAAAGTAGATTCTATCGAGAAGAACCGGCAAGAAACTCAGTACTTACTCTTTTTTAACATATAAAAATACAAAGTTATGTTAGTTAAATACAGTTATTTAAATTAATATATCCTGCGTGGAAGTCAACAGGTATTAGCTCCACGCTTTTTTATCATCTATAAAATCTTGTATTGAATAATATGCTTTTTCTACCAATTTATTTTTTACAAACGATTTGAATTTACTAAACGGCAAAGTTAAAAATGTCTGCGGAATTTTAGTATAGAACATATTGACTTTGCGGAGTCGGAAACTTGGCGTTATAAGCTTATCCTTACTCCTAGTGCACATACAATGATGAAATTATAATTTTAATGCAATTTATTTATGTTGGTTTAAAAGCTGGATTATGTGTTTTGTTCGTAATAATATATATGACTGTTCTAATATTAGTTACATATATACATATACAGCTGGGCTTACGACTCCTCTCCCTTTGAGGAAAAGATTAGGAGCATATTCCACTACGCTGTTGTATGTGTGTGTTGCATTCACATGTGGCAGAATTTCGTTGAAAGTCGACACATGCACATTTCCTCACGATATTCCTTCACCGAGATGAATTATAAAAACAAATTAAGCACATGAAAATTCGCAACGCCTAATTATAGGTTATAATGTAGTTCTAACAACTAGGATATTCCGGTTCACATTAGTTACACATTTCTCATGCAATCATCTTTTGGGCTGCGAAGAAATGACATGGCGTTTTTCTACGTCTTGTTGTCTATTTGATGCGAAACCTTCATTATGGTGGCGGGATGACTAGCACTTGAGAGAAGGCTGGAAGGCTGAAGAACATTCATAAGTAATTTCACTTATAACAGTGAAATTACTTAAGAATTTTCTTAGGTTCATTTAATTAATTCAGAGCTGAGATGGCCCAGTGGTTAAGTCAGGCAAGCACCACTATATATATGTGCTTAATTTGTGATTATAATTCCTAGTGAGGAAACCTGCATGTGACTAATTTCATTAAAATTTTGTCACATGTGCATTCTACCAACCTGCATTGGAACAGCATGGTGGAATATGTTCGAAACCCTCTCCTTAATGTTAGAGGAGGCCTTATTCTAGCAGTTGGAAATTTACAGGCTGTTACTTTAATTTTACGTTAGTTAATTCAGACTAAATATTGACAATATTTCTTCCTCAATTATAATGTTGGTGTTAATTATTATTGGTTAATAATAATATCTTGAATAATTTAAAACAATGAAGTTGTAGGATTTTCACGCACCGGTATGCTGTGTAAAGTAATAGTGCGACCTTCTTATACTGCTATATTTCGAAGACTTCAGTACCAATTTTTTAAAATCTAATAACTCAAATAGCGGGTGATGTCTTACTCTCATTTGTTGGTGGTAGGACTTAGTGCAAGCTCGTATGGGGAGTTACCACCCACTCATCATTCTACCACCAAACAACAGTCAGTGCAACTACTGGGACTACATATCGTCTTAGTTTCCAAAGTTGGTGTCGCATTGACGATGAAATGAATGGATCATATTTCGTGGGGAGCACTTATCATCAGGTGGCCCATATGCTCGACCGGCAACCAATGGCATAAAAAAGTTGTTCTCCTGACCGATGCCAGACATAATGCTGCATGGTATTCTCATTCATATTGTGACGGTATTGAAATCCTATGACTTGGTGGGTAATCAGGCACAGGGTATTTGGTAAAATCCTTTGCTAGGCTCGGATATGGAAACCATGCTTGCATACTTCTACTTTGGACTCCAGACTGGTCTTTGTAATTGCTGGTCTGATCTAATAAAATGATTACTGGCTTAAACTGGGACTTAAACCTAGCCAGAGTTAGCCACTAGATCATCGAGGCACATCTCTATAGAATAAAAAACTAAAACCAGAAAGTTCATTAAATATCTCTTTAATTCAGAGCACGTTCCTCCTAATGCTGGCTCCATAGAGAACTTTATTAAATTCGGGTTAAGCGTAAATGTTATTATGAATTCCATTATTTAATACCCATGGATGAAGGTATAATCAAAGAGAGGGGACAGCGAATCATTTTTACTGTACGCTAGAATGAGATAGATTTAATTAACGATCATAATTCGTTTTTTATTAAATAATACCCGTTTTTATATTCAGGATCAGAAAGTTATAAGGATGAAAACGACTCTAATAGGATTTCACTTGAATGTTTGTGGATATATTTTTTTTGTTACGTCATAAAATATTTATGAAAGCATGTTGTGGATATGCTCTGGTAATTGTTTTGTGTTGTTTATATTGCTGTTAAATTGATTACTAACTGTTTGTTAACAGCTCGCGTGTAATTTGTTGGTACACATCACGCACTTATCAATTATTTAAAACGCACCAATATTTTTAAAAAAGACTGACCAAAAATAGAATATTCTATCAAGGTTCTAGAACATTTGTTTCTTTATTCAAAATTTAAAAATAATGGATTTAGATATACCGTTTTAATTACATCCTTCCTGAGCTACGGTATTCGTTTCTATAATAAAATTCCAAATTTATTTTATACTTGGTCTATTAAAAAATTTAAAGTAAAAACATACATTGATAAAAAAGCCATACTCAATACAATATTATACTAAAGATAAATAGCGTGGAATTATTTCTTGATTTTTAGTAGGATATAAACATATTTAATAATACTTTATTGACGTACTCTGTTATTAAAATGCTGGAAATGAAAAACTATTAAATTTCTTGTCAGTTCTTCTGAGTGGAATCGACTTTCCAAACCGGTAATAACTTTACATTTAATTCAACAGTGTAATATGATGATTTTAAGGCGTTTTTATGAACCTAATTAAACAATTAATATTTTGTTGTTTTTACGATTCTCTTATTATCCCGATTGATATTGTTGTGATACGAGTGGAATTTATAGGCTGTTGTTGTTTGTTGTTGTGAAATAAAGTAAAGTAAAGTACCCACTGCTGGGCTATCCTCTCCCACTAAGGAGAGGGTTTGGAACATATTAAACCACGCTGTTCCAATGCGGGTTGGTGGAATGCACATGTGGCAGAATTTCAATGAAATTAGACACATGCAGATTTCCTCACGATGTTTTCCCTCACCGCCAAGCACGAGATGAATTATAAAGACAAATTAAGCACATATATAGTGGTGCTTGCCTGGGTTTGAACCCGAAATCATCGATTAAGATGCACGAGTTCTAACCACTAGACCATCTCGGCTCTTTGTTGTTGTTGACACCGTCAATTATTTCTCATTCGTTTTTTGACCTGTCTAGTGTCTTTACTTTGCTCATTTATGTATGTATTTCGATTTAAAGGTTGAGTAAAAGTTAATTACAGTACAGTAACAGGTTGTAAATTTCCTACTGCCGGGCTAAGGCCCTTCTCTCTTTGAGGATAAGGTATAAGAAGCACATACAACCAAGCTGCTCCAATGCAGGTCGGTGGATGCATATGGCAGAATTTCGTTGACATTATCCCATGCAGGTTTTTTCGTAATGTTTTCCTTCACCATCGAGCACGAGATGAATTATAAACACATATTAAGCACATAAAAATTCAGTGGCGCTTGTCGGGGTCTAAACTTGTAATCATCGGTTAAGATGCACGCGTTTTAAACACTGGGCCATATCAACTAAAAAAAAATTTGCATGGAAATGTTCCATTGCTGAGCTAAGGAATTTTCTCTTCTTAAGCATTTGAGCTTATTCCAAGAAAAGTTATTAATTGCATAAAAAAGACCTGTCATCTGATAAATGGGCCATATTACTAAGACAATGAGTGCGTCAATGACCCTTAAGCACAATGGACGTAACATCTTAGATCCTTCGTAATCGTATCCAATTAACCGAATTTCGGGTAGATTTGGCAATTTCCAACAATGACAAGAACAAAACAATTGTAAGAGGGATATTATCGGTGTAAAATTTGTTTACCATTATAAGTACGTACGTACGAGCCGAGATGGCCCAGTGGTTAGAACGCTTGCATCCTAACTGATGATTGCGAGTTCAAAACCAGGAGAACACCACTGAATATTTATGTGCTTAATTATTTGTATTTATAATAAATCTAATGCTCGGAGGTGTAGGAAAACAGCGTGAGGAAACCTGTATGTGTCTATCATGTGCCACATGAGTATTCCACCAACCTGCATTGGAACGGCGTGGTGAAATATGTTCCGAACTTTCTCCTCGAAGGGAGAGGAGGCCTTAGCCCAGCAGTGGGAAATTTACAGGCTGCTGTTTTAAGTCAAGGCTAGGGCTTGAATTTACACGAGCTTAACATTTATTTGTGTTTATATTTCATCTCAAGAAAAAAGCTAGAGCTGTGTAATGGAATCAGCTCGAAAACTGAATCTTCAAGGGTGAGGCAATTAGCCTAAGAGTGGGAAATTTACAAGCAGTTACTTTATATATTTACCGTTTTATGATGAAGATATTTAATGCACAAAGTGCCACCAAGTTATTCATGAATAATGTTCATGAACATGAAAATGGTCTTTCAAACTTTATAAATATTGAGAATAATCTTCTAATCATATGATGCAATAACATAAAGGCATATGAGAGAACAGGATATTAGATAATACTTGTGAGTGGTCACGCACAGATATTAGCGAAACACTTGACTGTAAATTGTTTTTTTAATTCAATTTAGAATTTATATTTAAGGTTATATTGTTATTGAGAGGAGATACGATGTTTAATTAATATTATTTTATTTTTCATCATGCTGCCTTATGATAGAAGTCAATTGTAAGTGATCGGTAACCTACACGAGCTTGTACAAAATTAATACGATTTTATGGTTATGTACAATATATTGGATTTATTGTAACAGCAGGTTGATATTACAAAAACATTTTGAAAATATTTGAATTAGAATCGATAAAATAAGATGAAATAACTAATCAATAAACAGCCCAATTGGTAGGCATAATCTGTTCCCTGGTGAAGATTTAGAGTCTACTCTAAATCTTCACCCTGAGGGTGAAGAGGTTCGACAGTTGTTAATGCAAGGAATAAACATATGACATGACTTTAAGAAACACATACGATACACATTGGTTTTCTCGTAATTATGACACAAAAACCATTGGTGTTTGGACTTAAACGGTGTAACCTACGGTTGTAAGCCTCATCGCAATGTGGCATATCGGCTTTGGCATGTAAAATTTACGGTTTTATTATGCTTTTTAGTGAATAATTTGGACCACTAAATACATTAATGAATTTATATAATACTAGTTAAAGCTACAGTTTTAACCGAGATTAATTCATAAAACTTTACTTACACACAGACCGTTATCCCCCTCCACCATTTTACCCTCTCAAGGGGTGAATTAGTAATTGATCATCACGGATACTCAAATTATCTCCGAATTATATCGAAATCAGTCCAAATTTATTGATATATATTTTTATATATAAATTTTAAAACGTATGCAGTTGGAATATGTCGTTTCTATGCGGGGGCAGTTTTATAATATTCATGAAGACAGCTTTAAAGGAGAGCAGGGAGAGGTCCTACGTCGGATGCATTTTAAGAGTAGCCGTCGTTGTTTATATTATTCGAAGGAAGAAAAATATTTGCTCTCATTGTTTCTTTAATAATATGCGTTTAATAACTGGCTTCGAATCGGAACAACAATGCTAAGTAGTTGTGCTTGGCGGTAGAAAATATGATGAGTGGATATCTCGGCAGGCTTGCCTCAGTTAATGAAGTATGATGACAAATTTGATTTTCCGTTTGCATACGGTAAATAGAAAGTTTTTGGGCAATGGTATACGCATATATAATATGATACCGGAAAATATAATCAATTTACCATTTTCAAAAAGATTAAAAGAGTACTTTTTAGAAAGAAACGCCCGGAGTTAGGCTCGGGTTCCATCATAGGACACTAATTACTATAAATAACATCATTGTAAATCTGTTTATTTGAAAAGAGCAACTATGCGAGTATCTTGCCGTTTTTTCTCACTAGAAGCTGCTTTCCGAAACGGTGGTAGTATTATATTATTGACGATTCAAAAACGCTTCATTGTGAAGTTTACTTGAATAAAATTGATTTGATTTGATTTGTACTTTCATAACGGTACTGCAAATATAAGAACTCTCGTTTGTTTTATTGATGTTTTTCATTGTGTTATTGATGTCGCATGACATATATCGGTACAGTATAGCTTCTTTGAATTATTGCTGTCTTGCGAGCCTATGTATGCCAAACCTCAGGGAACAAATCCTGGATTTTCAGTTATTAAATTATTAGTAGCAGGTCTGTCTTCAAAAGTATGTACTGCCTGCCTGAACTCCTTCCGTACGTGTCAGGTTCTAGTCCCAACCGATGGTTAGAGCAAGAAAAAAGATAGTGGTACGTGTCGGGTTGTATTCCAATAGGATTGTTAGAGCAAGAGAAAAGACAATGAAATTATGTTAGCGTCATCAGCCCGAGTTAGAGTAGCGTGGTGGAACATGGCGTCATGCTCCAAACCTTCTCCCCGGGCGGAGCTCAAAAGTGGGAAATTTTCAGGCTGTTAACATTGTTACCCCTATTCAAATGTTCAAAGCAGGGGCAAGTGCAATTAATGCCATATTATTATCAAGGATTTGAAGACTTTTAAACCGAGTGCAATAAATAAACAAATACATATATATTTCGTTTTAATCTATCTCTGTTTGGTATCTGACAAATATTTGTATTGCCTACATGGATGTTTGTCATGAACTCGCAGTATTGATATTAATTCAAATACTAGATAGATTGTAGATACATACAACGTTAGATGTTATAAATATGTGGTACTATCCCTATAACGGTTCCATTGGTTTGTGGTTTGTCGAATATTGGTATAGCTTACTTATATACATATATAATATTTGTATAGATTGTAGTTGAACGCTAAGTTGATATTAATGGTATACAAGTATATATTAATATAGTTGAGCTCGTATGTTATATCATGTATGGTATTGTAGAGATGGATAAATTGATGAAGATAACAACTAAAAATGACGATTTCATCCTGGCTATACTGGATGAATGCAATCATGAACAGTTTAAGAAGAATCTTACTTTATTCAATGACACACGACACTGAATAAGGAACAAATAAAACCGAAGGAATACATTATTGAAATAAACCATATATAATAGGTATATTATATATATTAATAACGTGAGCCGATTTTTATCACAGTAATTATGGGACGATCATCATCATCATCATCAGCCCGTTTTTGTCCACTGCTGGATATAGGCCTCTCCAAGCGCACGCCACTGTGGTCTTTCTCCGGCTACTCGCATCCAGCTCCTGCCTGCCGCCTTGCGTATATCGTCACTCCACCGTGCCTGAGGACATCCTACACTACGTTTGCCGAGACGCGGGACGATAGCTGCCATAAATCAAAATAAACTTTATTCAAGTATGCTTTTACAAGCACTTTTGAATCGTCATTTTACAATTAAGTGAAGCTACCACCGGTTCGGAAAGTAGATTCTACCGAGAAGAACCGGCAAGGAACTCAGTAGTTACTCTTTTTCAACATTTAAAAATACAAGTATAGATAATTTAGTTAAATACAATTATTAAAATTAATATATCCTGCTTGGAAGTCAACAGATATTAAGTCCACGCTTTTTTATCATCTATAAAATCTTGTATCGAATAATATGCCTTTTCTACCAATTTATTTTTATATAGAAATATAGAAAATCGGTTATCTGTCTGTGATCTCATTTTAAAGAGCACCAGTCATAAATATACAGAAGATGAAAGACGATTCTTGATTGCAATTTTCTAAACTGTTGTAATTTAATATGAGAAAGGAGAAAAAATGCTGACCAGTTAGAGAGCGGAAATACGGCTGTATATGAAAAAAAAAAGAAAAACTTAAACAAAATAAAGAAAATTGATATCGAAATACTCAAATTCTAACTGAACTAGTACATACTGTTTGACATTAAATTTCATTTACAAAAAGGTTTAATCACTTTGGTTAAGTTGAGTGATTTGCAGCTTAGAATGAAATGAAAAACAAAACCTGTCATCGGTTACGTAAATACTATTTTTAAATAAACGCGAAGGTTTTCATTCAACCCGTTAGTAGTAGTAGTTTTAGTTATTTATTGAATATCATTATACATGCTTTGTTTATACAGACAACGATGTAACAAAAACCCCACTGGATTTATCCGTACATCGGAATTCGTTGTCAACACGTATACAATAATAATAAAATAAATATAAAATAAACAAAACGCAGGTACATATCGATAAAGGAATAATAACATCATTTAGTATAGGCACCGTGCAGAAACAATAGAGGGCGTTATAATCCCGATCAAAATTATAAAACATGGTTTTTTACCAATTAACAATGAAAGTAATGGGCGCTGCAGATGGTGCTATTTTTAGATGGGAACCATTTATTTGTATGTCTACTTAAAGAAACAACGGTTATAGGTTAGATTCAACGATCGACGATAATTAAACTGTCTTTCATAACAGTTACCCACAAAATTGGTGATTTTTATATAAATAAAATCAAATAGTACTTTTTAAATACTTGAAGGTATACTTACGTGTGTTTTATAACTGCATTTATCCATTTCACTCTTTTATCCCTAAGCCATGGCATGTGAGTACTATTAGTAGGGAAATAGTAAAATTTTACACCGCTAAAGTTGTTTTTGGATAGATTACGGCATCCAGAAATACAACAATACATTTCGATGGCTCAAATTATCAAAAATTAACACGATAATTCAGAAATATTTTCCGTTGTTTGACAGTAGAATTTCTGAAATTGAGGGTAAAAGTTTTGAAGATGAGTCACGAGATGGCAGAGTCATCGCTACGCACGGTGCCTATAGGGAATACAGGTGTTCCATGTATTGTGTTAATTATTTTATATTTGCAAAATATTCATCAAGCTTTTTTTTATATCTAGATGGACTGTCAAAGCTGAGAACACACGCACACTTACAAAGTAGTATGACATTTGGCGTATGTGTGTGTAGCTGTAACGCACACTATCATAATATGGTTTTTAATTATAATAATAAAGATGTTTTTGTTCACGCACACTAACATCATAAAGTTACATCTTTTATAGTGTGACACTCTATATACATGTATAAATAATCTAAGATTAAAACATCGATGGAGAATTGAAAGAAGAAAATGTATACACATTAGTTAAAGTACTTTTGGTGCAATGAAATAGGCCGTCAGCGAAACTAATTTCACCTCATATATCAAAGTCGGTTTGGGTTAGATGGTATGTAATTAAGTGGGAACAATACGTTATGTATTTGTAATAGTTGAGATGGCCCAGTGGTTAGATTGTGTGTGCATCTTAACCGATGCTTGCGGGATCAAACCCAGGCAAACACCACTATATATAGATATATGTGCTTAATTTGTGTTTATAATTCATCTCATGGTCGGCCGTAAAGGAAAACATCGTGAGTAAACCTGCATGTGGCTAATTTCATCGAATTTCTGCCACATGTGCATTACACCAACCCGCATTGGAACAGCGTGGTATGTACGTAATATGTCCCTAACCCTCTTCTTAATGGAATACGAGGCCTTATCCCAGCTGTGGGAAATTTACAGGCTGTTACTTTACTGTACATTACCTTATTAATAGTAAAAACAGTGTAACTACTATTACTACCAATACTACCCCAACCACTTAATCCTCATCATTGCATAGTATAAAACAAAGTCGTTTACCGCTGATGTCCCTATGTCTGCTTAGATCTTTAAAAATTATCAACGGACTTTGTTGCGTTCTTATTAACAGATAGAGTGATTCGAGAGGAAGGTTTTTGTATATAATACATATATAACACATTACAGTTAAGAAACACTGTTAATTTTAGAACTTTCTAATGTAATTTCGTAAATAAACAAATTCTGTAGTATATTGAGTATCAGAATTGCACCCGTGCGACGCCGGGCGAGTCGCTAGTCGTATATTATAAGAAAATAAGACTATGACTAATATGAGAATACAATTGTGTGTCTTTATGTAATTCTTTAATTCAATCTGTTCTGTAAAATTCAGATTATTATTAACAGTTTTTTTCATTACAGTGTATTAAAAATAATCCACTAAGTTTAAAAGTGACAATTTTCTCTACAAAAAGTCTGCCCTGTTAAGGATTTTTTAGTAGGTCGAGCGCTTCGCACTGAGCTAACAGATCATAATTTCAAAACCTATTTTGTTGTAAGTTAAAAGAAAACTCACGTTTTCTTTTTATACTACATTGTTTTTCAAACGACTTCAAAAATGAGGAGGTTATCAATTCGTACACCGGCTCCAAATATAGCAATAATTATAACTACATTATATAATCGTAAATCGACTTTTAAGTAGTCTAATATTTTTCATTTCATTTTACTTAGGAGGACTCTAAAAAATATGTTGAATACGCAATTATTTTTATTACTTTTTAGTGCATATTAATTTGTTTTAAAAATAGTGTTTTGTTTGAAGTCGGTTTTTCTTTTTGTTAAAATTTTTATTTATTATTATAAATTAAATCTGAAATTATTTTTTTTTAATCATAACACTTAAACTTCACTTGGTGGTAGGACTTTGTGCAAGCCCGTCTGGGTAGGTACCACCCACTCATCAGTTATTCTACCGCCAAATAGCAGTACTCAGTATTGTTGTGTTCCGGTTTGAAGGGTGAGTGAGCCAGTGTAACTACAGGCACAAGGGACATAACATCTTAGTTCCCAAGGTTGGTAGCACATTGACGATGTAAAGAATAGTTAATATTTTTACAGCGTCATTGTCTATGGATCACACATACGTGACCACTTACCATCAGGTGGCCCATTTGCTCTTCCGCCAACCTGTACCATAAAATAAAAAAAAAAGAATTGCAATCAAGAATCCTCTTTATTTTTCTCAACATCTACGATTGGAGCTCTTCATTGAGACCACAGCTGGTTTTGTTTGTACAGCTATCCCATAATCACTGGGACAAAAATCGGTTTACGCTATTAATATATAAAATAAGCAAATTGAAACTTTATTACGTGTATACGAACGTATGAATTTGAATAACATTGTTATCAAGACTTTATTTTATATTATATACACATGTAAATAAGTTCACTCCTCAAAGCCTGATATGTTTTAAAGACAACTTATGAATGCACATATTACGACAAAAAGTAAAGTTGGCACGTCTTATGTACGCATCAATGTTTTTATTTCACTGCACTTATCGACAAAGTTGGCCTATAGGACGCACGAGTTGACTGTAATCTCTGGGCTCAGAAATAGATAGTCTGGATAAAAATACTGTTCTAAATCCAATCTCTTATTTAGATCTACGTCTTTAAATGATTATTTATAGATAAATCTAGATTAATTAAAAAAAATAAAAATTAAATCCATGATTATTTATAAATATCTAAGGTATAATATTCATTCATTATTTGAATTTTTTTTGATTAATTATTATCATATTTGTTATTCCAAAAAGGTTTTATAAGAGAAAATTTAAATAAAAATTAGACCTACATAAAAAAAAGTTAATATAATGTATTTATTATTGCGTCGTATAAACTACGATGGGTCGTTACTATTGCGATAAAAACTTTCAATCTTTCTAATTTTTTCCTTCGGTATTTAAATGTTTATTAATTAAAAAAAGTAGTAAAAACTACTTAATAAAAACCTCTTTGGTGAATGTGAATTCCACTTTCATAATTCAGCTACAGAATTGTTCAGTACCAACTTAGCCACGATTGAGATTGGACGTATGATAGCTCTGTGGCGTTCCGATACGTAAAGCGAAAATAAGTTTGAACATTCAGTATTTAAGTTTTTGTGATCTTGTGAAGTGATTTTTAGGTAGATTTTTGTCTGATTAGTGTAGAATATTTTGGAATTACGTTCCAGTTTAGAAGGATTAAGTGAATTGTGTTTCGTATCATTTTTCTTTTTGTAATAAACGTAAGTATTGAAAAGTTTTAAATTTATATAATAAATATAAAAAAATATGGACAATGTTTATTAACAGAATAGACAACCAAAAATATTATTACATTTTTTGTAAGGAGTTTTACAAATAAAAAAAAATATATATATGCTTAATTATATTTTTTTTGCCAGTATT